>NC_061514.1:219620890-219652786 GCF_022539505.1 Lolium rigidum
GTCCGAGATTCAATGAAGGCATGAACCCACTATCGAGCATAAATACTCCCTCTTGGAGTTACAAGTATCAACTTGGCCAGAGCCTCTACTAGCAACGAAGAGCATGCAAGAACATAAACAACATATATGATAGATTGATAATCAACTTGACATAGTATTCAATATTCATCGGATCCCAACAAACACAACATGTAGCATTACAAATAGATGATCTTGATCATGATAGGCAGCTCAGAAGATCTAACATGATAGCACAATGAGGAGAAGACAACCATCTAGCTACTGCTATGGACCCATCACTACAAGAAATCTGCCATAAGTTGACAAAATAGAGGTGTCACTGAAACGTCACTAATTGCTACTTGTGACGTTACTGTGACGCCTTTCAAAACGTCGAAAGCTGGGAGTCAGCAGTGAGTGCTTAAGACGTTCCACTTGAAAACGTCGTAGAGCTTTGTGACGTTTTAAAATGTCACTGCCGGCATGACGTTCCCAAAACGTCATGGGCACCTGCCCCCGAATCCAGCGTGGCAATCCGACGTGGCAAAATTATGACGAATTAGAAATGTCAATATCTGAATTCAGCCCAGTCCATTCAGCTCCTTATGTGGGCTGAGCCCATTAGTTCTGATTATTTTTTTCAGCTTTGTTGAGCCTTGGCCCGTAACTGGCCCAATTACCTCAACCTTTTTAGCTTATTTTTTTTCAACGACCTTTTTAGCTGCTGTACTTACTGGGCCTGGGCCAATTTTCATTGGGCCATGGCCTTTTTAGGACCCATTACAGTTTTGGACCAGGAGTCAATAAGAACCAGTCAAGCTCATTATTAGTATGAACATAAAACTTAGCAAATTAATCAATTACATTGCAAGCAACAAGAACCAGTCAAGCTCATTATTAGTATGAACATAAAACTTTTGTCACGGTGACTTGGAGCAATAAGACTCAGTCATGCTCGTTATTACAATATAAACATAAAATTTCACTAGAGTTGTCTTCAGGATCTCCAAGCATGCATCTTGCTAGAAAATGATGTTGCACAAGTTGTCTTCGGGTTCTCCAGCTACAGAGTTGTTACAATACACTTACATGTCAACTTCATTGAATGTGGTCGACATTGCAAATGTGTTCTGGGAATCCTTCAAACGGTTGGCAATGCGCTTCCTGCGCCTTGGCATTGGCACCTGCAGTTATCATTATGGTGTTTATCATTGTAAAAGAACATAAGAGATTCCACTAAAACTAATCCTATGCAACTTTATCGTATAGAAGATTATACTTACCCGCCGCTCTCGTTCTTTTGGAGGAAGCTGTGGTTCTGTAGGGAGGTTTTTGAAGGAGTTGGCTTTGGTGCTTGCTTCTTCGGAGGTTCAACTTTTGGTGCTTTCGCTTCGACTTTGATACAATAGAACTATGGTGCCCGGAGTACCGAGTATCCCCTTCGCTAGCAATATACTCGAAAACCAATGGCATCAACAAAATCAGCATTTTGCTACACTACCAGTAAAAGGTAAACCATGATAAGAAGAACAAATGGAAGTCGAAAAGAGAAAAATGATTCACCTTTTCAAGAACACCAGCTTCAGGACTAGAAACATCAATGGTGACCTGGAATACAGAAGGAAAAAAGTATGTTTAATTCTACACGCACTCACTTTGACATATAGAGAGAGCATATTACTCATGGTACATTGTCCGATAACAAGAACTTTACACAGATATCATTAACACTTGAATCATAGAGACTCCACGTAACTGAAGCAAAGGGGTAACTCATAAAATGCGAATTCTGGTACAATAAAGAAGTGAGAAACTAAAAAGTGTGTCATTAATTATAGACAAGACTACAAGAGAAAATGTAGGGGGAGCTCCAAGATGAACCATGGGTGCTCAATAATCAATGAAAACATAGTTTGCATAGATCATGAAGAACACACGGTAGTGCAGCAGGAAACTTTCAAGTTATTCTCTGTCCTTGGTCAAACAAATCATACAGTAGCATTCGGGAACAGCTATAACTTAACATTTTATCTTAGAATAATCAATGAAAACATCATTTGCATAGATCATGAAGTACACACAGTAGTGCAGCAGGAAACTTTTAAGTTATTCTCTATCCTTGTTCAAACAAAACATACAGTAGCATCAGGAAACATCCATAATTTAACATTTAATTTTAGAATTAAGGCTGATACCTCTCGAGAGAGAACTAAGGTACAATAGTTTCCTTTCTACACATATCAATATTGGTTATAATACCAACTATTATTACAAGAAAATGAATCAGATTAGAACTTACTGATGATATATCTGATGATCATCACAGCCACTAAAGGAAATAGCTTCCCCGGATACCGGATAATGGCCCGTAATATTCCCATACATGCATACTACCCGATGTCTGTAACAAAATGTATAAGGAACTTTAGCTGTAGATATATTACATCGTATATAGAAACAATGGAATGTTCTGTAGACCTATGCTAGTAACATTGCAAATGTTTTGCATATCGGATCATAATATGATACGAGTCCATCGCAATAGGCTCTATACCTTGTAGTTTCTGCAAGCTGGACACTCGTGCAAGCATGAGATGCATTTTAGTTAGCGAGATATTAAACAATATAGAAACAAATGCGACATTCAGTCGGAAAGAAATGGAGTACCAATAGCATGTTAATAGCTTTTTACACCAGGAAGCAAATTGATGCTTCAGTTTTTTTTTACGATATAATTCTTCAAATTTTCGACGGTCAATGTTGAAACTAGTGGATGATATTCGAATTAGGCAAGCAGTGATTTACTTCAATACTATTAGTTATTATTGAAAATTCTCAAGCTCGTGGACAGTTCAATATACTCATGTCCGGTAAGCAATTAGGAATAACGAGCAAGTACATCATTACATATTAAAATTACCAACCTAACAAGACCAAAAAATGCTTGGCAGCGAAAAACACAGATTACGGAACAGCACATAACATGCTGTTGCAGGTTATTGAAATGTTAACAAATCTACTGCAGGTTCTTGTGAGCCAACAAAATCATCATGATCCACTCAGCATTCCAATCAGCATCTATCGGACTCAAAGTAGTTGACCAGGAAGCTAACTTTAGACCAAGGAGGCAGAGCCACTTGAACTGTATACGATTATGACGTCAATGGAGCTTAAGGGGATTTTTTCTCGAGGGTAAAAAGTTAATGACAGCCTATAATTTCAACTTCTGTAGAAACAATGGCTGAATACTGAGTGCCATCTAATACGTTGTTCAAAGTATTCTGGAAGCTTTCACGAGAATAATATACTACTAGTTTAATAATCATGTCCCTGTGGAAAACCAATCCAGTTCTCGTCCCTAGTCCAAACTCCAAACTCCGAAAGGTCAAACCCTACATGCAGTCAACAATGAGGAGCGTTGAACATGCGTGCCTAACATTTGACGAGCAACATTTCAACATCACTGTAAACAGGAAGTAACAAAATTCATCAGAGGCAGACATCCACTGCCATCCAGATCCGGATCCAGCATCAGCATGTACAGGAGAACTTGTGTGAAAAAACATCATCGTCCTTTCCGAGAGCAGCGGGGACAATCGGTAACTTGCTAGCGTCAAAACTAGATCGAGAAAATTCCACGGAGCAATCTTCATGTAGGAACACATACGTAGGGGGTCGCGATCGGCTCGCACCGGGATCCTCTTACGCAAAAAGGCGGGCGGGGAGCAAAGCGACTAGCACCAGCAGCAACAGCCACCCACATCCTCCCGAACCACAGACATAAAGAAGCGAACAAAGCACCGCACTAGGCACTATGCAACGGCGGCAGCACCATGGCTGACCATCCACATACAAGAACAAGCAGTCACGCAGCACCACCGTCGGGATTCTGGACCAAACGTCGCGATCGAATCGAACCGAATCGGGCAGTACCAAAGCGCGCGCACACGGAGAGAGAAAACACGCGAATCGGGGCAAGGGGGGAGCTGACCAGTGGGCGAAGAACTCGAGGACGACGAAGGGCTCCCGCACGGTCCCGAGGAAGGCGTCGAAGGTGGTGGCGTTGAGGTCGACGGCGGCGTCCCCCTGCGCGGCAGCGGCGGCGTCCTCGCCGACGCCGAGCGGCCGGAGGGCGTCCGCCCCGGCGCGGCCGCGAGGACGAGGAGGACAGCGGCGAGGAGGGCGAGGAGGCGCGCCGACGACGCCATGTGGATCGGCCCTTGGATCTCGTTTCGAGGGAAGGAAGGAGGGAGGGAGGTGGTGGCGGCGCAGGGAGGCTAGGGTTTGGAGTTAGGATGTGGTGACCGGTTCGGGTGAGGCGGAATAACAGGGAGGAGCGACGGATGCGCGGGACGGTCTGAAATTTTTCCAATTTTTTCCTACCGCGCGCTAGTTTTCCAATTTTTTCCTATCGCGCGCTGGTTTCCAAATTTTTCCCTCCACATCTCACTTTTTCCTTACACTCTTTCGTAATTCGTACCTATGGCTGCAGCTGGGACCTATGTCAGGTTGGCCCCACTGTACAGTCTCTTGCTAGGTGGTTTTGGTAGTAGTTATAAACTAATTTCAGGTAGTCATATATTATCTGCTAAAATTTCATTTTCTCTATTAAAATGGATAGAAAAACGTCTACTAAAATATGAGTTCAGCCCTACTACAAATAGCGATGTGGTAGACACGTGGACATGACACGTATGCAAGACAGCTGAGGTGGCATCTACTCATTCGACAAATATCATAAATAACTAATATGACGATCTGAATTGGTCGTTATCGTCGTGGAAAAACGTCGTAGGCCACTTAATTTTGCTAATGACGTTTTGACCTAAATTGCCAATGACGTTTTTGCCCAACAACGTCACGATTTTCTAGGGTTTTGCCCCCCCGAGTATCCAAAGACGGTCAAAGCATAAATCTATGACATTTTGATTTCCAGTCATAAAAAAAACGTCATATTATGGCAGATTTCTTGTAGTGCATAGTCCATGGGTGAACTACTCACACATCGATCCGGAGGCGATCATGGATGAAGAGACCTCCGGGAGATGATTCCCCTCTCCGGCATGGTGCCGGAGGCGATCTCCTGAATCCCCCGAGATGGGATTGGCGGCGGCGGCGTCTCTGGAAGGTTTTCCGTATCGTGGCTCTCGGTACTGGGGGTTTCGCGACGAAGGCTTTAAGTAGGCGGAAGGGCAGGTCAGGAGGCATCACGGGGGCCCCACACGCTAGGGCCGCGCGGGCCCCCTCTAGGCCGCGCCGCCCTAGTGTGGCGATGCCCCGTGGCCCCACTTCGTATCTCCTCCGGTCTTCTGGAAGCTTCGTGGAAAAATAAGCCCCGGGCGTTGATTTCGTCCAATTCGAGAATATTTCCTTACTAGGATTTCTGAAACCAAAAACAGCGAGAAAACATCAAGCGGCTCTTCGGCATCTCGTCAATAGGTTAGTGCCGGAAAATGCATAATAATGACATATAATGTGTATAAAACATGTGAGTATCATCATAAAAGTAGCATGGAACATAAGAAATTATAGATACGTTTGGGACGTATCAAGCATCCCCAAGCCTAGTTCCTACTAGCCCTCGAGTAGGTAAACGATAACAAAGATAATTTCTGAAGTGACATGCTATCATAATCTTGATCATACTATTGTAAATCATATGAGATGAATGCAGCGATTCGAAGCAATGGTGAAGATAATGAGTAAACAAATGAATCATATAGCAAAGACTTTTCATGAATAATACTTTCAAGACAAGCATCAATAAGACTTGCATAAGAGTTACTCATAAAGCAATAAATTCTTAGTAAAGGCATTGAAGCAACACAAAGGAAGATATAAGTTTCAGCAGTTGCTTTCAACCTCAACATGTATATCTCATGGATAATTGTCAACACAAAGTAATATAACAAGTGCAATAGGTAAACATGTAAGAATCAATGCACACAGTTCACACAAGTGTTTGCTTCTAAGATAGAAAGAAGTAGGTAAACTGACTCAACAATAAAGTAGAAGATAGACCCTTCGTAGAGGGAAGCATGGATTACTATTTTTGTGCTAGAGTTTTTCATTTTGAAAACATAGAAACAATTTTGTCAACGGTAGTAATAAAGCATATGTGTTATGTATAAGATATCCTATAAGTTGCAAGCCTCATGCATAGATTACCAATAGTGCTCGCACCTTGTCCTAATTAGCTTGGATTAACACGGATTATCATTGCATAACATATGTTTCAACCAAGTCTCACAAAGGGGTACCTCTATACCGCCTGTACAAAGGTCTAAGGAGAAAGTTCGCATTGGATTTCTCGCTTTGGATTATTCTCAACGTAGACATCCATACCGGGACAACATAGACAACAGATAATGGACTTCTCTTTAATGCATAAGCAATCAACAACAGTTAAAATTCTCATAAGAGATTGAGGATTGATTGTCCAAACTGAAACTTCCACCATGAATCATGGCTTTAGTTAGCGGCCCAATGTTCTTCTCTAACAATATGCATAGTCAAACCATTTGATCATGAAAATCGCCCTTACTTCAGACAAGACGAACATGCATAGCAACTCACATGATATTCAACAAAGGTGTAATAGTTGGTGGCGTCCCCGAAACATGGTTACCGCTCAACAAGCAACTTATTAAGAAATAAGATACATAGCTACATATTCTTCACCACAATAGTTTTTAAGGCTATTTTCCCATGAGCTATATATTGCAAAGACAAAGGATAGAATTTTTAAAGGTAGCACTCAAGTAATTTACTTTGGAATGGCAGAGAAATACCATGTAGTAGGTAGGTATGGTGGACACAAATGGCATAGTTTTTGGCTCAAGGATTTGGATGCACGAGAAGAATTCCCTCTCAATACAAGGCTAGGCTAGAAAGGTTGGTTGAAGCAAACTCAAGTATGAAACGGTGCAGCAAAGCTCACATATGAACATATTGTAAGCATTATAAGACTTTACATCGTCTCCTTGTTGTTCAAACACCTTAACCAGAAAATATCTAGACTCTAGAGACCAATCATGCAAACCAAATTTTAACAAGCTCTATGTAGTTCTTCATTAATGGGTGCAAAGTACATGATGCAAGAGCTTAAACATGATCTATATGAGCACAACAATTGCCAAGTATCAAATTATTCAAGACATTATACCATTTACCACATGCATCATTTTCCGTTTCCAACCATATAACAATGAATGAAGTAGTTCAAATTTCGCAATGAACAATAAAGATAAAGCTAAGAACATATGTGTTCATACGAAACAGCGGAGCGTGTCTCTCTCCCAAACAAAGAATGCTAGGATCCGATTTTATTCAAACAAAAACAAAAAAACAAAAACAAACAGACGCTCCAAGTAAAGCACATAAGATGTGACAGAATAAAAATATAGTTTCACTAGAGGTGATCTGATAAGTTGTCGATGAAGAAAGGATGCCTTGGGCATCCCCAAGCTTAGATGCTTGAGTCTTCTTAAAATATGCAGGGATGAACCACGGGGGCATCCCCAAGCTTAGACTTTTCACTCTTCTTGATCATATTGTATCATCCTCCTCTCTTGACCCTTGAAAACTTCCTTCACACCAAACTCAAAACAATCTCATTAGAGGTTCAGTGCATAATTCATATATTCAGAGGTGACATAATCATTCTTAACACTTCTGAACATTCCACAAAGTTACTGAAAGTTAATGGAACAAAGAAATCCATCAAACATAGCAAAACAGGCAATGCGAAATAAAAGGCAGAATCTGTCAAAACAGAACAGTCCGTAAAGACGAATTTTTTAGAGGCACCAGACTTGCTCAGATGAAAATGCCCAAATTGAATGAAAGTTGCGTACATATCTGAGGATCACGCACGTAAATTGGAAGATTTTTTAAAATTTTCTACAGCAGGGGCGGCTCAATTTCGTGACAGCAAGAAATCTGTTCCTGCGCAGTAATCCAAATCTAGTATTGACTTTACTATCAAAGACTTTACTTGGCACAACAATGCAATAAAATAAAGATAAGGAGAGGTTTCTACAGTAATAACAACTTCCAAGCCTCAACAAAACAGTAGCAAAATAAAAACATGGGTTATCTCCCAAGAAGTGCTTTCTTTATAGCCATTAAGATGGGCTCAGTAAATTTAATGATGCACTCGCATAAGGATGAGAGTTGAAGCAAAGAGAGCATCAAAAAGCAAGTATGAAACAAATTTAAGCCTAACCCACTTCCTATGAAAAGGAATCTTGTAAATAAACAAGTCAATGAAGAACAAGGTGAATAGCATAGGAAGACAAAACAAGTATAACTTCAAAAATTTCAGCATATAGAGAGGCGTTTTAGTAACATGAAAATTTCTACAACCATATTTTCCTCTCTCATAATAATTTTCAGTAGCATCATGAACAAACTCAACAATATAACTATCACATAAAGCATTCTTATCATGAGTCTCATGCATAAAATAATTACTACTCCCAACATAAGCATAGTCATTCTTATTAATTGTAGTGGGAGCAAATTCAACAAAGTAGCTATCATTATTATTCTCATCACCATAATCATCAAATGTAGGAGGCATAGTATAATCATAATAAACTTTATCCTCAATAGTAGGTGGCACCAAAATACCACTATCATCATAAATGGGAGGAAAAGTGTCATCAAAGTAAATTCTCTCCTCCATGCTTGGGGGACTAAAAATATCATGCTCATCAAAACCAGCTTCCCCAAACTTAAATTATTCCATAGCATTAGCAATAATAGTGTTCAAAGAGTTCATGCTAATAACATTGCTACAACTATTTTGCAAACAAAGTTCCATGGGTTTTTTAATTTTCTCTTCAAACACCTCATGTCCTAACTCAAGATAAATACTATAAAGATCTCTAATATTTTTGTTGTTTTCCATTAAGCCTAACTAGTGAAATCACACAACTTGGTGTTCTCAGGAGTATTCATTTTAGCAGTAGTAAATAAAGCAAACTAAATAAAGTAAATGCAAGTAACTAATTTTTTTGTGTTTTCAATATAGAGAACAAGACAGTAAATAAAGTAAAACTAGCAACTAATTTTTGTGTGTTTTTGATATAAGAGCAAACAAAGTAGTAAATAAAATAAAACAAAGCAAGACAAAAACAAAGTAAAGAGATTGGATGTGGGAGATTCCCCTTGCAGCGTGTCTTGATCTCCCCGACAACGGCGCCAGAAAACAGTCTTGATGGCGCGTAGTCGACACGTCCGTTGGGAACCCCAAGAGGAAGGTGTGATGCGCACAGCAGTAAGTTTTCCCTCAGTAAGAAACCAAGGTTATCGAACCAGTAGGAGTCAAGGAACACGTGAAGGTTGTTGGTGGCGGAGTATAGTGCGGCGCAACACCAGAGATTCCGGCGCCAACGTGGAACCTGCACAACACAATCAAAGTACTTTGCCCCAACGTAACAGTGAGGTTGTCAATCTCACCGGCTTGCTGTAAACAAAGGATTAGATGTATAGTGTGGATGATGATGTTTGTTTGCAAAGAACAGTAAAGAACAATTGCAGTAGATTGTATTTCAGATGTAAAGAATTGGACCGGGGTCCCACAGTTCACTAGTGGTGTCTCTCCCATAAGATAAACAGATGTTGGGTGAACAAATTACAGTTGGGCAATTGACAAATAAAGAAGGCATAACAATGCACATACATATATCATGATGAGTACTATGAGATTTAATCGGGGCATTACGATAAAGTACATAGACCGCTATCCAACATGCATCTATGCCTAAAAAGTCCACCTTCGAGGTTATCATCCGAACCCCTTCCAGTATTAAGTTGCAAACAACGAGACAATTGCATTAAGTATGGTGCGTAATGTAATCAACACAAATATCCTTAGACAAAGCATCGATGTTTTATCCCTAGTGGCAACATCACATCCACAACCTTAGAACTTTCACGTCATCGTCCTGCATTCAATGAAAGCATGAACCCACTATCGAGCATAAATACTCCCTCTTGGAGTTACAAGTATCAACTTGGTCAGAGCCTCTACTAGCAACGGAGAGCATGCAAGAACATAAACAACATATATGATAGATTGATAATCAACTTGACATAGTATTCAATATTCATCGGATCCCAACAAACACAACATGTAGCATTACAAATAGATGATCTTGATCATGATAGGCAGCTCACAAGATCTAACATGATAGCACAATGAGGAGAAGACAACCATCTAGCTACTGCTATGGACCCATAGTCCAGGGGTGAACTACTCACACATCGATCCGGAGGCGATCATGGCGATGAAGAGACCTCCGGGAGATGATTCCCCTCTCCGGCAGGGTGCCGAAGGCGATCTCCGAATCCCCGAGATGGGATTGGCGGCGGCGGCGTCTCTGGAAGGTTTTCCGTATCGTGGCTCTCGGTAATGGGGGTTTCGCGACGAAGGCTTTAAGTAGGCGGAAGGGCAGGTCAGGAGGCGTCACGGGGGCCCCACACGCTAGGGCCGCGCGGGCCCCCTCTAGGCCGCGCCGCCCTAGTGTGGCGGTGCCCCGTGGCCCCACTTCGTATCTCCTCCGGTCTTCTGGAAGCTTCGTGGAAAAATAAGCCCCTGGGCGTTGATTCGTCCAATTCCGAGAATATTTCCTTACTAGGATTTCGAAACCAAAAACAGCGAGAAAACATCAAGCGGCTCTTCGGCATCTCGTCAATAGGTTAGTGCCGAAAAATGCATAATAATGACATATAATGTGTATAAAACATGTGAGTATCATCATAAAAGTAGCATGGAACATAAGAAATTATAGATACGTTTGGGACGTATCAGTGGCGCGATCTGATTCGTCCACGTCAGCTAGCCGTTGGGGTAGCCGTTGCTGGTTCAAAAAATCCGAAAAAATGCCAAAACCCCCAAAATTTCATCCCCACCCCCTATAAATACCCCCATATGGTTTCACTCATTCCACACCTCACTTCATCTCCTCCACTCTCCATTTCCACTCCTCTCAACGCCATGTCTTCGTCTAGCAGCAGTTCGAGCGACGGAATGGAGGGTGATATGATCGCTGCATTCTAGGCAGAGTATGAGGAGGAGATGCTCAACGAGGAGCCGGAGCCAAGACGGCCGCGACGCCGCCGAGAGTTCATCAGGCGTGATCGTCTGGGTGCCCACGATCGGCTCTTCGAGGACTACTTCGCCGACGACTGCAATTATCCTCCGAGCTACTTTCGGCGAAGGTATCGGATGAGATGATCCCTTTTTCTGCGCATTGTGGATAGATTGGGTGAATACTCTCCGTATTCCACACAAAGAGTTGATGCTCTCAACCGTGTTGGTTTTTCTCCCCTACAAAAGTGTACTGCGGCTTTGCGTCTGTTAGCTTATGGAGCCGCTGCAGATACGATATATGAGTGGCTTAAGTTAGCTAGACAAACTTCATCAGATTGTCTAGATAGATTCTGTGAAGGCATCATTGACTGTTACGGGGAGACGTTTTGCCGTCGACCAAATGTCGAGGATACTCAGCGTCTGTTGGCGAAAGCCGAGGAGCGTGGCTTTCCGGGCATGTTAGGGAGCATCGATTGCATGCATTGGTAGTGGAGGAACTGCCCAGTGGCTCATGCTGGTCAATTCACAAGGGGAGACATCAAACACCCTACCATAATCTTAGAAGCCGTTGCGTCGTATGATCGTTGGATCTGGCATGCCTTTTTGGAGTGGCCGGGTCCAACAACGACATCAATGTACTCAACCAGTCGCCGTTTTTCACTGATGTGCTTAGGGGAGAAGCACCCGTAGTGAACTTCACGGTGAATGGACACGAGTACAACTATGGTTACTACCTTGCCGACGGCATCTACCCCTCCTAGCCGGTGTTCATGAAAGGTGTTACTCTTCCACAAAGTGAAAAGCATCGACTGTTCACTGCTGCTCAATCAGCTTGGCGCAAAGATGTCGAGTGTGCCTTTGGAGTGCTGAAGGCTAGGTTCAACATTCTAGCAGTTTCGGGACGCTCCTACTCGAGGCGTACTCTTGGGTTGATCATGCGTGCATGTGTCATTCTGCACAACATGATCATCGACGATGAGCGTGGTACAAATTTGGAGAACAACTATGAGACATTTGAGTCCAATGTCGGCCCTGCAATACACAACCATGCACCACCAAGCCTAGCAGCCAGGATTCAGATGGACAACGAAATGAGGACTCACCGATGTATACACAGCTCCAGCATGATTTGATTGAGCATGTGTGGGCTAATGCCTAGATTATGTAATTTTTTCAATTTTTTATGTAATCTTTTCAAATTTTGATGTAATTTTTTTATGATGTAATCGGTAACAATTTTAGTTCAATAAAATAATTTCCTTGCATTATTTTTAATGTTGTAATTTAAAAAAGACTAGGAAAATTGCCCGTGTGTTGCAACGGGAGAGAAAAGGAAACCAACTTATAAAAGAAAAACAATGACGGAGCCAAAAGATGCCTCATAGTCGATCGACCCGCATGATCGTAGCCTTAGTTCGACCTTTCTTCCCTTTTTGACAAAAGAAATGATCTGACTTCACTTGCGCCGCCGTGGGCAAATAATCTTCTGATGCGCCACCGCTGGAAAATCATCTCAAATTTAAGACACACGTAATGTTGATGAACAACTCTAGTTGTTAGTGACTCGAACATGATGTTGTCCAACACCAGCCCATCAAATCACGTAATACCTATTTAGTGAAATTCTCATGGATACAACCCAACATTACAAAAGTAAATATACCAAATTGTGGAGAATAATGCATTACAACAATTACCAAATTCAGTCATAATATCCAATACATAATCAGTGTACAACATGTCTTGTTTGTATATTTCAAATTATTAAACATGTGTTGACCTATAATAAAATATCCCGGCTATTCTGCAAGAAATTGCCGATGAAAACCCCAACAGGTAGCAAGAAAGGACAGCAATCCCTTAGCCACACGTACCTCTAAACAACATATATTGAAATAGTGTTCCTATAACCCAATCAATCCTCAAGAGTAGGAAAAAATCAATCGGACAACATTCATCCTTACTGGCGCCTTAAAGATTGATGAAGAGGTTACATCCTATCAAAGGATACTTGGTTCATGTTAAACAAAATTCAGTCGAGAAGCACCGAGCTAAATGTCTGAGAAAATCATAAGCAGAGCAACCTAATAAGCAAAAAAGTAGGACTGTCTCGTGCTCTTAAAAAGGACACTAAATTCGAGTTAATTAAAAGAGACCGGATGGAGTATTTTGTAATCTGTATCACTACCAGCATACCATCATAGATTGAACCTGTTCTGATGCAGATTGAACCATAGTTTACCCATACCGGCTCACGGTAGAACGTCTGCCGTCCAATCGTTGTCTGCATCACGTTTGGCGGTGGCTTTTTCGGTTGTATCGTCCGAGCTCATAGCGCCCGCCGTGGCCACGCCGATAAGATTGCATTGGCTGGATTTCGACATGACCGCCACCCCGACCCGTAAACCTGTGCATTCCCGGTTTGAGCCGGGTTATGGCAGTTCCTTAAACCATATTGGAAATGATTGGCCGGGCCGGTGCGGGCTGGTTTGGCAGTATAATTGGTTTGGAACCGTGTGGGCATTCCAAGTTAGATATACAGAGTTGCTACCTCGCTATAGAAAGGAACAGAATGGCGCCCCTAGGAGTTCGATCCAACAAGTAACTTTATGCTCTTCCAGGCGCTCAGTGGCCACGACACCTGGCACAAGAAGCCCCGACTCCTCCACAGACCGCTGCTCCCGCTCACAACGACGGTGCCATTTGAGGAGAAGAAAGGGTGCGCCGCCATCGGCCCATCGGCCATGGAGAAGACACGATCGTCGTCCGCCCTGGAGAAGAAACGACCGGCCGCCGCCGAGGAGAAGGCGCCGTCACCGCCAGCCTCCACCTATTCCTCGGCACTCAGCAGTAGGCTCGGTGCCTCGCCACGGGAACCTCTTGGCCTCCGCGCTTCTTCCCTAGGCCGACGTGGTCAAGCGCGATTCAGAATGGTTTGAGCGGTTTCCTCAGGTCCAACCCATCTCAACCCGGCTAACATTTTTCTCCTCGCGGGTTGAAACCAAAAACCAATGAACCTGGAATAAACTGTTGATTGGTGCGGTGCGGTCTTGGTGTCTTGGTTTAGCTGGTTTGGGACCAAACTGTGAACGGGATTACCGACCCGCCTCCGTCATGGCCGCTATGGGGGTGGACGAGCTCAAGGCCTGTGGTGCCCGGTGCAGGCGGCCGACCCCCACCGCTCAACGTCCGTGTACATGTGTGCTTTGGCCCAAAAATCCATCAATCTGCTACGAAATCTCACGGCAAGGATTTGTGCCATCGGAAACACGTAACACATACACAACGGAGCTTGCTTGGCTTCCACCGATTACTTTTCGGCTGGCTTCTACTGATTACTTTCCGGCTAGTTTTGTTGTAGAGCGCCATGGATCGATGCTGGAGTCGACGTGGGCTCGTTCATCGCCGGCTGCTGGTCCAGGATCGCCGGCTGCGACCGCGGCAGCTGCTGCTTGAGGAGGCCGATTTCTGGGATCGGTTGTGCCATTGTTTTTGTTTCGTCTTGATTACGAAGAGATCAGGACATATCTGCAGGTTTTCCTTACATGGTCACGTGGTTTACTCTTTATAAAGCATGGAATCGTTCTTGTGAGGTAACTACACTACTATATTCAAACACGAACACCTGATTCACTATTGGACACGGCACCCAAGGATTGGTCGCGTGATCAGCTAGGACACTGCAAGCAATCGGTCAAAATAACGGAACGATGGACGAAACAAGCGCGGCAAGGAACGACGGACGAACGGACGAAAGGACCATACCACGGAAACGCTTCTCCCTTTATTATTAGGTATAGATATAGATATAGAAATGCTGATATCAAGGAGAGAGAAAAGCTGATGTGGAGAGAAAGTGAGTGACTATAACCGTGACTGCATGGAGTGAGAGTGGGGTGACGGGATGAGTGAAAAAAGCTGACATGGCGACTATAGTGGTGTGGTGCATTGGCACCAGCCTCAAGGGAAAATATGTTGGCGATTTAGGGCATGAGCAATGGTGGCATACACAACTAGCTGCTCCATGTAATAAAGTTGTCAGAAGCAATATGGTTAATTTTATATCTCCAATGGAAGCTACAACTTTAGTAAGAAAAAGAGAAGGACCACAAATATGACATGTATCTTTTCTCGAAGCATACTTTAGGATTAGATCCACGTGAAGAGGTGCATCTCATCGGACTCTTTGACCAGCCATCAAGGTGGAAGCAATAGGCAGTGCTTGGCGCATGCCCTTATCCAACGTGTCGTGCACCGCCGTGGCCCTCCGGCCTCCGCAGTGATCCGATCCAGTCGGCGGCGGCGACGACGACCGTAGGTCTGCCGTGCCTCCTTTCCTGTGGAGCCCGCCTGCTTTATTCCAAAGCACAAAAGCATCCGCCCGTCCACCCCCAGAAAGAATGGGAATCCCCTTCACGCAAACCCCCCGCGCCAAGGAAACCAGAGCAAACCGCCCCGCCCCCGCGCGCGCACACATACGTAGCCACAGCGGCCTCTTCCTCTCCACTCCAACTCCAAGCCAAGGAGAACGCGATGGGGTGCGGGCAGTCCAAGGAGGACGCGGAGGGCGCGGTGGCACGGTGCCGGGAGCAGAAGAACCTGCTGCGGGCGGCCGTCGAGGCGCGGCATGGGCTGTCAGGGGCGCACGCGGCCCACGCCGCCGCGCTCAGGAACGTCGGGGCCGCGCTCTCCGATTACGCCAGCGGCGAGGCGCACGAGGGCGCGCTGCGCCACTCCGCCTCGGCCGCCGCGGTCATGTCCTCCTCCGGCGGCGCCGGCGCCCAGGCCGCCGCGCTCGCGCTCCCGCCGCCGCCGCCGCCGCCGGGCCCGCCAGAGGACTCGCCGGCGCTCGTCAGGTCCATGAGCGCGCCCGACCTGCCCCTCCAGCCGGCGATCAAGAAGAAACCATCCGGCGAGGCGCCAATCATGGAGGAGGACGACGAGGGCGAGGACCCGCGCCGTCCGGAGGAGGAGGCCCAGCTGCAGCCGCCTCCTCCTCCGCCTCCGACGCACCAGCCCCCTCCCACACGCGCCCCGCCCTCCCTGCCTCCGGACGCGGGGCACAAGGCGGGTTCCTGGGATGAGTTCATTTTCGGGCCCCGGGACGGCATACCTATCCCGCCGCTCACGCTGGGATCCAGCGCCGCCGCCTCGTGGGAAGCTGAGCGGGCGGAGGCCGCTGCGCCGCCGCCACCGCCGCCCGATCCAGAGGAACAGGCTCAGCTTCCGCCTCGACCGCCAGCGCCATCGACGGCTGCTGAAGAAGTGGCCGAGGGAAAGAAGCCAGCGGTGGAGCCCGTGGCGCGGCGGGCGTTGACGCAGAAGGCCGCGAGGAGAACCGAGGGCAAGAAAGGCAGGACGGTGGTGCTGGTCCCGCCGCAGGCTGCAAGGCTCGGCGATATCCTGCGGGACCTCGACGATCACTTCCTCAAGGCATCCGACAGTGCGCACGAGGTGTCCAAGATGCTCGAGGCGGCACGGATGCACTACCACTCCAACTTCGCCGAGACGCGAGGTACCACGCGCTTGCTCCTCTCATCCACTTGGTCAGACCAAGAATTCGTTCCACTATTATATTCGAGCTTTCTTTTATGTCATTCTCATAGATGGACACTTCGACAGCTTCACAAAATATAAATCTCTTTTTTATGGCATTCCCATAGATGGACAGCTTACGAAACATTCAATATTAAAAAAAAAACATCATAGCGTGTGCTTGAGGCATAGATTCAGAGATACTATGATTTTTTGGGGTCTACGTTTAGTCCTAGTTGATTAGTACTTGACTGGGAAATATGCCCGTGAGTTGCTACGGAATAAGCAAAATAGCCGAACATACCGATCCAACAATTATCATAGTTTAAACAAGGGTTGCAAACATGACGGCATGTAGAAAGTACCAATTCTACCTTCCTCCTTTTTTCTTTTAAAGGTAACTTCCTCCTTTTTCTTTTAGAAAATCAAAGAAATTGTCCTACCCTTTCGACGAGAAATGTTGGTCTATCAAATATCTTATTTGCAAATATTGAAACACACACATTGTGCAATGACAACATTTGTCTCTCCCTATACTCGGCAACAACAATTTTGTTCAGCACAAAAACAACATATGAGACTTCGAGATCATAAAGAGGAAACCTCCTAGTAAAACCTCAAAAGAAACCTCCTTTAACTTGCTTTGCATTTTGTGTATGAGAATCCTTGGTTTCGTTTGATCTATGCTCAGTGTTCACCTCATCGTATTCAACTCTGCACTTGGCACACAATACAGATCCTTAAATGGTTGTCCATACCAAAGTGATTTTGTTGGTGTTCATACCCGAATGTGTAGAGCTATGGAACCTGGTCGATTTGTCCACACCATGTGATGTTAGAGATGCATAGAGCTCTGGAGCACTAAGATACGGCCGATTCTATAGCACTGCCCAAATTTTCTTTCTTCAGCAGTGAATTTCTACTTGTAGCAATTATAACAGATGTTTCGGGTGAACTGTGGCAGCCAAAGCTCCGCTTTGAGTAACCATATGCTTGGTTGCCTCGTACCGCCCTCGTTGGTCATATGTGGCGGCCCGGGTACACCTTCCCCGATGGCTCAACCTGCAGCGGTGTGCCGCCGCGCTCCCGATCAGGTGCCGCCATCACGCATATTCTTCTGATTGGCCCCGAGTGTCACACGAAGCTCCCAGGATAAATTCCTCTGGCCGGTCTCCGTGTCCTGTTGTCCGGTGACTCTCCCGGCAGAGAGAGTGCTGCCATGCTAGGCATCAACAGCCCGGCCATCCAGCGACTCTACCAGTGTAGATCTTGAGGAGGCGGCGGTGTTCGACGACTGTCCCGGCAGCGAGCATGCTGCCATGGCAGGCAGGGGCTAGAGTCTTTGCGAGTGATCCAGCTCTAATAATGCGAAGTGTCACCCCACACCATGAAAAGCTCCCTCCCTGATAACATGTAACATCTAGCGCTCGTCTCTGTCTAACCACATAATCTGTGCACAAGTACCAACTAATTGATTAGCGATTAATACAGGAAACCGTGATCGATCGATTGAACCAAATATGCTCACGTGTTGCAGAATCGGATGTATATTCCGTAGCACGAGTTTGTCTTGGAGGAGGATAGGGATGCCGGACAGACGGAGGAAGAGGAACGGCAACAGCACGGGCCAGCTCCCCATCGGCAAGCGGCGGAAGGACGCGGGCAGGAGGCAGGCCCAGCCGTCGTTGTCGGTCGCGGCGCCGAAGTAGGGACTGTCCACCAGGGAGCAGCTTTCGTCCCCGGATTGAACTCCCGACAAACTCGAACCAAACGGATAGAACAAAACAAGACGATTTCAGGCGATGTCGGCAGAGCGGTGAGACGGTGGCAATATCAACCACGGGCGGTGGAACAAAGACAATTTCCGGCGAGAAGCTCGAGCACAGGCGACACGGATCGAATATTCACTTCAGCTTGTCAAAACGGAGTGCACGTCGGGCTGCCCATGGGCTCGTGCTCTAAGCGGAGTCTGTGTGCCAGCATAGTTCAAACCGTACCCGTCCGGTGTTGTTCCTTGTTGGGCCTTACGCCCAGGCGGCTTTACCGGGACGAAGCGAGGGGGGCGCATGAGACGTAGGAAGGGCGACTACCTTATTTTTTTCACGAGCAAGGGAGAGGGACCAGACGTATTTACTCAGTGATGGCAGGAGCTGTAATTTTGATTGACAAACAGGGGCAATGGTAAGTTGAACGAAAAATTCGCAAGAAGCCTTATTTTCTTTAATATTAGGTATAGATATAGATGACTAGGACAATGCCCGCACGTTGCTGTGGAAGAGAAAGATATATTGATTTTAACATACAAAACAAAAATTGCTTTCCGGGAAGAAGCTACGGGTTGACTTTATTTAATATATTCAGTCGCAAAGATTTTTATTACCAGAATTAAGTTTTTCTTCCATTTTCTTCCATCTACAAATAATCAACATAAATACAGCAACAAATAATCAACACAAACATAAAAAAAATATTATCAACAATTCTCTCTCTCATTTTCTCTAGTCAGTGCATGCAAAGAAATATATCAAGTCTCTGATTGTTTGCCCCAATTTAGTTATTGCAAACAATTTTGTAGTAACCAGTAAAAAATGAGTAGGTGTCTCTCACTCTAGCAGCTTGTTCTTGCGAGAATTTCATGTTTCTGCCTACTCAACTAAAGATGGTTAGTTTTTTTTTCGATAAAGGGTGCTTCATTACTCAAAGAATTTTAAGCATTACACCCAGCCTCTGCATAACTAAGATGCACACAGCCGTTCAAAGAAACAAAAGGATGAAAACAAGAATGTTCCAAGTCGAAAAAAGTAAAACACTAGATAGTACCGGACAGCCTAATTAGCCTGAAGACGCCTATTATGCTGCCACCCATGTTGGGAAATGAACTCCTTCGCCGTGTTCTCCAATAATGTAGACACCTCCGTACAGAGGTCGCGATCCTCCAAACGTTGGAGTGGCGACCATGAACGGAGCAAAGCCGTAGCGCGATAAACAACCTGCAAAAGATAAGAATTTTTGTCATTAAAAACCGCAGCGCCGGGAGACAATGGAGGCAGAGCCAGCAGCGCAGAGACCTTGTCCGTGGAGGAGGGGAATGGAGGGGCTAGGAGCGTCGGGCGCGGAGTAGACCGCAGCGCCAAGGGAGAAGAAAAATAAACGAAACCGAACCGGTACCATGGCATTTTGCCGTATTATGTATTTTGGTGGGAGGGCAAAACGATCCAAAAAAATGTTGTTGACGAAACATTTTGGCAGAAACCACTTTTTGGCAGAAACCTTAGCTCCTTTATTATTAGGTATAGATTGTCTGTACTTCATCATTGCCTCTGACATTCAGTTGAGCAGTCCCTGTGTTGCTTGTTTTTGTATTGCTTGTTTTTCAGGAACCACTTGAGTTGTGTTCTGCAAGCACAGATTACTATATACATGTTCATGTACAGTACAATAGTTTGAAGAGAACGACTAACTTTTATTTACTTCTGTCTCATCTTATTAGGATTTGTGGATCATTCTGCTAGAGTGATGCAAGTTATCACTTGGAATCGCTCATTTAAAGGGATACCACAACCTGAACAAGTGAAGAATGATTTAGACGATGACGAATGGGAAACGCATGCTACCATTCTCGAGAAGCTTCTTGCTTGGGAGAAAAAGCTATCCCATGAAGTGAAGGTAAAAATGTGCTAGTAGTTCTAAAGATACAAAAATGGTGTTACCTGTTGGGTTTTATTGATGTTTTTCATGTTCTGTTTGGTGTATAAAACAATATATATGGCATGCAATTTCATCTTCCAAACGTTATCTTCAGCTTCTCAATTGTTTCAGTTCCTTACTCATGATAAGTTTTTTCAACTAACTACTGTTCATCATGTCATAATATTTTCACCACATTTTTTTTTTCATTCTCGGCGATGCCATGACCATCTGGTATAAAGATCATTATATCATGATAACCCACGACCGTACTCGGTGCTAAAACCATTTGAGCTATGCATGGTGTCATTCATTATTAAGATTTTTTCATACAGCTGACGAGTTTGTCATTGATGCAGGAGTTCGAGGTTATTAAAATGGAATATCAACAAAAGCTAGCTGCTCTGAACAAGAAGAAGCAGCGTGGTGCCAGTTCTTCATCACTTGAGAGGGCTAAATCTGCTGCTAGTCACTTGCATACAAAATATATAGTTGATTTGCAAACGATGGAGTCCACAATTGCAGAAATTAACCGGCTGAGAGATCAACAACTATATCCAAAACTTCTTGAACTTGTGAAAGGGTAAGGCCTTTTTTATGTTACAAATTTGACTTCATTTATTCTATTCTAGTTTGCATGTTTATGATTGTTACTGATAATCCTGGCCATGAGATTTTCTACTTTATACCCCTTTTATTCTGTTTGAGTTAGGCGATCTGGTAATTAGGTACTGTCTAGCTGCTCTGTTCTGCTTTCAAGAGATCATAATAAAAGTATCAAGGTGTACATTGTTTTTTTGTTTATTACTCCCTCCGCCTTGGAAAGGATGTCGCAGATCATGCGTATGTAGACAAATCTTGGGCATCCTTTTCTGGACGGAGGGGTTATATGATTTACTGGTAAGCCAGTAGCTCGATGCCAGAATGATAAAAAGCTTAACACCTCTTATTTTCCTTTTTCACTATTTTGAAATACGAAAAAGATCCAAATATAAAATGCAAAGGTCGTCTTATTCAAAACCTCAATCATCACATCCCCTCTCTCCCACTCCACGCCTTGGAACATGCTGTTTTTATAGAGAGAAAGGCGCTTTCCCACCTTCTTAATCCGAAATGAAGGGGTACCCCCGGGAAGAGATCCACTGGAGACAGGTGGGCCTCAGAGGATTAGAGCACGTGGCTACGAACCACGGTGTCGGTGGTTCGAATCCCTCCTCGCCCACAGCCTTCCAAAGGGGGAAGGGCCTTTACTTTCCCCTAAGGAAATCATGATCGGGATAGCGGACGTAAAGCTATTGAAGTAGCTCATCAGTATAGTTCTCGGTGTGTTTGAACTTTTAGTTTCTTTCTTTCTTGAATCAGGTAAATCACAACTCATAAACATTTTCTGCGGATCCGCATATACTATAAAGCACCAAAAACTTTCTATAGGCTAGAATAGCACTCACATATTGTGTGAAAACAATCTTGCATGGAGAAGTTTCATCCATAGCACCAGTACCCTCACAGATGGATTGTTAGTGAGTCACTCGTTGGTTTATTAAAAATTCTAAATACCATATAAACTGAAGATTTAATTGTGTTGTTTTCACACTGGCAGGATGTGGCATATGTGGGATGCAATGTACGCGCACCACAAAGCGCAGCTCAAGATCATCTCAGAGCTCAAATCGTTTGACATCTCAGTTGCTTTAAGGGAAACAAGTGAGCAACATAATGAACGGACTGTGCAGCTCTGGCACATTGTGCAGGAGTGGTGCTCACAGTATGACAAGTTCATGAGATATCAGAAGGAGTACGTAGGGAACCTCTACAGCTGGATCAAGCTGAATGTGATTCCCATCGATACCAACCTGAAGCCTAACTCGTCACAACCGGTTGAGACGACGCCTCCAATCAAGAGGCTGTTGCACGCTTGGCACGATATCCTTGAGAAGCTCCCTGATGATGCTACGAAGAAGGCCATACACACTTTTGGGGAAGTTATACATACAATCCTGGTCCACCAGGATGACGAAATAAAACTGAGGGTAAAGATTCAGGAGACCAGGAGGGAACATGAGAAGAAGAAGAGGCATTTCGAAGACTGGGCACAGAAATACATGGAGAAAAGAGCAGGCATTCCTCCTGAGGCCGGCAACTCCGACGGAACGCGCGCTGACCCCCTGGTGGAGCGGAAAGCCACCGTGGAGAGGTTGGAGCTTGGTCTGAAAGACCTGGAAGAGCAGTACACGAAGCAATGCAGAGTAGTCAGGGAGAAGTCCCTTAGCCTCCTCCGGACGAACCTGCCAGAGCTGTTCCGTGTTGTGTCAGACTTCTCCCTCCAGTCGGCCGCGATGTTCAAGGGCCTATGGTCGATCACGAGCACGAGTGACCAGCTGGACGATTGATTTCAGTTTGCGGTGTTGTGCTGCTTCAGTGATTTTGGATTCGTGTGTTCTTGTTGATAAGTTCTTTGTTGCTATATATTTATTTTGAGCTGCAGTGCAAAAATGAAAAGTATAGGCTAACTCTTGTTTTGAGTTATGATGGTTGTTGTAATAATGTATGTATAGTAGTAGTTCTGTATACTGTTTGGATAGCGAACACTGTTTTGTTTCAAATACGGAGTATCAACAGTTTTGTAGGTTTTACTACGTGATAAACCGTCGGAAATTCAATTCCGCTACTGGGTGTATATACTTCCTCTACCAAAAAATCATGTTTCGAAGTGTTGAAAATTTTTGACAAAAAAATTTACATGTACATCTCCACAATATATGTGCATTCGTCAAGTTTCAAGAAAAAACCAATATTTTCATGATTTATGTAAAAAAAAAAATTTATCTTGTGCAAAACATTAATTTTAGAACTGATTTTTTTCACACATCACATGACAGATTGTTTTTTTACGAAACGACTTTGTGAGCGTGTAGCACGTGAAGATGCACTTCAAAATACAGGAGCATATGTTCCATGTTCCAAAATATCACTCCCTGGAACACCATTGCTGTAAGCTTTTTAATTGTGTTTAGCGCTTGAAATGGTGATGAGACGAGCTCCCGTGGGAGACATTTATTCTGTGAAGACAGATGATTTTCGAATGAGTTAAGCATTTTCCTTTTGAAGAAAAAAATTGGTGGATTGACTGTATAGATTATATGTGTGTTGATGTGAAATTGTGAAGGATCTTTACAGATGTTGACTTATTTTCATAGCCACATCAGGACGATCAGTCAACTCTGCCGTGGAAGCACCGCATCAACGCCACGTCTTTGTTGCCGTGGCAACAAAACAAACCCTGGCCCTGGCAGACACACCTTTGAAGATAACATGTAGGAAACCCTAGCCTCGCTCCCGTCGCCCCCTCCCCCCTAGGCGGATGGAGTGCCCCGGGCTGCCGGGCAAAGCCCATGCGGTGTCGGCGGTGGCGGTTCTCCTCCTCCTGCACGGATCCGGGACCCAACGAGCGGCTCCCTTCCTCACAGCGGACCAGCGCTATCCTCGGCCTCGGCCGGCGCTGCCACAACCCTGGCGGTCGGTGGGCGGGCGACTGCGGCAGCGGGCGTGGTGATGGCCGGACCTAGGCTTGTGGGCCCAAATCTGGGCATGATAGGGCCCGGCTAAGATCTGTTGGATATGCAGGTGGTCTGGGGCACTTTGCTTGTTGTGCTGCCACGTCTCTTCACCGGCTTCACCCGGGCGTGTTCTGGGCCTGTTGGGCTGATGGTTGTGAAATATGCCATATTTTCTCGCGTTCAAACCTTTAGCTAAGTCAAGAAATTGACTAAGTTTACCTCTCAACTTGCCACTAATGCCTACTCACTTCAAAGATGTAAGAAGACAATGTGCTTTGGTTTTTCATTTTTCTGATTTTTTTTAATTTTATGCCCATTTTAATCTTGCTCAAATCCTAGGTTTGACCAAGATTTAAACAAGTTTAAAACATGAAAAATGAAAAGATAAGCCTGGATCCTTCTTAGTCACTCTAAAATGAAGCTTTTGGGAGGTTCTTGAAATTTTTATGTTTGAAACCCAAAACCACTTCTCTTCATGCTTGGCTTCGATAGAGTTTAGGGTTAGGGTTAGATACATGATTTGTCTGGTTTGAATATGTCTAGGCGTTGCTTATCAACTTGAATGCTTACTATAGGACATAAGAAGGCTATGTGCTTTGGTTTTCCATTTTTTTCTGAATTTTTATGCCCATTTGAATCTTGGTCAATCCTAGGTTCGACCAAGATTTAAATAAGTTTAAAACATGAAATAGAAAAGGTAAACCTGGATACTTCTTAGTCACTCTAAAATGAAGCTTTTCGGAGGTTTTTGAAATTTCCATGTTTGAAACCCAAAACCACTTCTCTTCATGTTTGACTTCATAAGACAGAGTTTAGGGTTAGGGGGTAGATACATGCTTTTTCTGGTTTGAATATGTCTAGACCTTGTTTATCAACTTGAATGCTTACTATATGACATAAGAAGGCTATGTGCTTTGGTTTTTAATTTTTTGAATTTTTTTTGAATTTTTTTTGAATTTTTATGCCCATTTGAATCTTTGTTAAATCCTAGGTTTGACCAAGATTTAAACAAGTTTAAAACATGAAATGAAAAGGTAAGCATGGATCCTTCTTCGTCACTCTAAAATAAAGCTTTTGGGAGGTTTTTGAAATTTCAATGTTTGAAACCCAAAACCACTTCTCTTCATGCTTGACTTCAGAAGACAAAATTTAGGGTTAGGGGTAGATACATGATTGTCTGGTTTGAATATGTCTAGACCTTGTTTATCAACTTGAATGCTTACTATATGACAGAAGAAGACTATGTGCTTTGGTTTTTCATTTTTTCGATTTTCTTGAATTTTTATGCCCATTTGAATCTTGGTCGAATCCTAGGTTTGACCAATATATAAACAAGTTTAAAACATGAAAATGAAAAGGTAAGCCTGGATCCTTCTTAGTCACTCTAAAATGAAGCTATTGGGAGGTTTTTCAAATTTCCATGTTTGAAACCCAAAACCACTTCTCTTCATGCTTGACTTCATAAGACAGAGTTTAAGGTTAGGGGGTAGATACATGATTTGTCTGGTTTGAATATGTCTAGACCTTGTTTATCAACTTGAATGCTTACTATATGACAGAAGAAGACTATGTGCTTTGGTTTTTTATTTTTTTAATTTTTTCTGAATTTCTATGCCCATTTGAATCTTGGTCAAATCATAGGTTTGACCAAGATTTAAACGAGCTTAAATCAATAAAATGAAATGGTAAGCCTGGATCCTTCTTAGTCACTCTAAAATGAAGCTTTTGGGAGGTTTTTGAAATTTCCATGTTTGAAACCCAAAACCACTTCTCTTCATGCTTGACTTCATAAGACAAAATTTAGGGTTAGGGGTAGATACATGCTTTTTCTAGTTTGAATATGTCCAGACCTTGTTTATCAACTTGAATGCTTACTATATGACATAAGAAGGCTATGTGCTTTGGTTTTTTTTTGATTTTTTCTAAATTTTTATGCCCAGTTGAATCTTGGTCAAATCCTAGGTTTGACCAAGATTGAAACAAGTTTAAAACATGAAAATGAAAAGGTAAGCATGGATCCTTCTTATTCACTCTAAAATGATGCTTTTGGGAGGTTCTTGAAATTTTATGTTTGAAACCCAAAACCAGTTCTGTTCATGCTTGACTTCGATAGAGTTTAGGGTTAGGGTTAGATACATGATTTGTCTGGTTTGAAAATGTTTAGACCTTGCTTATCAACTTGAATGCTTACTATATGACATAAGAAGGCTATGTGCTTTGGTTTTTCATTTTTTCTGAATTTTTATCCCATTTGAATCTTGGTCAAATCCAAGGTTTGACCAAGATTTAAACAAGTTTAAAACATGAATATGAAAAAGTAAGCCTGGATACTTCTTAGTTACTCTAAAATGAACCTTTTGGGAGGTTTTTGAAATTTCCATGTTTCAAACCCAAAACCACTTCTCTTCATGTTTGACTTCATAAGACAGAGTGTAGGGTTAGGGGATAGATACATGCTTTTTATGGTTTGAATATGTCTAGACCTTGTTTATCAACTTGAATGCTTACCATATGACATAAGAAGGCTATGTGCTTTGGTTTTTCATTTTTTTCATTTTTTTTGAATTTTTATGCCCATTTGAATCTTGGTTAAATCGTAGGTTTGACCAAGATTTAAACAAGTTTAAAACATGAAAATGAAAAGGTAAGCATGGATCCTTCTTAGTCACTCTAAAATGAAGCTTTTGGGAGGTTTTTGAAATGTCCATGCTTGAAACCCAAAACCACTTCTCTTCATACTTGACTTCATAAGACAAAGTTTAGGGTTAGGGGTAGATACATGATTGTCTGGTTTGAATAAGTCTAGACCTTGTTTATCAAATTGAATGCTTACTATATGACAGAAGAAGACTATGTGCTTTGTTTTTTTTTTATTTTTTAGGAATTTTTATGCCCAGTTGAATCTTGGTCAAATCCTAGGTTTGACCAAGATTTAAACAAGTTTAAAACATGAAAATGAAAAGGTAAGCATGGATCCTTCTTATTCACTCTAAAATGATGCTTTTGGGAGGTTCTTGAAATTTTATGTTTGAAACCCAAAACCAGTTCTGTTCATGCTTGACTTCGATAGAGTTTAGGGTTAGGGTTAGATACATGATTTGTCTGGTTTGAATATGTTTAGACCTTGCTTATCAACTTGAATGCTTACTATATGACATAAGAAGGCTATGTGCTTTGGTTTTTCATTTTTTCTGATTTTTTATCCCATTTGAATCTTGGTCAAATCCAAGGTTTGACCAAGATTTAAACAAGTTTAAAACATGAATATGAAAAAGTAAGCCTGGATACTTCCTAGTTACTCTAAAATGAACCTTTTGGGAGGTTTTTGAAATTTCCATGTTTGAAACCCAAAACCACTTCTCTTGATGTTTGACTTCATAAGACAGAGTTTAGGGTTAGGGGGTAGATACATGCTTTGAATATGTCTAGACCTTGTTTATCAACTTGAATGCTTACCATATGACATAAGAAGGCTATGTGCTTTGGTTTTTCATTTTTTCATTTTTTTTTGAATTTTTATGCCCATTTGAATCTTGGTTAAATCGTAGGTTTGACCAAGATTTAAACAAGTTTAAAACATGAAAATGAAAAGGTAAGCATGGATCCTTCTTAGTCACTCTAAAATGAAGCTTTTGGGAGGTTTTTGAAATGTCGATGCTTGAAACCCAAAACCACTTCTCTTCATACTTGACTTCATAAGACAAAGTTTAGGGTTAGGGGTAGATACATGATTGTCTGGTTTGAATATGTCTAGACCTTGTTTATCAACTTGAATGCTTACTATATGACAGAAGAAGACTATGTGCTTTGGTTTTTTTTTGATTTTTTCTGAATTTTTATGCCCATTTGAATCCTTGTCAAATCCTAGGTTTGACCAAGATTTAACAAGTTTAAAACATGAAAATGAAAAGGTAAGTCTGGATACTTCTTAGTCACTCTGTAACACCCCATTTTTCAGAACCTGCATTTTTTCTCCTGCTTAAAATTTTGGACCAACAAAAACTTTTCATTTTATGTCTGCTAGAGTTTTTAATTGTGATTATATGTAGTCTGGTTTTAAAATTTTCATTAGGAGTTTCAAATTAGAGAGTACCTTGGTTAATATTTTAGTACCTCATTTTAAATCAGCATGGTTTGCCCCTTCTCACCAAGTTTTGGCACATGCACTTGGCATGGCCCTCTCTCTCTTACCCCTGCCCCTTTATTTTTCTCTTCTCTCTTTTTCCCCCTTGGAGTTTGGCCGAGAGGTAAGAAGAGGGGAGACTTCCCCCTCTCTTCTCTTTTCTTCTCCCTCTCTTCTTTTCTCCTCTGGTTTGGGCCGTGGCCGATGCCACCACTCCCTCCTTGCCCTGGCCCAACCCTAGCCCTCCTATCTCTCCCCTCTCTGGCCCAAACACCACCAGCCCCTCTCTCCCGCGCCAAAACCCTAGCCCTAAAACGCACGCGCGCGCCACCACGGGTCAAGCGACATGATGGCGTCTCCTCGTTCGAGGCGCCATCAACCTCGACTGCCCGCGCGCCCCCTCGTTTCCCTCCCCTCGCTGACGCTCCCAGGGCGACGTCACACTGGGCCCGGCCAGTGACGCCAGCCCTCGCGCGCCCGTTGGCCATCCGCACCGCCCACGCCACTACCGCACCCCCTCCTCGCCTATAAAACCCCCAGTGCCACCACTCCCTCTTCAACTCCCCCACTCGCACGCCGTCAGGCTGCCTCACCCACTGCCTGGCCGCTGGAGCTTCCGCTCAAGCCGCTGCTGCGACCTCCCGACGCCATCGCCGCCGTGGTCACCGTGAAGGTGACGAGGAGGAGCCGTCGACGACGCCACTCCCCCTGCCGCTCCCTCTCTTCCCTTCATCGCCAGCACCACCTCCTACCACCCCTAACCCTCTCCGTTGCCCTCTGCCTTGCAGATCTGCAGCGGAGCAACGACAACGATGACCCACCGGCGACGCTCGTGACGCAGACGCCGCCAAGCAAGGCGACGCCGACGTGTCCGAGCACCGCCAGGACGTCCCCGAGCCGCACACCCACGCCGCCGAGCCACCTACATCGAGCCACGCCACCGCCAGCCGCTGGTAAGCCGTCGCGCCGCCTCTTTCTTCCTCCGCACCGGCGAGCGCCGCGGACGTCGATCACGCGCCGGATCTGGACCGTCGGATCCAGATCGGACGGGCGCATGGCGCATGCACGGCCACGTCGGCGTGCATGGCCACGTCCGCCGGCCTGGCCCGCCACGGGCCCCTGGCCTTTTTCTTTTTTCCTTTTTCTTCACCGGCCACCGGAGAGCCCCACTGGGCTGGCCCATCTGCACAGCACCGCACGGCCCAGGGCGTTCCCGCCCATTTTATCTGTTTGAAAATTTGTTTAACAGAAATTAAAAATGGAAATCTGCCATTGTACTGTTTCGCTAATAAAAATAGTTTGGTAGCTCCGATTGATGTGATTCCAAGTGCATTAGAATCAGTATGATATTATCTTTCAGATGCCACTGGCCTAGTATTTTTAAGATTTGTGTGCGATTTTTAATAAATAGAACTTGATCACTGTTTCTGGTTAGTATTTTGAGTCTCAAAAATTGAAAAATAAATGTTTTTGAGTGATTCCAATTGTGTTGATCTTGTTTTGTTATTGTGCATCTAGGAAAAATACCAGTATCCTCTGTTAGTAATATTTTGTCTCTGGTTACGATTGTATGTGTGTCACATGCAATGATAGGATTAGAGTTGATGTTTTTAATTAAACCTTGATGCTTTTTGTTTATCAAAATGGCCAAACCATGACTTGTTACTGCCAAACTACTCCCCTGCATATTTTCATCTTTTCATTTATTTATCCTTTGTTCTTGAGTTATATGTTGATTGTATGCATCGTTTACTTTTGCGACGCTAGATACGAACGAGGGAGAAGTTGAAGGGGAGGACTTTGGAGAAGGATTTGAGGAGGACCAGGGACAAGCCAACCAAGGCAAGCCATCTTTGAACTCTGATTGATGTGGTGTTGGATGTCATTTGTTGATGTCCCTAAGCATCTTATTCCTATATGTGTTGTTCTCTCTATAGTGGTCTATGTATGGTCGTAATTGGGGTACTTCTTTGTGATGGTTTTTCACCTTTGTTCACATGTTGGAGGGATGCATGGTATCATGGCCGTGCTACTCCCTTGGGTCTACTTGAATGCTCAACATGAGCATGTCCTATTCCAAAATAGAGTTTTACATCACACCCCCACCACTTTGTTGAGTCTAGAGGTATCAAAGTCATGAAGCTTGGTGTAATTCTCAACTTGAGAGAAGTATGCCGTGTACCCTTATGAATGTTGGATGGGTAGTACACCTACACCACCCAAGTTGTATAGTAGTACCTCAAATCTGAAAGTTTGATCCACCCTATGTTATCTTCATACATGCTTACCTTAAGCAAGTAGGATCCTCTTTATGCCACTCACACATACCCCTCATGGCGTGATGACCCTCATCTCGGCCATGGTGTTGTATTAGTTCCTTCTCATGAAACTATAGGTTGGGAACCCCTCAAGGTTTACCTTGTTGTAAATGTTTATGAAAACCTCGGTGAGCTAACCCAAGTGTATGGTTTAAGAAAACAAAGGATCTTGATAAGAAGGTTTTGTGCAAGTGGTGTAAGGTTGTTTGTGGAACAACCAAGGTGTTGTGGGAAAAAGTGTTGGTTTCTAAAAAGGGGCACTGCGTATAAGTGTTCGCCGTCCCGACTTTTATTCGCGCAACCACATTATCCAAAGTGGGTACGGGCTTAGTCCGTAGTCTGTTGAAATTGGCATAAGCACCCTTCACAACTTTCTAGAGAGGGTCACGATGACCTCCGACGCCGGGTTGCGCTCTGGAGGAGGCAATACACTGTCTTAACTGATAGCCGGACGATTGCGAGGGTCTTCGTCATGGCGCCGGAGATACGCTCAAAGGAGGTATGCTGCCGGGGTGCCGGGAAGGGGTAAGCCCGCAGGGAAGGACTTGTGCCAAGGGAGACGGGCGAAATACTATGACTGATTATTCGAGACTCGCATACTTTCGTATGACGATCCGGGGATGATCCCGACGGATTTATCAGTTCTTGTGGGGAAAGTGCGCAAACTCTGCAGAGTCAAATCTATTCGAATAGCCGAGTCCGCGGTCATGGACAGGTTGAAATGTCCATACTTAACCGGGGCTTGCATTTTGTTTTGACAAATGATTTGCAAAGGAAGTGTTGTGTTTATGTGTACCGGAGAGGTACGGAAAATGGGCGTGTGTTGACCACATGGTGTTGATCGTGGAAAAATTGAGACCAAGTGGGGAACTTATACCTAATGTTTCTTGAAGAGGAACTCTTCTTTAACAAAGATATAGAGATGTCATAGGACTTTCCCTCGCATATCCATCAATTGAGATGGAAGAATGCAACTCTTCTTTAACAAAGATATAGAGATGTCATAGGACTTTCCCTCGCATATCCATCAATTGAGATGGAAGAATGCAACTCTTCTTTAACAAAGATATAGAGATGTCATAGGACTTTCCCTCGCATATCCATCAATTGAGATGGAAGAATGCAACTCTTCTTTAACAAAGATATAGAGATGTCATAGGATATCTTTTGAAGTATCTTCTTTAACAAAGATATAGAGGTGTCATAGGACAACACTAGTGTTCCCTTCACTTGAGAAGTCGGGATGCTATGTCGACAATAGTTGTTGATGCATGCTATATCCACAAGAGAAACTATTCTTCCTCTCTTGTCTCCTTTAGATTGCTTATGTTAGCACCCCTTTGTGATGGTTTGCGAGTACAATTCCAAATGTACTCACGGCTTTGTCCCTGGCTATTAACTTGGCCAGACTATGAGGAGGACTATGAAGACGATGGAGGATACCAGGACGACTATGCGACCTAGGACGATCTCCAAGTCGACGCCCGTAGGTCTAAGGCATGACTTGGGCCCGACGACGTTGACGTGTATCCGCTGCTATGTTTGTGAACTTGCCCGTTGTGGCATTTATGTAAG
>NC_061514.1:219652886-219844477 GCF_022539505.1 Lolium rigidum
CCTCTCTCTTACCCCTGCCCCTTTATTTTTCTCTTCTCTCTTTTTCCCCCTTGGAGTTTGGCCGAGAGGTAAGAAGAGGGGAGACTTCCCCTCTCTTCTCTTTTCTTATCCCTCTCTTCTTTTCTCCTCTGGTTTGGGCCGTGGCCGATGCCACCACTCCCTCCTTGCCCTGGCCCAACCCTAGCCCTCCTATCTCTCCCCTCTCTGGCCCAAACACCACCAGCCCCTCTCTCCCGCGCCAAAACCCTAGCCCTAAAACGCACGCGCGCGCCACGACGGGTCAAGCGACATGATGGCGTCTCCTCGTTCGACGCGCCATCAACCTCGACTGCCCGCGCGCCCCCTCGTTTCCCTCCCCTCGCTGACGCTCCCAGGGCGACGTCACACTGGGCCCGGCCAGTGAAGCCAGCCCTCGCGCGCCCGTTGGCCATCCGCACCGCCCACGCCACTACCGCACCGCCTCCTCGCCTATAAAAACCCCCCAGTGCCACCACTCCCTCTTCAACTCCCCCACTCGCACGCCGTCAGGCTGCCTCACCCACTGCCTGGCCGCTCGAGCTGCCGCTCGAGCCGCTGCTGTGACCTCCCGACGCCATCGCCGCTGTGGTCACCGTGAAGGTGACGAGGAGGAGCCGTCGACGACGCCACTCCCCCTGCCGCTCCCTCTCTTCCCTTCATCGCCAGCACCACCTCCTATCACCCCTAACCCTCTCCGTTGCCCTCTGCCTTGCAGATCTGCAGCGGAGCGACGACAACAACGACGCACCGGCGACGCCCGTGACGCAGACGCCGCCAAGCAAGGCGACGCCGACGTGTCCGAGCACCGCCAGGACGTCCCCGAGCCGCACACCCAGGCCGCCGAGCCACCTACGTCAAGCCACGCCACCGCCAGCCGCTGGTAAGCCGTCGCGCCGCCCCTTTCTTCCTCCGCGCCGGCGAGCGCCGCGGACGTCGATCACGCGCCGGATCTGGACCGTCGGATCCAGACCGGACGGGCGCATGGCGCATGCACGGCCACGTCGGCGTGCATGGCCACGTCCGCCGGCCTGGCCCGCCACGGCCCTTGGCCTTTTTCTTTATACCTTTTTCTTCACCGGCCACCGGAGAGCCCCACTGGGCCGGCCCATCTGCACAACACCGTGATGTCTACGCACGCTTCTATTCCTGTAGACAGTGTTGGGCCTCCAAGAGCAGAGGTTTGTAGAACAACAGCAAGTTTCCCTTAAGTGAATCACCCAAGGTTTATCGAACTCAGGGAGGAAGAGGTCAAAGATATCCCTCTCAAGCAACCCTGCAATCACGATACAAGAAGTCTCTTGTGTCCCCAACACACCCAATACACTTGTCAGATGTATAGGTGCACTAGTTCGGAGAAGAGATAGTGAAATACAAGTGGTATGAATGAATATGAGCAGTAGTAACGGCGCCAGAAAATAGCTTGCTGGCGTGCAGTTGATGGTAGTAATATTGCAGGAAGTAAAGATGTAGTAAAACAGTAAATAAGCGATGATTGCAGTATTTGGAAACAAGGCCTAGGGATCATACTTTCACTAGTGGACACTCTCAACATTGCAATCATAAAGGGATATAAATAAGCACTACACTATGCTACTCTGAATTACTCTTTGGCAAGATAACGAACACTAATTCATCATGTAGGCAAACCTTAAAGATGTATTCCCATGTCCTAATAAACACCCCACGCTGTCACTGTGAGCATTCATAGGAGGTACTAACACACCACAATTTCATAGAGACATCCAACTCAAATCATAACTCAGTGAATAAGTATTCTGTGAAATATAGCCTAAGAGACCCACACGGTGCACACACTTGTCACCTTTACACACGTGGGACAAGGAGTCTCCGGAGATCACATAAGTAAAATCCACTTGAATAGCATAATGACAGCTAGATTACAAGCTCATCATATGGATCTCAATCATGTAAGGCAGCTCATGAGATCATTGTATTGAAGTACATGGGAGAGAGAGATGAACCACATAGCTACCTTTACAGCCCTTAGCCTCGATGGAGAACTACTCCCTCCTCATGGGAGACAGCAGCGTTGATGAAGATGGCGGTGGTGTCGATGGAGATGCCTTCCGGGGGCACTTCCCCGTCCCGGCGGCGTGCCGGAACAGAGACTTCTGTCCCCCAGATCTTGGCTTCGCGATGGCGGCGGCTCTGGAAGGTTTCTCGTACCATGGCTTTTTCGTATCGAAGATTTAGGTCAGGGGGCTTCTTATAGGCGAAGAGGCAGAGTCGGAAGGGCTACGGAGCCGCCACACAATAGGGGGGCGTGCCCCCCTTGGGCCGCGCCGGCCACATGTGTGGGCCCCCCAGGTCTCCCCTCAGGTGCCTCTCGGGTGTTCTGGAAGCTTCGTGGAATTATAAGATGTTGGGCGTTGATTTCGTCCAATTCCGAGAATATTTCCTTACTAGGATTTCTGAAACCAAAAACAGCAGAAAACGGGAACTGGCACTTCGGCATCTCGTCAATAGGTTAGTTCCGGAAAACGCATAAAATCATCATAAAGTGTGAACAAAACATGTAGGTATTGTCATAAAACAAGCATGGAACATAAGAAATTATCGATACGTTTGAGACGTATCAAGCATCCCCAAGCTTAGTTCCTACACGCCCTCGAGTAGGTAAACGATAACCAGGATAATTTCTGAAGTGACATGCTACTAACATAATCTTGATCATACTATTGTAAAGCATATGAGATGAATGAAGTGATTCAAAGCAATAGTAAAGATAATGACTAAACAACTGAATCATATAACAAAGATTTTTTCATGAATAGTACTTTCAAGACAAGCATCAATAAGACTTGCATAAGAGTTAACTCATAAAGCAATAAATTCTTAGTAAAGGCATTGAAGCAACACAAAGGAAGATATAAGTTTCAACGGTTGCTTTCAACTTCAACATGCATATCACATGGATATTTGTCAACATAAAGCAATATAACAAGTGCAATAGGTAAACATGTAAGAATCAATGCACACAATTGATACAAGTGTTTGCTTCTAAGATAGAGAGAATAGGTAAACTGACTCAACAATAAAGTAGAAGAATGGCCCTTCGCAGAGGGAAGCATGGATTACTATATTTGTGCTATAGCTTTTCATTTTGAAAACATAGAAACAATTTTGTCAACGGTAGTAATAAATCATATGTGTTATGTATAAGATATCCTATAAGTTGCAAGCCTCATGCATAGATTACCAATAGTGCTTGCACCTTGTCCTAATTAGCTTGGATTAACATGGATTATCATTGCATAGCATATGTTTCAACCAAGTGTCACAAAGGGGTACCTCTATGCCACCTCGTACAAAGGTCTAAGGAGAAAGCTCGCATTGGATTTCTCGCTTTTGATTATTCTCAACTTAGACATCCATACCGGGACAACATAGACAACAGATAATGGACTCCTCTTTAATGCATAAGCATTCAACAACGATTAATATTCTCATAAGAGATTGAGGATTGATTGTCCAAACTGAAACTTCCACCATGAATCATGGCTTTAGTTAGCGGCCCAATGTTCTTCTCTAACAAGTATGCATACTCAAACCATTTGATCATGAAAATCTCCCTTACTTCAGACAAGACGAACATGCATAGCAACTCACATGATATTTAACAAAGGTAAAAGTTGATGGCGTCCCCAGAAACATGGTTACCGCTCAACAAGCAACTTATTAAGAAATAAGACTCATAAGTACATATTCTTCACCACAATAGTTTTTAAGGCTATTTTTCCCATGAGCTATATATTGCAAAGGCAAAGAATAGAAATTTTAAAGGTAGCACTCAAGTAATTTACTTTGGAATGGCGGAGAAATACCATGTAGTAGGTAGGTATGGTGGACACACATGTCATGGTTATTGGCTCAAGGATTTGGATGCATGAGAAGAATTCTTCTCAATACAAGGCTAGGCTAGCAAGGTTGTTTGAAGCAAACTCAAGTATAAAACGGTGCAGCAAGACTCACATATGAACATATTGTAACTATTATAAGACTTTACATTGTCTCCTTGTTGTTCAAACACCTCAACCAGAAAATATCTAGACTCTAGAGATCAATCATGCAAACGAAATTTTAACAAGCTCTATGTAGTTCTTCATTAATGGGTGCAAGGTACATGATGCAATAGCTTAAACATGATCTATATGAGCACAACAATTGCCAAGTATCAAATTATTCAAGACATTATACCATTTACCACATGCGGCATTTTCCGTTTCCAACCATATAACAATGAATGAAGTAGTTCAACCTTCGCCATGAACATTAAAGATAAAGCTAAGAACATATGTTTTCATACGAAACAGCGGAGCGTGTCTCTCTCCCACACAAGCATGAATTTATTCAGATAATGAAAATAACAAAACGAAAATAAAATCACACACACGCTCCAAGTAAAGCACATAAGATGTGACTTAATAAAAATATAGTTTTACTAGAGGTGACCTGATAAGTTGTCGATGAAGAAGGGGATGCCTTGGGCATCCCCAGGCTTAGATGCTTGAGTCTTCTTGAAATATGCAGGGATGAACCACGGGGGCATCCCCAAGCTTAGACTTTTCACTCTTCTTGATCATATTGTATCATCCTCCTCTCTTGACCCTTGAAAACTTCCTCCACACCAAACTCAAAACAAACTCATTAGAGGGTTAGTGCATAATCAAAAATTCACATATTCAGAGGTGACACAATCATTCTTAACACTTCTGGATATTGCACAAAGCTACTGGAAGTTAATGGAACAAAGAAATCCATCCAACACAGCAAAAGAGGCAATGCGAAATAAAAGGCAGAATCTGTCAAAACAGAACAATCCGTAAAGACGAATTTTTTAGAGGCACCAGACTTGCTCAGATGAAAATGCTCAAATTGAATGAAAGTTGCGTACATATCTGAGGATCACTCACGTAAATTGGCAGACTTTTCTGAGTTACCTACAGAGAATCCTACTCAAATTCGTGACAGCAAGAAATCTGTTTCTGCGCAGTAATCCAAATCTAGTATCATCTTTACTATCAAAGACTTTACTCGGCACAACAATGCAATAAAATAAAGATAAGGAGAGGTTGCTACAGTAGTAACAACTTCCAAGACTCAAATATAAAACAAATTTGCTGTAGTAAAATAAACACATGGGTTATCTCCCAAGACGTGCTTTCTTTATAGCCATTAAGATGGGCTCAACAGTTTTAATGATGCACTCCCAAGAAATAAAAGTTGAAGCAAAAGAGAGCATCAAGAAGCAAATTCAAAACAAATTTAAGCCTAACCCACTTCCTATGAAAAGGAATCTTGTAAATAAACAAGTTCATGAAGAGCAAAGTTACAAGCATAGGAAGATAAAACAAGTGTAACTTCAAAAATTTCAGCATATAGAGAGGTGTTTTAGTAACGTGAAAATTTCTACAACCATATTTTCCTCTCTCATAATAATATCCAGTAGCATCATGAGCAAACTCAACAATATAACTATCAAATGAAACATTCTTATCATGAGTCTCATGCATAAAATTATTACTCTCCACATAAGCATAATCAATTTATTAGTAATAGTGGGAGCAAATTCATCAAAGTAGCTATCATTATTATTCTCATCAAGTGTAGGAGGCATAGTATAATCATAATAAAATTTACTCTCCATTGTAGGTGGCACCAAAAGACCACTATCATTATAATCATCATATATGGGAGGCATATCATAATCAACATAAACTTTCTCCTCAATACCCGGAGGGCTAAAGAGATCATTCTCATCAAAACCGACCTCCCCAAGCTTAGAACTTTCTATATCATTATCAACAATGGTGTTCAAAGCGTTCATACTAATATCATTGCTACTAGCATGCAAATAAGGTTCCATAGGTTTTTTAATTTTCGCATTAAACCATTCATGTCTTGACTCAGGAAATAGTTTAAAAAGCTCACGAGATGTTTTCCATTATGCCTTACTAGTGTTTAACAAGAAACAAAAAGATGCAATTGCAGGATCTAAAGGAAATAGCTTTGAGCACTTACAACGGCGCCGGAAGATAGCTTAGTTGCCGAGATCCGGAGTGTGAGTGCCTTTTACCTTTCCTCCCCGGCAACGGCGCCAGAAAATAGCTTGATGTCTACGCACGCTTCTATTCATGTAGACAGTGTTGGGCCTCCAAGAGCAGAGGTTTGTAGAACAGCAGCAAGTTTCCCTTAAGTGAATCACCCAAGGTTTATCGAACTCAGGGAGGAAGAGGTCAAAGATATCCCTCTCAAGCAACCCCGCAATCACGATACAAGAAGTCTCTTGTGTCCCCAACACACCCAATACACTTGTCGGATGTATAGGTGCACTAGTTCGGCGAAGAGATAGTGAAATACAAGTGGTATGAATGAATATGAGCAGTAGTAACGGCGCCGGAAAATAGCTTGCTGGCGTGCAGTTGATGGTAGTAATATTGCAGGAAGTAAAGATGCAGTAAAACAGTAAATAAGCGATGATTGCAGTATTTGGAAACAAGGCCTAGGGATCATACTTTCACTAGTGGACACTCTAAAGGGATATAAATAAGCACTTCACTATGCTACTCTGAATTACTCCTTGGCAAGATAACGAACACTAATTCATCATGTAGGAAAACCTTAAAGATGTATTCCCAAGTCACTGTGAGCATTCATAGGAGGTACTAACACACCACAATTTCATAGAGACATCCAACTGAAATCATAACTCAGTGAATAAGTATTCTGTGAAATATAGCCTAAGAGACCCACACGGTGCACACACTGTCACCTTTACACACGTGGGACAAGGAGTCTCCGGAGATCACATAAGTAAAATCCACTTGAATAGCATAATGACATCTAGATTACAAGCTCATCATATGGATCTCAATCATGTAAGGCAGCTCATGAGATCATTGTATTGAAGTACATGGGAGAGAGAGATGAACCACATAGCTACTGATACAGCCCTTAGCCTCGATGGAGAACTACTCCCTCCTCATGGGAGACAACAGTGTTGATGAAGATGGCGGTGGTGTCGATGGAGATGCCTTCCGGGGGCACTTCCCCGTCCCGGCGGCGTGCCGGAACAGAGACTTATGTCCCCCAGATTTTGGCTTCGCGATGGCGGCGGCTCTGGAAGGTTTCTCGTACCGTGGCTTTTTCGTATCGAAGATTTAGGTCAGGGGGCTTCTTATAGGCGAAGAGGCGGAGTCGGAAGGGCTACGGAGCCGCCACACAATAGGGGGGCGCGCCCCCCCTTGGGCCGCGCCGGCCACATGTGTGGGCCCCCCAGGGCTCCCCTCAGGTGCCTCTCGGGTGTTCTGGAAGCTTCGTGGAATTATAAGATGCTGGGCGTTGATTTCGTCCAATTCCGAAAATATTTCCTTACTAGGATTTCTGAAACCAAAAACAGCAGAAAATAGGAACTGGCACTTCGGCATCTCGTCAATAGGTTAGTTCCGGAAAACGCATAAAATCATCATAAAGTGTGAACAAAACATGTAGGTATTGTCATAAAACAAGCATGGGACATAAGAAATTATCGATACATTTGAGACGTATCACACTGCACGGCCCAGGGCGTTCCCGCCCATTTTATCTGTTTGAAAATTTGTTTAACAGAAATTAAAAATGGAAATCTACAAGTGTACTGTTTCGCTAATAAAAATAGTTTGGTAGCTCCGATTGATGTGATTCAAAGTGCATTAGAATCAGTATGATATTATCTTTCAGATGCCACTGGCCTAGTATTTTTAGGATTTGTGTGCGATTTTTAATAAATAGAACTTGATCACTGTTTCTAGTTAGTATTTTGAGTCTCAAAAATTGAAAAATAAATGTTTTTGAGTGATTCCAATTGTGTTGATCTTGTTTTGTTATTGTGCAGCTAGGAAAAATACCAGTAGCCTCTGTTAGTAATATTTCGTCTCTGGTTACGATTGTATGTGTGTCACATGCAATGATAGGATTAGAGTTGATGTTTTTAATTAAACCTTGATGCTTTTTGTTTATCAAAATGGCCAAACCATGACTTGTTACTGCCAAACTACTCCCCTGCATATTTTCATATTTTCATTTATTTATCCTTGGTTCTTGAGTTATATGTTGATTGTATGCATCGTTTACTTTTGCGACGCTAGATACGAACGAGGGAGAAGTTGAAGGGGAGGACTTTGGAGAAGGATTTGAGGAGGACCAGGGACAAGCCAACCAAGGCAAGCCATCTTTGAACTATGATTGATGTGGTGTTGGATGTCATTTGTTGATGTCCCTAAGCATCTTATTCCTATATGTGTTGTTCTCTCTATAGTGGTCTATGTATGGTCGTAATTGGGGTACTTCTTTGTGATGGTTTTTCACCATTGTTCACATGTTGGAGGGATGCATGGTATCATGGCCGTGCTACTCCCTTGGGTCTACTTGAATGCTCAACATGAGCATGTCCTATTCCAAAATAGATTTTTACATCACACCCCCACCACTTTGTTGAGTCTAGAGGTATCAAAGTCATGAAGCTTGGTGTAATTCTCAACTTGAGAGAAGTATGCCGTGTACCCTTATGAATGTTGGATGGGTAGTACACCTACACCACCCAAGTTGTATAGTAGTACCACAAATCTGAAAGTTTGATCCACCCTATGTTATCTTCATACATGCTTACCTTAAGCAAGTAGGATCCTCTTTATGCCACTCACACATACCCCTCACGGCGTGATGACCCTCATCTCGGCCATGGTGTTGTATTAGTTCCTTCTCATGAAACTATAGGTTGGGAACCCCTCAAGGTTTACCTTGTTGTAAATGTTTATGAAAACCTTGGGTGAGCTAACCCAAGTGTATGGTTTAAGAAAACAAAGGATCTTGATAAGAAGGTTTTGGGCAAGTGGTGTAAGGCTGTTTGTGGAACAACCAAGGTGTTGTGGGAAAAAGTGTTGGTTTCTAAAAAGGGGCACTGCGTATCAGTGTTCGCCATCCCAACTTTTATTCGCGCAACCACATTATCCAAAGTGGGTAGGGGCTTAGTCCGTAGTCTGTTGAAATTGGCATAAGCACCCTTCACAACTTTCTAGAGAGGGTCACGATGACCTCCGACGCCGGGTTGCGCTCTGGAGGAGGCAATACACTGTCTTAACTGATAGCCGGACGATTACTGAGGGTCTTCTGTCATGGCGCCGGAGATACGCTCAAAGGAGGTATGCTGCCGGGGTGCCGGGAAGGGGTAAGCCCGCAGGGAAGGACTTGTGCCAAGGGAGACGGGCGAAAGACTATGACTGATTATTCGAGACTCGCATACTTTCGTATGACGATTCGGGGATGATCCCGGCGGATTTATCAATTCTTGTGGGGAAAGTGCGCAAACTCTGCAGAGTCAAATCTATTCGAATAGCCGCGTCCGCGGTCATGGACGGGTTGAAATGGCCATACTTTTCCGGGGCTTGCATTTTGCTTTGACAAATGATTTGCAAAGGAAGTGTTGTGTTTATGTGTACCGGAGAGGTACGTAAAATGGGCGTGTGTTGACCACATGGTGTTGGTCGTGGAAAAATTGAGACCAAGTGGGGAACTTCTACCTAATGTTTCTTGAAGAGGAACTCTTCTTTAACAAAGATATAGAGATGTCATAGGACTTTCCCTCGCATATCCATCAATTGAGATGGAAGAATGCAACTCTTCTTTAACAAAGATATAGATGTCATAGGACTTTCCCTCGCATATCCATCAATTGAGATGGAAGAATGCAACTCTTCTTTAACAAAGATATAGAGATGTCATAGGACTTTCCCTCGCATATCCATCAATTGAGATGGAAGAATGCAACTCTTCTTTAACAAAGATATAGAGATGTCACAGGACCTTCCCTCGCATATCCATCAATTGAGATGGAAGAATGCAACTCTTCTTTAACAAAGATATAGAGATGTCATAGGATATCTTTTGAAGTATCTTCTTTAACAAAGATATAGAGGTGTCATAGGACAACAATAGTGTTCCCTTCACTTGAGAAGTCGGGATGCTATGTCGACAATAGTTGTTGATGCATGCTATATCCACAAGAGAAACTATTCTTCCTCTCTTGTCTCCTTTAGATAGCTTATGTTAGCACCCCTTTGTGATGGTTCGCGAGTACAATTCCAAATGAACTCACGGCTTTGTCCCTGGCTATTAACTTGGCCAGACTATGAGGATGACTATGAAGACGATGGAGGATACCAGGACGACTATGCGACCTAGGACGATCTCCAAGTCAGATGCCTGTAGGTCTAAGGCATGACTTGGGCCCGACGACGTTGACGTGTATCCGCTGCTATGTTTGTGAACTTGCCTGTTGTGGCATTTATGTAAGACTGAGTCATGTGACCTCGCTATTGTAAGACTTATTTATTCGGTATTGTAATGGATGATGTAATTCTGGATATTCAGTACGGTTATGTGCTCACGGTGCACTGATCATGGGATCGTGAGTTGAATGCATAACAGGGTATTTCGGACAGCTAGTCCGGGGTCCCCACACACTCTAAATTAAAGCTTTTGGGAGGTTTTCGGAATTTCCATGTTTGAAACCCAAAACCACTTCTCTTCATGCTTGACTTCATAAGACATAGTTTAGGTTTAGCGGGTAGATACATGATTTTTCTGGTTTCAATATGTCTAGACCTTGTTTATTCTCTTGAATGTTTACTATATGACATAAGAAGGCTATGTGCTTTGATTTTTCGTTTTTTTATTTTTTTTTATTTTTTTTTAATTTTTATGCCCATTCGAATCTTGGTAAAATCATAGGTTTGACCAAGATTTAAACAATCTTAAAACATGAAAATGAAAAGGTAAGCCTGGATCCTTCTTAGTCACTCTAAAATGAAGCTTTTAGGAGGTTTTTGAAATTTCCATGTTTGAAACCCAAAACAACTTATCTTCATGCTTGACTTCATAAGACAGAGTTTAGGGTTAGGGGTAGATACATGCTTTTTCTGGTTTGAATATGTCTAGACCTTGTTTATCAACTTGAATGCTTACTATATGACATAAGAAGGCTACGTGCTTTGGTTTTAATTTTTTTTTGATTTTTTCTGATTTTTTATGCCCATTTGAATCTTGGTCAAATCCTAGGTTTGACCAAGATTTAAACAAGTTTAAAACATTGAAAAGGTAAGCCTGGATCCTTCTTAGTCACTGTAAAATGAAGCTATTGGGAGGTTTTTAAAATTTCCATGTTTGAAACCCAAAACCACTTCTCTTCATGCTTGACTTCATAAGACAGAGTTTAGGGTTAGGGGGTAGACACATGATTTGTTTCGTTTGAATATGCCTAGACCTTGTTTATCAACTTAAATGCTTGCTACATGACATAAGAAGACAATGTGCTTTGGTTTTTTCATTTTTCTGATTTTTTTTTGAATTTTATGCCCATTTTAATCTTGCTCAAATCCTAGGTTTGACCAAGATTTAAACAAGTTTAAAACATGAAAATGGAAAGGTAAGCCTGGATCCTTCTTAGTCACTCTAAAATGAAGCTTTTGGGAGGTTCTTGAAATTTTTATGTTTGAAACCCAAAACCACTTCTCTTCATGCTTGACTTCGATAGAGTTTAGGGTTAGGTTAGATACATGATTTGTCTGGTTTGAATATGTCTAGACCTTGCTTATCAACTTGAATGCTTACTATATGACATAAGAAGGCTATGTGCTTTAGTTTTTCGTTTTTTCTGAGTTTTTATGCCCTTTTGAATCTTGGTCAAATCCTAGGTTTTACCAAGATTTAACAAGTTTAAAACATGAAAATGAAAAGGTAAGCCTGGATCCTTCTTAGTCACTGTGAAATGAAGCTATTGTGAGGTTTTTGAAATTTCCAAAACCCAAAACCACTTTTCTTCATGCTTGACTTCATAAGACAGAGTTTAGGGTTAGGCGGTAGATACATGATTTGTTTGGTTTGAATATGTCTAGACCTTGTTTATCAATGATAACGCGTGAAGCACACGTCCGTTGGGAACCCCAAGAGGAAGGTGTGATGCGTACAACAGCAAGTTTTCCCTCAGTAAGAAACCAAGGTTATCGAACCAGTAGGAGATGAAGGCCACGTGAAGGTTGTTGGTGAAGGAGTGTAGTGCGGCACAACACCAAGGATTCGGGCGCCAACGTGGAACCTGCATAACACAATCAAAGTACTTTGCCCCAACTTAACAGTGAGGTTGTCAATCTCACCGGCTTGCTGTAAACAAAGGCTTAAACGTATGGTGTGGAGAATGATGTTTGCTTGCAAAGAACAACAGAGAATAATGATTGCAGTAGGTTGTATTTCAGATGTAAAAGAATGGACCGGGGTCCACAGTTCACTAGTGGTGTCTCTCCAATAAGATAAATAACATGTTGGGTGGACAAATTACAGTTGGGCAGTTGACAAATAGAGAGGGCATAACAATGCACATACATATCATGATGACTACTATGAGATTTACTTAGGGCATTACGTCAAAGAACATAGACCGCTATCCAGCATGCATCTATGCCTAAAAAGTCCACCTTCGGGTTAGCATCCGCACCCCTTCCAGTATTAAGTTGCAAACAACAAACAATTGCATTAAGTACTGTGCGTAATGTAAACAATACAAATATCCTTAGAGAAAGCATTGATGTTTTATCCCTAGTGGCAACAACACATCCATAACGTTAAACCTTTCTGTCACTGTCCCAGATTCAATGGAGGCATGAACCCACTATCGAGCATAAATACCCCCTCTTGGAGTTATAAGTATCAACTTGGCCAGAGCCTCTACTAGCAACGGAGAGCATGCAAGATCATAAACAACACATATATGATAGATCGATAATCAACTTGACATAGTATTCTATATTCATCGGATCCCAACAAACACAACATGTAGCATTACAATAAGATGATCTTGATCATGATAGGCAGCTCACAAGATCTAAACATGATGGCACAATAGGAGAAGACAACCATCTAGCTACTGATATGGACCCATAGTCCAAGGATGAACTACTCACGCATCAGTCCGGAGGCGGGCATGGTGATGTAGAGCCCTCCGGTGATGATTCCCCTCTCCGGCAGGGTGCCGGAGGTGATCTTCAGAACCCCCGAGATGGGGTTGACGGCGGCGGCATCTCAGTAACTTTTCTCGTATCATGGCTCTCAGTACTAGGGTTTTCCAAGACGAAGGAATATATAGGCGAAGAGGCAGCGTCGGGGGAGCCAGGGGGTGGGCTCCCCACACCTGGGCGCGCCGGGGGGGGGGGCAGGCCGCGCCGCCCTACCTAGCTTCTACTGAGATTCTACCGAGCTTTGGCACATCATCGAGGAAGGTTATTCACCACGAGACCCAAATAACTTGACAAGAAGAGAGGTGGTGGATGAGCAACTCAACGCCACCCCCATCAACATGATTCACATGGCCGTCACGCCCAAGGACCGCGCTCATATTCGCTCGCTCAAGACCGCCAAGGAAGCATGGGATAAACTCGACAAGATCTTCCTCGGAAATGAGAGCATTCAAAGCTCTCGTTTTGATGAAGTGAACAACATGGCTGACAACTTCGTCATGATTTAAGGAGAGTCCCCCGAAGAGATGTATTGGCGCCTTATCGCTCTCGCGGTACAAATGCAAGATCTTGGAGCAACGTTTGTGGATGACCATTGGATCAAGAAAAAGTTCCTCCCTTATGAGGAAGTGAAGTTGACGGCCATCCGCCAAAACGCCTCCTTCCGCGCTATGACATCCGATGAAGTCCTTAGCGAAGTCATCGCTTTGGACAACTCCAAGAAGAATGCGGAGGATCTTGTTGCTCGCGCCCACAACACCCGCAAGCCCAACCTCGCATTGAAGATGAAGGTGCATGAAGCTAGTGAGAGCAATGAGGATCCCATTGAGTGGGGTCCGGATGATCTCAACACCAACTATCATGAGCACATGGCCCTCGCTGCCAAGAGATTTTGGGAGGGAAACAAGGCCCAAAGCACAAGACCAAGAAGACCACGTGATTCTCCAACGAACTTCTCCAAGAGTCCAAGGGAGGGGCAAAGGGGGAGAACATGCTACAATTGCGGTGACAAAAGTCATTTAGTTGCGGATTGTATCTATGAGAGAAGAGAAGATAATGGTAGAAGGCTCGTCTGCAAGGAAAAGTTCAAGTCCCTCTCCAAATGATTCTCCAAGTTCTCCTCCAAGCCCGATGACGACAAGGTCTCCTTCACCAAGAAGCCAAGAGCTTTTATCATCCGTGAAGAGTACTCCTCCGATGAAGATGAGGAGCATGAAGACAAGAGCTCCAACAAGAAGAGGGAGTGGCCGCCATCGCCATTTGCACTCCCTCCATCTCCCTCTTCGACTCTCCAAATCAGAACCTCGTCACCAACAACTTCCGTTGCCTCATGGCAAAGGTATCTTCGGAGGTAGAATCCCCTTCCAAACTCACATCTCCATCTAATGCTATATCTATTTTTGATGCCACTAGTCTCACCATTAAGCGTAAGATTGTGGGTTTGGATTCTTTTCTCACTAACATGCAAGGGGATACCAAGACCCATGTTGGGGCCCTCTTGGCCCAACTTGGTGTGGCTCAAGACCTCATACAGGAGAAGGAGAGGCTTTAGAGGGAGGCGGAAAATGAGATTGCCTCTCCCAATCAAGCGCTTGAGGAGGAGCAAAACTTGCGCATGTCTCTTGAAGCTAGTGTCATCACCCTCGTAGACTCCAACAACGCCATCATCTCCCAACTCACCAAGGACCGAGATCATGCTCTTGGATTGGTGGGTGAGCTCAAGAAGAAGAAGCTTCTTCTTGAGGATGACCACGCATTACTTCTTGAGAAGTTGCAACTCTCACCAAGGACTTCAAATCCTTGGAGAGTAAACATGCACTTCCCTCCGAGACATGCGATCAGCCTCAAGAGGAAGCTCACAAGGATAAAGATGATGGAGGCCCAAACTCATGTTGTGACGAGCTCGTTGATCAAGTTGCTTCTTTGAAGAGGCACAATGCTTTGCTCTTGGAGGTCAATGCTCTTTAAGAAGAAGCCTTAGATGAGTATTACCGCTTGTGTAAGGAGAAGACCTCGTGTTGCAATCATGAAGAAGAAATTTCCACTCTTGAGAGCACCAAGGCCAACCTATTGAGTTTGAATGGCATGCAAGAAGAGTCCTTGATGGAGTGCCTCCGCATGAGCAAAGAGAAGGTTACTTGTTGTGATCATGTGGAAGAAATTGCCTCTTTGAAGAGGAGCAAAGCCAAGCTCATGGAGGTCAACTCCATGCAAGCAGAAGCCTTGAAGGAGTACTTTACCTTGAGCAAGGACCGTGTTTGTTGCAACCATGAAGGTGATATTGCCAAGATGGAGAGTGACAAGCGTATACTCATGAAGATGAACTCTCTCCAAGAAGAAGCTTTGATGGAACATTTCCGGGTGAACAAGGCAAAGGAAGTTCAAGTGTTTGATATCACTCACCCTCACCCGGAGCATGAAGATGAAGTTAATCGATTGAAGGCCAAGATTTATAGACTCCAAACCCAAGCCAAATACTTGGAGGGAGTCATTGAAGCCAAAGATGGAGCCAATGAGGGCTCTTGCAATGAAGGAGGAGTGGCTACCAATCCAAAGAGAAAGAGAAATAGGAGGACCAAGAAGAAGAAGAACAAGGAGAACATGGAGACCAACCATGAGGAAGGCGACCCTAACTCAAGGAGGGGTGGAGTTCCCGACTCCACCACAAGGGGCTTCGCCAGCTCTAACAACCCTTCTCATGTTCTTTTTGTTGATTACTATGGACATATTCGTGCTCGCTTTATTGGTCCTCAAGAGGACAATGTTGATTGGACTATTTGGGTTCCCAAACCCCTTGTCACTAACATGATAGGACCCATTGAAAAATGGGTACCTAAATCCAAGACTTGATTCCTTGTAGGACGATGCTTCCGGTGGCGCTAAATGGGTGGATGATAATGAAGCCACAAGTCATATGACCGGAAGCAAGGAAATTGTTGTCGACCTCGAGCCATCTCACTCTATCGTTTCATATGGCGACAACACGTGCTCAAAGGTATTGGGTCTTGGCAAGGTGGTGGTAACACCCAACATTTCACTTGTGAATGTCCTCGTTGTCGAGACCCTTGGTTACAATCTACTTTCCGTTCATCAAATTGCTCGTATGGGTCTTTGTACCTTTTTCGATGAACATATGGTGGTCCTCTTGTGGAGCAAAACACTCCGTGTAGCCTTTGTTGTATATGTAGAGAGCGGGTTGTATGTTGTTGATTTCTCCGGAAAGACAACATCTTCCGCTCTTTTCCTATTCGCTAAAGGTGACAAGGGTTGGTTATGGCATCGCCGACTAGCCCATGTCAACATGAGGACTTTGCAAAGTCTCCACATGGGTGGCCACATTCTCGGACTAAAAGAAGATGTTTCCTTTTGCAAAGATCGTGTTTGTAGGGCTTGCGTACAAGGAAAAATGCATGGAGCTCCTCACAAGGCCAAGGCGACCATCTCTACCACAAGGTGCTTGGAGCTCCTACATGTTGATCTCTTCGGTCCACCGTCCCATGAAAGTCTTGGAGGGAAGAAGTATTGCCTCGTCATTGTTGATGACTATTCATTGTTGGGTATTCTTCTGCAAGTACTGTAACACCCCAACTTTTGCAACCTTGTTTAGTTGTCCTTAGTGCAAAAATTAGGGGGAACAAAAACTTTTTCCTAAAAGCCAATTAGATGCATTGCCTTGATCTGTTTGTTAGAATGAATTGCTTTGATCTGTTGGTAGATGAATTTTCTTGAATTTTTTGTTGAGTTTTTTCTTGAGCTACCTCAAAGAACAACACCTCTAGTGGTTAGACAAACAACTAACCTAATAAAACACATGTGTGGCTTAGGAAAAATTGTTTTCCTCTTTACTACATTAAACCCTTCCACTTATGGCAACATGTTTGTGCCTCCTTAAAATTCATCTTTGTGGTATAACCTAGCTCAAACTATCCTTGATCCAAACTTGGGATCATATACCTCTTTCTATATCCTCCTCTTATACCCTAGTATAAAACCCCTCAAAACATCACAATTTTGGTTAAGTCCTAAATCTGTTTTCAGGTTCCATTTTGGAGCCCCTGGATTAAGCTACCCCTTGCCATCCAAGGCAATGCACATGGTTCTGGACCTACCTTGTCATGAGCACTCCCCAACCATGTCCTTGCCTTGAACCAGATCTCTCTTATACCCACTTATCCTTGAGGATTTTGAAGCCAAGTCAATAAAAAGTTTTGGCAGGCTTAAAAAGTTCAAACTTTGGCAGTTGATCTTTAAGCACCCTCAGCTGTTATTGTTAACCTCAATGCATGGATCTCATGTATGCAACACCCTCTACAACTTCCACGTTTTGCATGTCTCGATCTACCTCTATAATTCTTATATTCACTTGATCTTCTACCCTATCCACTATTTCAACACTAGATCACTTGCTCCTCTCATATCTTGTTTTTATTTTAATCCTTGTTTAATCGCCACAAAACCAAGAGTGAAGATGGTAGCCACATTATGTAGCCACCCTCCACCCTTGAGAACTATGGGGTGGCCCCCCTGCTGGCCGCCTCCGACTCTTCTTCGGTGTTCTGGAATCCTCCGTGGAAAATAGGGCCGTGGGCTTTTGTTTCGTCCAATTCCGAGAATATTTCCTATGTAGGATTTCTGAAACCAAAAACAGCAGAAAACAGGAACTGGCGCTTCGGCATCTTGTTAATAGGTTAGTACCGGAAAATGCATAAAAATGATATAAAGTGTACATAAAACATGTGAGTATTGTCATAAAACTAGCATGGAACATAAGAAATTATAGATACGTTTGAGACGTATCAAGCATCCCCAAGCTTAGTTCCTACTCGCCCTCGAGTAGGTAAACGATAAAAAGGATAATTTCTGAAGTGACATGCTACCATCATAATCTTGATTAATACTATTGTAAAGCATATGAGATGAATGAAGTGATTCAAAGTAATGGTCTATAGTTTACTAACAAATAGATAATGACTAAACAACTGAATCATATAGCAAAGACTTTTCATGAATAGTACTTTCAAGACAAGCATCAAAAAGCCTTGCATAAGAGTTAACTCATAAAGCAATAGATTTTAAATAGAAGGTTTTGAAGCAACACAAAGGAAGATTTAAGTTTCAGCAGTTGCTTTCAACTTTCAACATGTATATCTCATGGATAATTGTCAACACAAAGTAATATGATGAGTGCAAATAAGCAAATATGTAAGAATCAATGCACACAGTTGACACAAGTGTTTGCTTCTAAGATAGAAGGAAGTAGGTAAACTGACTCAACATAAAGTAAAAGAAAGGCCCTTCGCAGAGGGAAGCAGGGATTACTCATGTGATAGAGCTGGCAGTAATAATTCATATGGGTTATGTATAAAACTTCCTATAAGTTGCAAGCCTCATGCATCGAATACTAATTGTGCCCGCTCCTTGTCCTAATTAGCTCGGATTTCCATGGATTATCATTGCATTACATATGTTTCAACCAAGTGTCACAAAGGGGTACCTCTATGCCACCTGTACAAAGGTCCAAGGAGATAAATCGCATTTGATTTCTCGATTTTGATAGATCTCAACTTAAGGACATCCATACCGGGACTACATAGAAAACAGATAATGGACTCCTCTTTTATGCTTTAAGCATTCAACAACAGATAATATTCTCATAAGAGATTTGAGGATTAATGTCCAAGCTGAAACTTCCACCATGATACATGGCTTTGGTTGGCGGCCCAATGTTATTCTCTAACAATATGCATACTCAAACCATTTCAAATCATGGAAAATCTCCCTTACTTCAGACAAGACGAACATGCATAGCAACTCACATGATATTCAACAAAGGTGTGACAGGTTGATGGCGTCCCCAGATAACATGGTTACCGCTCAACAAGCAACTTATAAGAACTAAGATACACAAGCGACATACTCCTTACCACAATAGTTTTTTTAGGCTACTTTCCCATGAGCTATGTATTGCAAAAACAAGGAATGAATTTTTTTTTGAAAGGATTTAAAGGTAGCACGCAAGCAATTTACTTGGAATGGCAGAAAAATACCACATAGTAGGTAGTTATGGTGGACACAAATGGCATAGGTTTTGGCTCAAGGTTTTGGATGCACGAGAAGCATTCCCTCTCAGTCAAGGCTTTGGCTAGCAAGGTTGTTTGAAGCAAACACAAGTATGAACCGGTACAGCAAAACTTACATAAGAACATATTGCAAGCATTATAAGACTCTACATTGTCTTCCTTGTTGCTCAAACACTTTTACCAGAAAATATCTAGACCTTAGAGAGACCAATCATGCAAACCAAATTTCAACAAGCTCTACGATAGTTCTCCACTCATAGGTTTAAACTACATGATGCAAGAGCTTAAACATGATCTACTTGAGAGCTCAAAACAATTGCCAAGTATCAAATTATTGAAGACAATATACCATTTACCACATGAAGCATTTTCTGTTTCCAACCAAATAGCAATGAATGCAGCAGCTTTTAACTTTTGCCATGAGCATTAAAAGTAAAACGAAGAACACCTGTGTTCATATGAAAAAGCGGAGCGTGTCTTTCTCCCACACAAGGATTGCTAGGATCCGCTTTTATTAAAACACAAACAAAAATAAAAGCACACAGACGCTCCAAGTAAAGCACATAAGATATGACAGAATAAAAATATAGTTTCACTAGAGGTGACCTGATAAGTTGTTGATGAAGAAGGGGATGCCTTGGGCATCCCCAAGCTTAGATGCTTGAGTCTTCTTGAAATATGCAGGGATGAACCACGGGGGCATCCCCAAGCTTAGAATTTTCACTCTTCTTGATCATATTATATCATCCTCCTCTGTTGATCCTTGAAAACTTCCTCCACACCAAACTCAAAACAATCTCATTAGAGGGTTAATGCATAATAAAAAATTCACATGTTCAGCAAGGACACAATCATTCCCAACACTTCTGGACATTACCCAAGGCTACTGAAATTTAATGAAGTAAAGAAATCCACTCAAGCACAGTAAAAGAGGCAATGCGAAATAAAAGGCAGAATCTGTCAAAACAGAACAGTCCGTAAAGACGAATTTTTTCGAGGCACTTAACATGCTCAGATGAAAAAGCTCAAATTGAATGAAAGTTGCGTACATATCTGAGGGTTATTCATGAATTTTTGCAAGATTTTACGAATTTCCTACAGAGAGATCAGCTCAAATTCGTGACAGCTAAATATCTGTTTCTGCGCAGAAATCCAAATCTAGTATCAACCTTCTATCAAAGACTTTACTTGGCACAAAAATGCAATAAAGTAAAGATACAAAGGTTTTGCTACAGTAGTAACAAGCACCTTGACTCAAATATAATTTTTTTTTGCAGAAATAAAATAATGGGTTGTCTCCCATAAGCGCTTTTCTTTAACGCCTTTCAGCTAGGCGCAGAAAGTGTAAATCAAGTAACATCAAGAAAAGAAGCATCAACATCATAATTTGTTCTAATAATAGAATCAAAAGGAAACTTCATTCTCTTTCTAGGGAAGTGTTCCATACCTTTCTTAAGAGGGAATTGATATTTAATATTTCCTTCTTTCATATCAATAATAGCACCAACGGTTCGAAGAAAGGGTCTTCCCAAAATAATAGGACAAGATGCATTGTATTCAATATCCAAGACAACAAAATCAACGGGGACAAGGTTATTGTTAACCATAATGTGAACATTGTCAATCCTCCCCAAAGGTTTCTTTATAGAATTATCAACAAGATTAACATCCAAATAACAATATTTCAAAGGTGGCAAGTCAAGCATATCATAAAGTTTCTTAGGCATAACAGAAATACTTGCACCAAGATCACATAAAGCATTACAATCAAAATCATTGACCTTCATTTTAATGATGGGCTCCCAACCATCTTCCAACTTCCTAGGAATAGAAGCTTCAAGTTTTAATTCCTCTTCTCTAGCTTTAATGAGAGCATTTGAAATATGTTTTGTAAAGTCCAAGTTTATAGCACTAGCATTAGGATTTCTAGCAAGTTTTTGCAAGAACTTAATAACTTCAGAGATATGACAATTATCAAAATCAAAACCATTATGATCTAAAGCAATGGGATCGTTGTCCCCAATATTCTGAAAAATTTCAACACTTTTATCACAAACAGTTTCAGCAGTTTCAGGCAATTTTGCATGCTTTGTATTAGAAGTAGAAACATTGCCAACACCAATTATTTTACCATTGATAGTAGGAGGTTTAGCAACATGTGAAGCATCGACATTACTAGTGGTGGTAATAGTCCAAACTTTAGCTACATTATTCTCTTTAGCAAGTTTTTCTTCTCTTTCCCACCTAGCATGCAATTCAACCATCATTCTAATATTGTCATTAATTCGAACTTGGATAGCGTTTGCTGTAGCAAATGACTTAATATCTTTAGTTTCATTAGGCATAACTTTCAGTTTCAAAAGCAGCAAGACTATCAACCTTAGAAGCAAGAACATCAATTTTACCAAGCTTTTCCTCAACAGATTTGTTAAAAGCAGTTTGTGTACTAATGAATTCTTTAAGCACGACTTCAAGACCAGAGGGTACACTCCTACTATTGTTGTAAGAATTACCATGAGAATTACCACTATTAGAAGGATATGGCCTATAGTTGTTGTTACCAAAATTATTCCTATAAGCATTGTTGTTGAAATCATTATTTTTAATGAAGTTCATATCAACATGCTCTTCTTGAGCAACCAATGAAGCTAAAGGAACATTATTAGGATCAACATGGGATCTACCATTAACAAACATAGACATAATAACGTCAATCTTATCACTCAAGGAGGAGGTTTCTTCAACAGAATTTACCTTCTTACCTTGAGGAGTCCTTTCAGTGTGCCATTCAGAGTAGTTGATCATCATATCATCAAGAAGCTTTGTTGCAGCACCCAAAGTGATGGATATAAAAGTACCTCCAGCAGACTGAATCCAATAGGTTCCTTGAAGAAAAATTTAATCCTGCATAAAAGGTTTGGATGATCATCCAAGTAGTTAGTCCATGGGTAGGGCAATTCTTTACCAAAGATTTCATTCTTTCCCATGCTTGGGCAACATGTTCATTATCCAATTGCTTAAAATTCATAATGCTAATTCTCAAAGATTAGCAGGAGGATAATATCTTCCAATGAAAGCATCTTTACATTTAGTCCATGCATCAATACTATTCTTAGGCAAAGATAGCAACCAATCTTTAGCTCTTCCTCTTAAGGAGAAAGGAAACAATTTCAGTTTTATAATATCCCCATCTACATCCTTATACTTCTGCATTTCACAAAGTTCAACAAAATTATTAAGATGGGAAGCAGCATCATCAGTACTAACACCAGAAAATTGCTCTCTCATAACATGATTTAGTAAAGCAGGTTTAATTTCATAAAATTCTGCTGTAGCAGCAGGTGGAGCAATAGGAGTGCATATGAAATCATTATTGTTGGTGCTAGTGAAGTCACACAACTTAGTGTTCTCAGGAGTACTCATTTTAACAATAATAAAAATAAGTAAAGCAAACCGAATTAAATAGAGTAAAACAAGTAACTATTTTTTTTGCGTTTTTGATATGAGGAAAGCAAACAAGACAGAAAATAAAATAAAGCAAGACAATAAACAAAGTAAAGAGATTGGGTGTGAGAGACTCCCCTTGCAGCGTGTCTTGATCTCCCCGGCAACGGCGCCAGAAAAAGTGCTTGATAACGCGTGAAGCACACGTCCATTGGGAACCCCAAGAGGAAGGTGTGATGCGTACAGCAGCAAGTTTTCCCTCAGTAAGAAACCAATGTTATCGAACCAGTAGGAGATGAAGGCCACGTGAAGGTTGTTGGTGAAGGAGTGTAGTGCGGCGCAACACCAGGGATTCCGGCGCCAACGTGGAACCTGCACAACACAATCAAAGTACCTTTCCCCAACTTAACAGTGAGGTTGTCAATCTCACCGGCTTGCTGTAAACAAAGGATTAAACGTATGGTGTGGAGAATGATGTTTGCTTGCAAAGAACAACAGAGAATAATGATTGCAGTAGGTTGTATTTCAGATGTAAAAGAATGGACCAGGGTCCACAGTTCACTAGTGGTGTCTCTCCAATAAGATAAATAACACGTTGGGTGGACAAATTACAGTTGGGCAATTGACAAATAGAGAGGGCATAACAATGCACATACATATCATGATGACTACTATGATATTTACTTAGGGCATTACGACAAAGAACATAGACCGCTATCCAACATGCATCTATGCCTAAAAAGTCCACCTTCGGGTTAGCATCCGCACCCCTTCCAGTATTAAGTTGCAAACAACAGACAATTGCATTAAGTACTGTGCGTAATGTCAACAATACAAATATCCTTAGAAAAAGCATTGATGTTTTGTCCCTAGTGGCAACAACACATCCATAACCTTAGAACTTTCTGTCACTGTCCCAGATTCAATGGAGGCATGAACCCACTATCGAGCATAAATACCCCTCTTGGAGTTACAAGTATCAACTTGGCCAGAGCCTCTACTAGCAACGGAGAGCATGCAAGATCATAAACAACACATATATGATAGATCGATAATCAACTTGACATAGTATTCCATATTCATCGGATCCCAACAAACACAACATGTAGCATTACAATAAGATGATCTTGATCATGATAGGCAGCTCACAAGATCTAAACATGATGGCACAATAGGAGAAGACAACCATCTAGCTACTGGTATGGACCCATAGTCCAAGGATGAACTACTCACGCATCAGTCCGGAGGCGGGCATGGTGATGTAGAGCCGTCCGGTGATGATTCCCCTCTCCGGCAGGGTGCCGGAGGTGATCTTCAGAACCTCCCGAGATGGGGTTGACGGCGGCGGTGTCTCAGTAACTTTTCTCGTATCGTGGCTCTCGATACTAGGGTTTTCCGAGACGAAGGAATATATAGGCGAAGAGGCAGCGTCGGGGGAGCCAGGGGGTGGGCTCCCCACACCTGGGCGTGCCAGGGGGGTAGGCCGCGCCACCCTATGGGGTGGCCCCCCTGCTGGCCGCCTCCGACTCTTCTTCGGTGTTCTGGAATTCTCCGTGGAAAATAGGGCCGTGGGCTTTTGTTTCGTCCAATTCCGAGAATATTTCCTGTGTACGATTTCTGAAACCAAAAATAGCAGAAAACAGGAACTGGCGCTTCGGCATCTTGTTAATAGGTTAGTACCGGAAAATGCATAAAAATGATATAAAGTGTACATAAAACATGTGAGTATTGTCATAAAACTAGCATGGAACATAAGAAATTATAGATACGTTTGAGACGTATCAAGCAACTTGAATGCTTGCTATATGACATAAGAAGACAATGTGCTTTGGTTTTTCATTTTTCTGATTTTTTTTGAATTTTATGCCCATTTTAATCTTGCTCAAATCCTAGGTTTGACCAAGATTTAAACAAGTTTAAAACATGAAAATGGAAAGGTAAGCCTGGATCCTTCTTAGTCACTCTAAAATGAAGCTTTTGGGAGGTTCTTGAAATTTTTATGTTTGAAACCCAAAACTACTTCTCTTCATGCTTGACTTCGATAGAGTTTAGGGTTAGAGTTAGATACATGATTTGTCTGGTTTGAATATGTCTAGACCTTGCTTATCAACTTGAATGCTTACTATATGACATAAGAACGCTATGTGCTTTGGTTTTTCATTTTTTCTGAATTTTTATGCCCATTTGAATCTTGGTCAACTCTAGGTTTGACCAAGATTAAACAAGTTTAAAACATGAAAATGAAAAGGTAAGCTTGGATACTTCTTAGTCACTCTAAAATGAAGGTTTTGGGAGGTTTTTAAAATTTCCATGTTTGAAACCCAAAACCACATCTCTTCATGTTTGACTTCATAAGACAGAGTTTAGGGTTGGGGGTAGATACATGCTTTTTCTGGTTTGAATATGTCTAGACCTTGTTTATCAACTTGAATGCTTACTATATGACATAAGAAGGCTATGTGCTTTGGTTTTTCATATTTTGATTTTTTTTGAATATTTATGCCCATTTGAATCTTGGTTAAATCCTAGGTTTGACCAAGATTTAAACAAGTTTAAAACATGAAAATGAAAAGGTAAGTATGGATCCTTCTTATTGACTCTAAAATGAAGCTTTTGGGAGGTTTTTCAAATTTCCATGTTCGAAACCCAAAACCACTTCTCTTCATGCTTGACTTCATAAGACATAGTTTAGGGTTAGGGGTATACACATGATTGTCTGGTTTGAATATGTCTAGACCTTGTTTATCAACTTGAATGGTTACTATATGAGAGAAGAAGACTATGTGCTTTGGTTTTTCAATTTTTTTTTCTGATTTTTTATGCCGATTTGAATCTTGGTCAAATTCTAGGTTTGACCAAGATATAAACAAGTTTTAAACATGAAAATGAAAAGGTAAGCCTGGATCTTTCTTAGTCACTCTAAAATGAAGCTTTTGGGAGGTTTTTGAAATTTCCATTTTGAAACCCCAAACCACTTCTCTTCAGGCTTGTCTTCATAAGACATAGTTTAGGGTTAGGGGTAGATACATGCTTTTTCTGGTTTGAATATGTCTAGACCTTGTTTATCAACTTCAATACTTACTATATGACATAAGAAGGCTATGTGCTTTGGTTTTTCATTTTTTTCTGAATTTTTATGCCCATTTGAATCTTGGTAAAATCCTAGATTTGACCAAGGTTTAAACAAGTTTAAAACATGAAAATGAAAAGGTAAGCCTAGATACTTCTTAGTCACTCTAAAATGAATCTTTTGGGAGGTTTTCTAAATTTCCATGTTTGAAACCAAAAACCACTTCTCTTCATGCTTGACTTCATAAGACATAGTTTAGGGTTAGCGGGTAGATACATTCTTTTTCTGGTTTGAATATGTCTAGACCTTGTTTATACTCTTGAATGCTTACTATACGACATAAGAAGGCTATGTGCTTTGATTTTTCATTTTTTTTTTTTAATTTTTATGCCCATTCGAATCTTGGTAAAATCATAGGTTTGACCAAGATTTAAACAATTTAAAAAATGAAAATGAAAAGGTAAGCCTGGATCCTTCTTAGTCACTCTAAAATGAAGCTTTTGGGGGGTTTTTGAAATTTCCATGTTTGAAACCCAAAACCACTTATCTTCATGCTTGACTTCATAAGACAGAGTTTAGGGTTAGGGGTAGATACATGCTTTTTTGGTTTGAATATGTCTAGACCTTGTTTATCAACTTGAATGCTTACTATATGACATAAGAAGGCTATGTGCTTTGGTTTTTCTTTTTTTGATTTTTTCTGAATTTTTATGCCCATTTGAATCTTTGTCAAATCCTAGGTTTGACCAAGATTTAAATAAGTTTAAAACATGAAAATGAAAAGGTATGCCTGGATCCTTCTTAGTCACTGTAAAATGAAGTTATTGTGAGGTTTTTGAAATTTCCATGTTTGAAACACAAAACCACTTCTCTTCATGCTTGACTTCATAAGACAAAGTTTAGGGTTAGGGTGTAGATACATGATTTGTTTGGTTTGAATATGTCTAGACCTTGTTTATCAACTTGAATGCTTGCTATATGACATAAGAAGACAATGTGCTTTGGTTTTTCATTTTTCTGATTTTTTTGAATTTTATGCCCATTTTAATCTTGCTCAAATCCTAGGTTGACCAAGATTTAAACAAGTTTAAAACATGAAAATGGAAAGGTAAGCCTGGATCCTTATTAGTCACTCCAAAATGAAGCTTTTGGTAGGTTCTTGAAATTTTTATGTTTGAAACCCAAAACCACTTCTCTTCATGCTTGACTTCGATAGAGTTTAGGGTTAGGGTTAGATACATGATTTGTCTGGTTTGAATATGTCTAGCCCTTGCTTATAAACTTGAATGCTTACTATATGACATAAGAAGGCTATGTGCTTTGGTTTTTCATTTTTTCTGAATTTTTATGCCCATTTGAATCTTGGTCAAATCCAAGGTTTGACCAAGATTTAAACAAATTTAAAACATGAAAATGAAAAGGTAAGCCTGCACACTTCTTAGTCACTCTAAAATGAAGCTTTTGGGAGGTTTTTGAAATTTCCATGTTTGAAACCCAAAACCACTTCTCTTCATGTTTGACTTCATAAGACAGAGTTTAGGGTTAGGGGGTAGATACATGCTTTTTCTGGTTTGAATATGTCTAGACCTTGTTTATAGACTTAAATGCTTACTATATGACATAAGAAGGCTATGTGCTTTGGTTTTTCATTTTTTGATTTTTTTTGAATTTTTATGCCCATTTGAATCTTGGTTAATTCCTAAGTTTGAGCAAGATTTGAACAAGTTTAAAACATGAAAACGAAAAGGTAAGCATGGATCCTTCTTAGTCACTCTAAAATGAAGCTTTTGGGAGGTTTTTGAAATTTCCATGTTTGAAACCCAAAACCACTTCTCTTCATGCTTGACTTCATAACACATAGTTTAGGATTAGGGGTAGATACATGATTGTCTGGTTTGAATATGTCTAGACCTTGTTTATCAACTTGAATGCTTACTATATGAGAGAAGAAGACTATGTGCTTTTGTTGTTCAATTTTTTCTGAATTTTTATGCCCATTTGAATCTTGGTAAAATCCTAGGTTTGACCAAGATTTAAACAAGTTTAAAACATGAAAATGAAAAGGTAAGCCTGTATACTTCTTAGTCACTCTAAAATGAAGCTTTTGGGAGGTTTTTGAAATTTCCATGTTTGAAATCGAAAACCACTTCTCTTCATGCTTGACTTCATAAGACATAGTTTAGGGTTAGGGGGTAGATACATGCTTTTTCTGGTTTGAATATGTCTAGACCTTGTTTATCAACTTGAATGCTTACTATATGACATAAGAAGGCTATGTGCTTTGGTTTTTCATTTTTTGAATTTTTATGCCCATTTGAATCTTATTAAAATCCTAGGTTTGACCAAGATTTAAAACATGAAAATGAAAAGGTAAGCCTGGATACTTCTTAGTCACTCTAAAATGAAGCTTTTGGGAGGTTTTTGAAATTTCCATGTTTGAAACCCAAAACCACTTCTCTTCATGCTTGACTTCATAAGACATAGTTTAGGGTTAGCGGATAGATACATGCTTTTTCTGGTTTGAATATGTCTAGACCATGTTTATACTCTTGAATGCTTACTATAAGATATAAGAAGGCTATGTGCTTTGATTTTTCGTTTTTTTTAAAATTTTTATGCCCATTCGAATCTTGGTAAAATCATAGGTTTGACCAAGATTTAAACAATTTTAAAACATGAAAATGAAAAGATAAGCCTGGATCCTTCTTAGTCACTCTAATATGAATCTTTTGGCAGGTTTTTGAAATTTCCATATTTGATACCCAAAACCACTTATCTTCATGTTTGACTTCATAAGATAGAGTTTAGGGTTAGGGGTAGATACATGCTTTTTCTGGTTTGAATATGTCTAGACCTTGTTGCTTGTAACGGTAAAGCACGCGTCCGTTGGAAACCCCAAGAGGAAGGTATGATGAGTACAATAGTGATTTTTCCCTTAGTAAGAAACCAAGGTTATCGAACCAGTAGGAGATGAAGATCACGTGAAGGTTGTTGGTGAAGGAGTGTAGTGCGGCGCAACACCAGGGATTCCGGTGCCAACGTGGAACCTACACAACACAATCAAACTACTTTGCCCCAACTTAACAGTGAGGTTGTCAATCTCACCAGCTTGCTGAAAACAAATGATTAAACGTATGGTGTGGAAAATGATGTTTGCTTGCAGAAAACAAAAGAGAACAATGATTGCAGTAGGTTGTATTTCAGATGTAAAAGAATGGACCGGGGTCCACAGTTCACTAGTGGTGTCTCTCCAATAAGATAAATAACATGTTGGGTAAACAAATTACAGTTGGGAAATTGACAAATAGAAAGGGCATAACAATGCACATACATATCATGATGACTACTATGAGATTTACTTAGGGCATTACGACAAAGAACATAGACCGCCATCCAGCATGCATCTATGCCTAAAAAGTCCACCTTCGGGTTAGCATCCGCACCCCTTCCAGTATTAAGTTGCAAGCAACCGACAATTGCATTAAGTACTGTGCGTAATGTAAACAACACAAATATCCTTAGACAAAGCATTGATGTTTTATCCCTAGTGGCAACAAGCACATCCACAACCTTAGGGGTTGTCTGTCACTCCCAGCATTCAATGGAGACATGAACCCACTATCTAGCATAAATACTCCCTCTTGGAGTTACAAGTATCAACTTGGCCAGAGCCTCTACTAGCATCGGAGAGCATGCAAGATCATAAACAACACATATATGATAGATCAATAATCAACTTGACATAGTATTCCATATTCATCGGATCCCAACAAACACAACATGTAGCATTACAATAAGATGATCTTGATCATGATAGGCAGCTCAGAAGATCTAAACATGATGGCACAATAGGAGGAGACAACCATCTAGCTACTGCTATGGACCCGTAGTCCAAGGATGAACTACTCACGCATCAGTCCGGAGGCGGGCATGGTGATGTAGAGCCGTCCGGTGATGATTCCCCTCTCCGGCAGGGTGCCGGAGGAGATTTTCGGAACCCCCCCGAGTTAGGGTTGACGGCGGCGGCGTCTCTGGAACTGTTCTGGTATTTTGCCTCTCGGTACTAGGGTTTTCGGGGACGAAGGAATAAATAGGCGAAGGGGCAGCATCGGGGGAGCCAGGGGGCTCCCTCCCCACGTCACGGCGCGACAGTGGGGCCCCCCGCGCCGCCATATGGGGAGGGCCCCCTGCTGGCCTTCCTCGACTCCTCTTTGGTCTTCTGGAACACTCCGTGGAAAATAGGGTCGTGGGCTTTTGTTTCGTCCAATTCCGAGAATATTTGTAAAACAACTTTTCTGAAATCAAAAACAGCAGAAACGGGAACTGGCACTATGGCATCTTGTTAATAGGTTAGTCCCAGAAAATGCATAAAAACATTATAAAGTGTGAATAAAACATGTAGGTATTGTCATCAAACTAGCATGGAACATAAGAAATTATAGATACGTTGGGGACGTATCAAGCATCCCCAAGCTTAGTTCCTACTCGCCCTCGAGTAGGTAAACAGTAAAGAATAATTTCTGAAGTGACATGCTACCAACATAATCTTGATCAATACTATTGTAAAGCATATGAGATGAATGAAGTGACTCAAAGCAATGGTCTATAGTTTGCTAACAAAAAGATAATGACTAGACAACTGAATCATATAGCACAAACTTTTCATGAATAGTGCTTTCAAGACAAGCATCAAAAGTCTTGCATAAGAGTTAACTCATAAAGCAATAGATTCTTAATAAAAGGTTTTGAAGCAACACAAAGGAAGATTTAAGTTTCAGCAATTGCCTTCAACTTTCAACATGCATACCTCATGGATAATTGTCAACACAAAGTAATATAATAAGTGCAATAAGCAAGTATGTAAGAATCAATACACACAGTTGACACAAGTGTTTGCTTCTAAGATAGAAAGAAGTAGGTAAACTGACTCAACATAAAGTAAAAGAAAGGCCCTTCGCAGAGGGAAGCAGGGATTAAATCATGTGCTAGAGCTTTTTAAGTTTTGAAATCATAAAGAGAGCATAAAAATAAAGTTTTGAGAGGTGTTTGTTGTTGTCAACGAATGGTAGTGCACTACAAGAAAAGTTTCCATGGCCGACGAAGTTGAAGTCGCGCCGTGGTTGCTGGTGTACCATGGCCGACGATTTTGGGTTTGTCCGTTTTGCATGTCAAAACGTTTTTTTTCTCGTTTTTGAGGCCACCTAGCCCGACGAAAACGGCCAAAATGTGGCGTATGGTGTCCCGGGACGTGGTGCATCTCGAATTCTCGGGTTCACCGGCCGAGTCAACGCAAATCCGCACCGCCGAGGGATGTAGGGCCCAGATGGCAGCCTCTATGGCATTGTTTTTTTTCTCGATCGCGCCATCTCGTTCAACGCTCTCCGATCGAGCCGTTTACGATGCAGGATCATGGGTCCCACATGTCATCCTCTATGAACCAAAATTCTTTCTATTCTTGGATTTTTTTGACCCCCTGATTTCTGGATACTTCCTTTTTCTTTTGATCCCTTGCCGCCTTGGAAACGTTGAGACCGCTGTCGCTAATTGGGACCCGCATGTCATCCTCTATGAGCAATCAACTTTCTTTTCTTGGAGTTTTTTTTGGCACCTCAAATTTGGTCACTTGCCTTTTTCTTTCGATCCCCTGCCGCCTCTCAAACGGTGATACCGCTGCTGCTAAATGGGACCCGCATGTCATCCTCTATGTACTATAAAACTTTCTTTTCTTGGATTTTGTTGGCACCTCATATTTGGTCACTTACCTTTTTCTTTCGATCCCCTGCCGCCTCTCAAACGGTGAGACCGCTGCTGCTAAATGGGACCCGCATGTCATCCTCTATGTACTATAAAACTTTCTTTTCTTGGATTTTTTTGGAACCTCATATTTGGTCACTTGCCTTTTTCTTTCGATCACGTGCCGCCTCTCAAACGTTGAGACCGCTGCTGCTAAATGGGACCCGCATGTCATCCTCTATGTACTATAAAACTTTCTTTTCTTGGATTTTTTTGGAACCTCATATTTGGTCACTTGCCTTTTTCTTTCGATCCCCTGCCGCATCTCAAACGGTGATACCGCTGCTGCTAATTGGGACCCGCATGTCATCCTCTATGTACAATCAAGTTTCTTTTCTTGAATTATTTTTGGCTAATCATATTTGGTCACTTGCCTTTTTCTTTCGATCTCATGCCACGTTTGAAACATTGAGGACCCTGCTGGCTCATGGGACCCGCATGTCATCCTCTATGTGCTATAAAAGTTTATTTTCTTGGGTTTTTTTTCACCCTCTGATTTTTGGCTATTTCCTTTTCCTTTCGATCCCTTGCCGCCTTGGAAACATTGAGTAAGCTGCTGACTCATGGGACCCACATGTCATCCTCTATGTACAATCAACTTTCTTTTTCTTTTGATCTCAAGCCGCATTTGAAACGTTGAGACCGCTGCTGCTAATTGGGACCCGCATGTCATCCTCTATGTACAATAAAGTTTCTTTTCTTGGATTATCTTTGGCTCCTGATATTTTGCCACTTGCCTTTTTCTTTCGATCTCATGCCGCCTTTGAAATGTTGAGTAAGCTGCTGGCTCTGTAACATCCCAATTTTTAAAATTTCAAACCTCATGCATTGCATTCATAAGCATCATGACATCGTTGCATTATAAGAGAAACTCAAAGTTATTTCAAAACCCCGAACCCTAAATGGCGTTATTAGCCACTTAGGCGTGTACGCGAACTTTGGTTTCAAACGTATTTTATTTTGTCTCAAATATGGTTCCATAGTGAAGCTCTTTTCACAAGAAATCCATCGATATCTCATTTGCATTTTTCGGAGTATTTTTGGCGCCTCAAATGCATTTATAAAATAAGAGAAGAGGATAGAAAAAAAAAAGAAAAAAAGGGAAAGAGAGGCCGACCCAACTGGGCCAACCGAATGGCCCAGCCAGCCAACCCCTCCCCGCGCCCCCTCCCTCTCTTTCCTCCCTGGGCCGCACTAGGCCAGCCCACCTGGCTCCCTCCCTCTCCTCTCCCTCCTTCCCCTGGGCCGAGCCGACCCATGCCACCGGCCCAACCGCGCGCCTCCACACGCACGCACGCGCGCCTGTCGCCCCGCGTCGTCCCCAACCGCCGCCCCTGCACGCACACAACGCACGCACACGACGCCCCTGGCCACGAACTCACTCCCGCCGGCCACTTCCCCCACCTCCCCACCTCGCCTCTCCTCTCCGTCCGAGGCTACCCCTATAAAGGCCCCGGCTCCCTCTCTCAATTCCCCTTCTCCTCCCCCGCAATCACGCCCCCAGGCTGCGCGCATTGCTCGCCGGAGCCGCACGCCGCACCTCCGCCTCCAGCCACCGCTCGGCGCCGGTGAGGGCCGAGCCAGGCCGCGCCGTCGACTCCCCTAGCTCTGCCACGCCGCGCCGCACACCGTCCACCGCCTCTCCTCCGCCGAGGACAGCTGCAGCGCCGCCGCCGGGAGCCACCCGAGCCGCCGGCCATCTCCCTCACCGCCGCCACGTCATCCGCCTCGTCGCCGGCCACGCGTGCGCCACACGTACGCCCAGTCAGCGCCACCTGGGTAATCCCCTTTTTCTCTTTTAATTCTTTCCAATTTCTGCAAACAGATCTGAGCCGTAGATGGTAAGTAGATCCAACGGTGCTAGAGTCTGATCCGCGACGAAGGGGTACGCACCAATCACGTTGCGCCAAGTGTCAGGGACACACCCTAGTCTGCGTTTAATCTCGGTTTCGATAGTCCGCGCTTTGCAAAATTCATAACCAGAGCTCCGCTTGTCCAAAAATTACAAACTTTATACCTCTGGAATCCTAAAAATATGAGGAACACTTTGGAACAATAAAATGTGGACTTATAGAAGTTTGATATTCATCCATATTTAAATGCCTAATTGGACTACTTCACCCATAAAATGAGATCTACATACCCTTTTCGGGTGATTCCTTTTGCATATGATTGCAAATGTTATCCTCTATCCAGTAGTACCAAAACCACCATTTGTTTACTGTACCAAAACACCTTTTTCAATTAATGGTAGTTGCCCTTCGCTAGTGCGACATAGATGGTTCGCAATAATTAAACCGACCATAAAACTTGACCATGGCATCATGCATATAGTGACAACCAGAGATCATTAAATGGAGTAAACTTGTGTAAATATCATATGCATCTCATGTCTATGCTTGTGCATTTGTGTTGTGCATTGTGTTTATCGTGCTATGTATGAATGCTTGTAGATTGCGACTGTGACAACTGCAACCGTTGTGACTGCGAAGATTGCAACTCTTCCCTCTGAAAAAGGCAAGTGACACACACCAAAAGTCCTAGTTTTAATTCCTGCACCGTAGTGTTTTTATAGTAGACATGTCTAGGGTTTATGCTTTGTGCTTGCTAGTAAATCCTAGTAGTTTAGCTATACCACTCCTAGACTCCCTTAGCCTCCATTAAATTTAGTTGTTACCTGCTATGCCATGGAAAAGGTTTTGATAGAGGTTAAGGAAAAACAACTAAGTTTAATGAATTACCTGGGTGAATGGTGGAGTTATGGAGAGGGTGGTTGTATCAGGGGGCAAGACCACGATGCTAGTGCACACTTGCGGAAAGTCACCCGGGCTTAAAGAGATTGTAGACAAATCTTGCTCATTAGCTTTCCGTACAACCACATGCTACTATGGCTCTGGCTTGACAAAGTATGTTGTATGAACCCGGATCCTAGGGGCCAGGTGGTGGTAGAGGGATACTGTAGGTGTAACGTGGCCCTTAGGGAATGGTTCGGGTGATTACACACAGAAGGTCTCGGCCACGGTCTACACCTGTCCTCTGAGCAAAATGTGCATCGAGGTAGAAGGATTGACCTGGCCATGTGGGTAAAGGTGTACAACCTCTCGAGAGTGTAAAATCTAAGTACTTAGCCGTGTCCCCGGTTATGGACAACTTGAGCGAACTGTCAAGTCCTTGTTCGAAGATCTCCTCATCCCAATTTCTTAAATAAAATTTGAATGGGTGAACAAGGGTAGGAAGGTACATTGGGGCTTTACCAATGTTACTGTTAATTGGTACATTGGGGATTTACCAATGTTACTGTTAATTAGATTGAAAGAAAATGTTTTGATAAATGATAGGGAAAAATTGGCTTTATGCAAAAAGAACCTGAGCTCTACCTGCCAGATGTGCACGTAGGTGTAGGATGCCTTTTGAGTCCACAAAAGTGTCCTTGCCAATACAATTCCAAATGTATTGATTCCTTCGGGCTGCAACGTTTGATGTTGCGAGTATCCCTAGCTGCCGAAGAAGATGTTAGGATCACGAGTCTTTGCCCAACATGTCCGCTCGTGGCATCCGTGAAGGAAGAGGACTCCATGCTATTTTCTTTCCGCTTGATGTTGAACTCGATTTATGTTTATGCTAGCCCTTGAGCTATGCAAGTTGTATCGAACTATTTTATTTTCGCTGGATCTTAGGTTGTAATGAAGACCTTTGCTACTTGGTATTTCATCTTAAACTGTGTGTTCTAGCAGTTCGATCCAGGGACTTGCACTTTATTTAAAGTGAGGTCACTATAGGCTCATGGGTCCCGCATGTCATCCTCTACGAACAATAAAAGTTTCCTTTCTTGGAGTTATTTTTGACCCCTGATTTCTGGCTATTTGCCTTTTTCTTTTGATCTCCTGCCCCCTTTGAAACAATGAGGACGCTGTTGGCAGGTCGGTCCCATATGTCATCCTCTGTGAACAATAAAAGTTTCCTTTGATGGATTTATTTTGAACACCTAATTAATTTCTGGATATTTCCTTTTTTTTCCTTTGATCCCCTGCCGCCTTGGAATCGTTGAGGATGCTGCTGCCTCATGGGTCCCGCATGTCATCCTCTCAGAACGGTAAATGTTTCTTTTATTGGATTTTGTTTAGCAAATGATTTTTGGCTTATATTTTATTTCGATCTCCTGCCGCCTTTAAAACGTTGAGGACGCTGCTGGCTCACGGGTCCCACATGTCAGCCTCTATGAACAATAAACGCTGAGGATGCTGCTGCCTCATGGGTCCCGCATGTCATCCTCTTAGAACGAAATGTTTCTTTTCTTGGATTTTTTACCAACATATTTTTGGTTTATTTTTTCTTTCCATCCCCTGCCGCCTTTAAAACGTTGACGACGCTGCTGGCTCATGGGTCCCCGATGTCAGTCTCCCCGTACAAGAAACATGTGATATCTTGATTATTTTGCAGACAATAAACAGTGTATTGCGCTCTGAGCTATTTCAAACGGATAAACTAAATCTTTATTTTTACATAAACAAACTTATATGTTGAATCTCCTTGTTTTTTTTTTGTTTTTGCGAAGCATAGGACTTTCCTGTTTTTTTAGAAAATTCCGAACTTTCCTGTTTTGGAGTGGGCTGAAATTGTACGAGTCAAAAGGCCAAGCAGGATAGTTCGAAGGCCCAGATGTCCAGATGCAGCCCAATTGAAATCTTTCTTCTTCGATTTTTTTCAGCCCCTGATTTCTGGCTACTTCATTTTTCTTTTGGTCCTGTGCCGCCTTGGAAACGTTGAGACCGCTGCTGCAAAATGGGACCCGCATGTCATCCTCTATGTACAATAAAATTTCTTTTCTTGGATTATTTTTGGCTCCTGATATTTGGTCACTTGCCTTTTTCTTTCGATCCCGTGCAGCCTCTCAAACGGTGATACCGCTGCTGCTAAATGGGACCCGCATGTCATCCTCTATGTACACTCATGTTTCTCTTCTTGAATTATTTTTGGCTCCTGATATTTCGTCACTTGCCTTTTTCTTTCGATCTCATGCCACGTTTGAAACGTTGAGGAACCTGCTGGCTCATGGGACCCGCATGTCATCCTCTATGTGCTATAAAAGTTTATTTTCTTGGGTTTTTTTCACCCTCTGATTTTTGGCTATTTCCTTTTCCTTTTGATCCCCTTCCGCCTTGGAAACGTTGAGTAAGCTGCTGACTCATGGGACCCGCATGTCATCCACTATGTACAATCAACTTTCTTTTTCTTTTGATCTCAAGCCGCATTTGAAACGTTGAGACCGCTGCTGCTAATTGGGACCCGCATGTCATCCTCTATGTACAATAAAGTTTTTTTCTTGAATTATCTTTGGCTCCTGATATTTTGTCACTTGCCTTTTTCTTTCGATCTCATGCCGCCTTTGAAACGTTGAGTAAGCTGCTGGCTCATGGGTCCCGCATGTCATCGTCTACGAACAATAAAAGTTTCTTTCTTGGAGTTATTTTTTACCCCTAATTTCTGGCTATTTGCCTTTTTCTTTTGATCTCCTGCCCCCTTTGAAACGATGAGGACGCTGTTGGCAGGTCGGTCCCACATGTCATCCTCTGTGAACAATAAAAGTTTCCTTTGATGGATTTATTTTGAACCCCTAATTAATTTCTGGATATTTCCTTTTTTTCCTTTGATCCCCTGCCGCCTTGGAATCGTTGAGGATGCCGCTCGCCTCATGGGTCCCGCATGTCATCCTCTCGTAACGGTAAATGTTTCTTTTATTGGATTTTGTTTACCAAATGTTTTTTGGCTTATATTTTATTTCGATCTCCTGCCGCCTTTAAAACGTTGAGGACGCTGCCGGCTCACGGGTCCCACATGTCGGCCTCTATGAACAATAAACGCCGAGGATGCCGCTGCCTCATGGGTCCCGCATGTCATCCTCTTAGAACGAAATGTTTCTTTTCTTGGATTTTTTACCAACATATTTTTGGTTTATTTTTTCTTTCCATCCTCTCGCCGCCTTTAAAACGTTGACGACGCTCGCTGGCTCATGGGTCCCCGATGTCGGTCTCCCGTACAAGAAACATGTGATATCTTGATTATTTTGCGTACAATAAACGAGTGTATTGCGCTCTGAGCTATTTCAAACGGATAAATTAAATCTTTATTTTTACATAAACAAACTTATATGTTGAATCTCCTTGTTTTTTTGTTTTTGCGAAGCATAGGACTTTCCTGTTTTTTTAGAAAATTCCGAACTTTCCTGTTTTGGAGTGGGCTGAAATTGTACGAGTCAAAAGGCCAAGCAGGATAGTTCGAAGGCCCAGATGTCCAGATGCAGCCCAATTGAAATCTTTCTTCTTCGATTTTTTTCACCCCCGATTTCTGGCTACTTCATTTTTCTTTTGGTCCTGTGCCGCCTTGGAAACGTTGAGACCGCTGCCGCAAAATGGGACCCGCATGTCATCCTCTATGTACAATAAAATTTCTTTTCTTGGATTATTTTTGGCTCCTGATATTTGGTCACTTGCCTTTTTCTTTCGATCCCGTGCAGCCTCTCAAACGGTGATACCGCTGCTCGCAAAATGGGACCCGCATGTCATCCTCTATGTACAATCAAGTTTCTTTTCTTGAATTATTTTTGGCTCCTGATATTTGGTCACTTGCCTTTTTCTTGCGATCTCATGCCACGTTTGAAACGTTGAAGAACCTGCAGGCTCATGGGACCCGCATGTCATCCTCTATGTACTATAAAACTTTCTTTTCTTGGATTTTTTTGGCACCTCATATTTGGTCACTTGCCTTTTTCTTTCGATCCCCTGCCGCCTCTCAAACGGTGATACCACTGTCTGCAAAATGGGACCCGCATGTCATCCTCTATGTACAATCAAGTTTCTTTTCTTGAATTATTTTTGGATCCTGATATTTGGTCACTTGCCTTTTTCTTTCGATCTCATGCCACGTTTGAAACGTTGAGGAACATGCTGGCTCATGGGACCCGCATGTCATCCTCTATGTACTATAAAAGTTCATTTTCTTAGTTTTTTTTCACCCTTCGATTTTTGGCTATTTCCTTTTTCTTTTGATCCCCTGCCGCCTTTGAAACGTTGAGGACTCTCGCTGGCTCATAGGTCCCACATGTCGATCGTATGAACGATAAAGCTTTCCTTTCTTGGAGTTTTTTTACCCCTAATTTCTAGCTACTTTCTTTTTCTTTTGACAACTGCTGCAAAATGGGACCCGCATGTCATCCTCTATGTACAATAAATCTTGGATTGTTTTTGGCACCTCATATTTGGTCACTTGCCTTTTTCTTTCGATCTCATGCCGCCTTTGAAACGTTGAGTAAGCTGCTGGCTCATGGGTCCCGCATGTCATCCTCTACGAACAATAAAAGTTTCCTTTCATGGAGTTATTTTTTACCCCTAATTTCTTTTGATCCCCTGCCGCCTTTGAAACGTTGAGGATTCTGCTGGCTCATGGGTCCCACATGTCAGCCTATATGAACAATAAACCTTTCCTTTCTTGGAGTTATTTTGACCTCTAATTTCTGGCTATTTTGCCTTTTTTTTAAATCCTGTGTCGGCTTGGAAACGTTGAGGATGTTGCTGCCTCATGGGTCCCGCATGTCATCCTCTCAGAACGAAAAATGTTTATTTTTTTGGATTTTTTACCAACTGATTTTTGGTTTATTTTTTCTTTCGATCCTCTGCCGTCTTTAAAACGTTGACGACCCTCATCGGCTCATGGGTCCCCGATGTCGGCCTCCCTGTACAAGAAACATGTGATATCTTGATTATTTTGCCTACAATAAACAGGTGTATTTCGCTCCGAGTCGTTGCAAACGGAAAAAATAAATCTTTATTATTAAATAAACAAACTTATATGTTGAATCTCCTTGTTTTTGTTTTTGCGAAGCATAGGACTTTCCTGTTTTGGAGTGGGCTGAAATTGTACGAGTCCAAAGGCGTCCAAGCAAGATAGTTCGAAGGCCCAGCCGGCCTGATGCGGCCCAATTGAAATCTTTCTTTTCTTGAATTTTATTGACCCCCTGATTTCTGGCTACTTCCTCTTTTTTTGTTGGTCCCTGTGCTGCCATGGAAACGTTGAGTATGCTGCTACCTCATGGGTCCCGCATGTCATCCTCTATGTACAATCAAGTCTCTTTTCTTGGATTTTTTTACGCCCTTATTTTTGGTCACTTGCCTTTTTCTTTCGATCTCATGCAGCCTCTGAAACATTGAGGAAGCTGCTGGCTTATGGGACCCACATGTCATCCTCGGTATTATAAAAGTTTCTTTTCTTGGATTTTTTTCACCCTCTTATTTTTGGCTATTTCCTTTTTCTTTTGATCCCCTGCTGCCTTGAAAACGTTGAGTAAGTTGCGGACTCATGGGACCCGCATGCCATCCTAATTTCTGGAGTTTTTTTTACCCCCTAATTTCTGGCTACTCTTTTTCTTTTGATCTCAAGCCGCATTTGAAACGTTGACACTGCTGCTGCAAAATGGGACCCGCATGTCATCTTTTATGTACAATAAAGTTTCTTTTCTTGGATTATTTTTGGCTCCCGATATTTGGTCTCTTGTCTTTTTCTTTCGATCTCATGCCGCCTTTGAAACGCTGAGGAAGCTGCTAGCGCATGGGTCCCGCATGTCATCCTCTATGAACAATAAAAGTTTCCTTTCTTGGAGTTATTTTTGACCGCTAATTTCTGGCTACTTCCTTTTTCTTTTGATCCCCTGCCGCCTTGGAAACGTTGAGTAAGCCTGCCGACACAAGGGGCCCGCATGTCATCCTCTATGTACAATCAACTTGCAAGATCTTGGAGCGAAAGAGCTTGTATAAGTGGGACCCATATGCCATCCTCTATGTACAATAAAAGTTTCTTTTCTTGGATTATTTTTTGCTCCTGATATTTGGTCACTTTCCTTTTTCTTTCGATCTCATGCCAACTCTGAAAAGTTGAGTAAGGTGCTGGCTCATGGGACCCGCATGTCATCCTCTATGTACAATAAAGTTTCTTTTCTTAGATTTTTTTACCCCCGATTTTTGGTCACTTGCCTTTTTCTTTCGATCATATGCCGCCTTTGAAATTGAGGTCGCAGGTGGCTCATGGGTCCCACATGTCAGCATCTATGAACAATAAACCATTCATTTGTTGGATTTATTTTTTACCCCTAATTTCTGGCTATTTGCCTTTTTCTTTTGATCCCCTGCCCCCTTTGAAACGCTGCTGGCAGGTCGGTCCCACATGTCATCCTCTATGAAGAATAAAAGTTTCCTTTTTTGGATTTATTTTTGACCCCTAATTTCTGGCTATTAGCCTTTTTCTTCTGATCCCTGCCGACTTCAAAATGATGAGGATGCTGCTGGCAGATCGGTCCCACATGTCATCCTCTATGAACTATAAATGTTTCCTTTCTAGGATTTATTTTTTACCCCTATTTTCGGGCTACTTGCCTTTTTCTTTGAAACGTTGAGGACGTTACTGTCTCATGGGTCCCACATGGCATCCTCTCTGAACGATAAACCTTCATTTCTTGTTAACGACAGGTTTATCAGTATTATTTTTGCAGACTAATACAAGCTCTTTCGCTCCAAGATCTTGCAAGTTGATAGATTAAATCATGGAATTATCAGGATATGTTTTAAATTTCAAATCCACTTTATGAATTTTTAAAAATACCGTTATCCATGTGGTTATGGAGCGATCAAGGATTTTCATATTGTGCATGAGCAGTTTCAAAAATTGGAACCCAATAATTCAAAATAAATAAAAACAACTTTTATGTAGAATCTCCGTATTTTTTTTGCCAATCATAGGATCTCGTGTTTCATTAGAAAAGGGCCGAAATTGCATGAGCAGAAAGGCCCATTTGTGGTTATTGGGCTTCGACAGTCGGAGCAAGTAGACCGATAACAATTACCATGTAGATGTTCGTTGGCAACCCAAAAGTGAAATATTGGGCCCAAGGGGGAAGGTTGAACAGTACTTTTTCTATTGGGAAGGTGGTACATGGGGTTATCCTGACAAAAAAAATGGAACATGGGTTACTGAAGGTTGCCCATTTGTGCCCAATATGTTTGTCAGCAGGAGCTTTACCTTCCGCCGCTGCCGCCATGGTCGAGCTAGCGGTACGGCGGCGTCTCGAGCTCGGGGTAGCGCAGCGTCCGCGCGTGCCCCAAATTAAGGTACCTATTAAGCGGAGATACGTACCGGCGACGAGCACGTCGGCCTCGCGACGGCACCTACGATAGGCTCGGCTGGCATTGGGGCATTTACCCCTAGCCTCTTCCATGCTCAAGTTTTATAAATGTTTCTGGCTCTGTTCAACACTGGATCAAATTTGTCAACATGACCATTTTTATGGAGTAGCAACGAGTTGAATCTCTCAAAACTCTTTAAGTTCTGCAATATAACGACTAATTGGTACTACCTTATACAAAATGATTACATATCCTTATTTTGGAAGCAAGCAATCACACACTTATAGTTTGCTAGTCAGCTGCACGTAACGTTAAAAATCGGCAATTATAATGAATAAACCTGTAATCTTCACTTAAAATGCATTAAGGAGCATCAAATTTGACAAATCAAACCATGTCTTACTGAAAATTGACATGTCTTTCTCATGCAGAAATGTAAAATTATCCATGCATGTGCGTTTATACAGGTTAAGTTTTGCACGTATTATTTTTTGTACTAACTTTTCTGACTACCTTCAAAGCTCCAATCTTTCTTCATCATCTTTGTTGTACCGCACTGATGCAAGTGAATGCGAGCTGCTCGCCGACGCGACTTCGTGTCCGCTATGTGTACTACGCCTTCTCCATCTAGTGCTAGTTACGCCTCCGTGCTAATTAATTCTATCCTAGTGCCTACATCCAAGCACAAACCTCTCGTCATTGCAACTCGTGACTCACCTCGACCATTGGAGCCCAATCACAAGAGCGAGCTCGATCAGTCGTCTCAACCAGAGAGGCATGTGTCTCATGGTTAGCTATCTACAACTTGTTGTCTTACTAAAACCGTGCCTATCATAGAGATCACCTCGCTGGTGTAGCAATGGCTGCAAGTAGCTGCTATGGGGATAAGGAAGAAAATATTTAAAAAATGGGGTGGGGCCAACAAGCAGGAAAGCTATCTATAGCTTTATGGATGTTTCTGGAATTGGGTAGAAAATAGTAGACGACACTGTAGCAGCGAATCCCAGAGACCAAGGCCGTTGGATGATGTCTAATGAACGGCAGAACCGTGTTCAAGAAAAAAACAGCAGAACAAAATAGGCGAAATTAGCTTGAATTTTGATAATAAATCTTGGGCATTTTCCCTCGAACATGATGTACTACTACTACTGTACTCAACTTTGGGTAGTCTCTGGACTAGTCTCCCTCGTCCACCAATTATTATTATTATATTATACTACTGCGGAAAGTTGAGGGGAGTCCCTAGTCCCGAGCACTTCGCCCACTTCCCCTGGTCTCATCCCAGAGATCTCACACCAACCACCTCACCGTCGACTAGCCGCCACCTACACCCCTCCGAAGAATCCCCAATGGCGGCGACGCCCCTACTAGAGCGCTCCTCACGCGAGCGCATCATCGAGTCTGGCCCACATGTCTTCCGTGCCTGCCGTGTGTCGGCAAGCACGACCGACTTCTCCGTCCGTGAGCCGCCGGCCGTGGGCGAGGGCGAGGCGTCCCCGTACACTATGACAGTGCACATCTTCTTCTCGAGGACGTACGAGCTCAGGAGGATGGCCGGCCCCCTCCCCGCCCCACTGGATGAGGACGATATCGCCACTACACCCTGCGAAGAGGTGGTGCTGGATCTTGGTTTGCCTCCGAGGGAGCTGCGTAGTGGGGGCTATGTCGTGCGAACTATGCGCGAGATTCTTGCCCGTGTATGGCTGCTCAAGAACCTGAACCTCACGGAGGAGGAGTGGGACATCATCATGCCTTACGATGTTATGCACCTAATGTGGCAGCAGGCGTGTCGTCGGGTCGGTGGCCTCCACTTCGACCTCACCCTTAGGGTGGACCACCGGCTCATCGTCAACTTGCTGGCGCTGCAAGACAGTTGGGTCCTAGTTGCGCCGGAGGACGGCCACTGCAGCATATGCATGCTGGGGCTGTCGCGGCGCACAACGGTGCGTCTCCGGGGATGCAAACACCCGTTCCATAGGAAGTGCATCTTCTCCTGGTTTGTAACGAACGCCAGCTGCCCTATCTGCCCCGATAAAGTGCTGACCCATCGTATTTTCGATTTGTAGCATAATATGAATAAAAACCCTGTATGATAGGGATGCCATGCCAACTTGAATCCTATGTCAAGAGAAATTCTATTTGATTGTGGTTATAAGATATTTTGCATTAGTTTGATCTATTATCATTCTATTTTCCTATGGGATATGACCCTATGAATCAAACAACCTGGGATTACTTCCACACAATTAAGTTTTACCAACTTTTAGTAGGACAACAAACATAAATAATTAGTCATCATGGGATTACAATCCAACGGGTAATTGTCTTCAGGACTCATACATTTTCCAAATAGAAAAATCAAAACAAATCATGGTTCTTCATCTCACAGCATGATACAGAGACAAGAGTCTAATCATCATCATCATCATCATCATCATCATCATCATCATCATCATCATCATCATCATCATCATCATCATCATCACCTCCGTCTTCATTCTGATATTCGTGCATGGTCTCATCCTGCTCGTCGTGTCCATTCTCCTCCTGAGATTCACCAGGTAGCTTCAGTTTATCCATCTCTTTGTCGACTATACTAACCTCAACAGTGAAATCTACTTCTCCATCATGTGCAGGGATACCTGTATCCAACGAGGTTTCATCAATGTCAGCAACTTTAGTTTGCCTAGAACCAGCGAAATCATCTTGCTCGGGCACCAATTATTGGATCCGCATTCTCATCCAAATCATATATGTTCCTTGCCACAAACTTTTGCACATACTCGCCATCCTTTTCTAGATCTGTCTTCCAAGAAAAGTACCTTGGCCGCTTGAGGTACCAAAATATAAGGATCATCCTTGTACCACTGAGCAGTAGTATTGACTGATATGAAATACCCATCATTTCTGGCACCTTTGCCTTTGTTTGGATCTTGGTTGTACCAGTAACACTTAAATAGAACCACAGATCGGACAGTAACCTTATCACTATAGAAGAACTGAATAACCTCTTCTATGTGACCATAATGGTCAAATGACTCTAATCTCTTCTTTCTGGTTGTCAAGTGATCTCCACTGGTTGTGATGCCACTATTTCGTGTCTTCAAATGTTGTTCACGCTCATAGGAGTTGTAATGGACACCATTGGCATTGCAAGCTGCAGCTACCAACACCCTCTTATCTGGACCACGTGATAGGACAAGGAGATCAGCACTAACAGCGCCTGGATTCTCCGCATGGAGTTTCGAGATCTACGATTACAAAATAGACAAGAGGTCATCTCATGTGAAAACACATAGACAAGTCAGAGTGCAATTGAACATCTTACATGTTTCTCAAACCAGTCCTGAAACCCACTCCCACGTGCCGATAGCTTTCCATTCGTTTCCATGTACAACCCTGCAAAACATAGCCAAGTCACCTGAATATATTTCATTTTGATACAAGTTCATAGTATATGCGAGGAACCGAGGATTTCGTGTGCATAGTACTCACTTAACATATTCATCAGCCTCTGCAGCATTATTCAAGCACATACCAAGACAAGTTGTTCAAATTCAGATCGCTCTAATGTTTTTTCGGTCCTCTTTCCTATTAGCTCAACACCATGATTAAAAACAGATCCTCCAACTTCCAAAATTCTGCGACCCCGGTTGAATCTGGTCTCAATATCAGGAATATATCTTGATGCAAATGTATATGCTTCAGCAGCAATATACGCCATTGCAATGCAAGCCTCCGGTCTAGCTTTGTTCCTAACTCGTATTCTTGAAAGTGCACAGTCGACGTTCTATAGGGTACATCCATCCATACTGTACCGGACCTCTTAAAAGTGCCTCATCAGGTAGATGAACAGCCAAATGCACCATCACATCAAAGAACGCTGGAGGATATATCAGCTCCAGCTTGCACAGGATTACTGCTATGTCCACCTTAAGACGTTCTACAACAGCTCTGCTTAGAGTTTTACTACATATTTCCCTAAAGAACCTTCCCAACTCTGCAATCACGTTGTACATATTTGGCTTCACTAAATCTTTAATGCCAATAGCTAAAAGCCTTTGCAGCAGGATGTGACAATCGTGAGTTTTCAACCCTTGGAGCTTGTTTCCTTCAGCATTGAGACAATTTGCAATGTTGGAAGCAAATCCGAACGGGAACATCACACCTCGGAGGTACTCACAAAATAATCTCCTTTTAGGCATCGGCAATGTGAATTCCGCGCCTCGAAACTTATAATGTTTTTCCTTGCCTTTGTTCACTTTGTCATTACGATCCAGCTTGCAAGTGCCTGTTAACATTCAATGTTGCACAATCAATCCTAGCATTTGAGCTATCTTTTGTCTTGGATGGAATGTTGAGTAATGTGCCGACAATGCTGTCACGTATATTTTTCTCCATGTGCATGATATCAATATTATGCCGAAGCTTCTTACCAGCCCAATACGGCAAGTCCCAAAGAGTGGCCCTGCGCTTATAAAATATTCTCGGTCTATCATTTTCCATTTCCTTCCTCTTGGTACATGATGCTATTTCACCTCCCATCTTCCTTTTGGTAGCTGCTAGACTCAGTTCATCTCCTCTCTTCTTCCTTTTTCTACCTGCTACTACTGCTGCTCGCATCTTCTCGTATTCTTCTCTCGCTGTACCTGCTGTGGCGGCTGGTGGTTTTCCTGGTTTAACATTTCGACCGCTTCTAGGTGCGCCTCCAACTCGTGACTCGTAAAGTGCTGCGGTTCGGTCTTTGCACGAGCTCGATCACCAATAAATTGCAATTTTTTATTATTTTTTGGAAACTGTGACCTATTGGAAGGAAACGGCGATGGCCCATATAACATATCTTGTTTATTATCCTCACTGCCAGCTGATCTGTATCACAGTGAACACATGCATTATAACCTGATGTTACTCTGCCTGACATAGTGCCCAAAGCTGGATAATCATGGGTGCAATACAGTACAGCAGCACGTAATAGAAAATTTTGTTCTTTAGGTTGACACACATCCCGTGTAGGGACACCCTTCCATAATGTTTGCAAGTCTCTAATAAGAGGCTGCATGAACACATCAAAATCCTTCCCAGGAGATTTGGGACCTGGGATGAGTAAGGCCATCATACAGTTCGACTGATTGGTGCATGTCCAGGGAGCCTGGTTGTATGGTGTAACTAGTACTGGCCACATGCTATACGAGTTGCTCATGTTTCCAAATGGGTTGAATCCATCTGTAGCAAGGCCAAGTCTCAGGTTCCTTGGATCCGCAGCAAAATCTGGATGATCCAGGTCGAATTGCTTCCATTCATCGCCATCGGCAGGATGCATCGGCAAATCGAGGTCGGGCGTGAGAATCTCTTTGTGCCATCTTGTTTCCCGAGATGTTTGTTCTGAAGCAAACAACCTCTCGCAATCTTTGTACAAGTGGAAAGTATCTCGGAACCTTCCAAGGAATCTTTTTCTTACCACCAGCTCCATCATGTTTCCATCTTGATTCCTTACATACTGGACTTTCATCGAGGTCATTATACTCCATCCAAAACAGTGCACAGTTATTTTTGCAAAAATCAATCTTCTCATATCCAAGTCCCAGTACATTGATGTACTGCTTCACCTCATAAAAGGATTTTGGCAGTCCAGCCCGAGGGAGTGCATCGCTGTATGTCTTCGCAACTGCATTGAAGGCTTTATTGGTTATCCCCTGGTATGACTTGTCATGAAGTAATTTCACAATTAATTCGAATCTTGACACAACAGAACCAGGGGCCACTAAGCGCTTAGCATCTTCTATCAGGTCATGGAAAATTCAATTTTTGTGATAACCATGGGGCTGTTGGCTTGCATATGGATACAGATCCCGTAACAAATTAGCAGTAGCCTCATCCTGGACGAGATCTTCAGGCTGATAACCATCGGAATAAAGAGGATCAATAATCTCGAGCTGATCATAGTGTTCACCGTGGTTAATCCACCTGATATATGCCTGGTCCATCCCATAAACGAATAAATGATCTGAGACTACATGTTGAGGCTTGGACCCAATATTCAAACATACGCGGCATGGACAAATCACTTCCTTTGTTGTGTCGCCGTCAGTAAAATCACTAACTTGCTTCATGAAGTCTTCAATACCACTCAAATACGTTGGTGTGTTTAATGAGTGAAATAATATCCAAGTTCTGTCCATCTGTTGAGGGAATAGATGGTCAAAGAAGCGATAAGCTATTTCAACAAACGAGTCACCTACGAATGTAAGCAAACATACCTGAGCAAACAGGTCGAATATAAAACTATAAATGCTACATTATTTGAGCCGATTTCAGCAAACGAACTGAGTGCAAAACTACGGCTACCTAGCGAACAGATTTTATTTTAGGCTGACCAGTGGGTTTCCCCACTTTGTATTTTTTTCTTTTTATTAATAAAAAGAGGGAAATATGTACAAAAGTTGTTGGAGAGCAGCAACTAAAAGGATCATAGATCCCAAACAGCAAAATATATATAAAATGTTCTACCCATGATATGATTTCCTCTTTGCCTTATGAACAAGGAGAGCAATTTCATCCTTGAATCTCTTGTGCCATCTGTAAATGCTTGGGGGGGGGGGCGAACAGATATATCGAAAGCAATACAATACCAACACATTCTTTCTTATTTTTTGCCGTAATTCCGCCGATCTATTAGCAGTGCAAAGAAGTCAAAAGTAATAAGATTACAAACAGGTCCATAGACCACCAGGGCCGTACCTGATAATACGGAGGGCCTGAGCAAAACAAGAAATAGAGCACCTCAACATGATCATTGGCAACTAAAATGATTTTATATATACTACTCACTCCATTTCAATAAACAATGCACCCTTGTTTTTTGTTTTTTATCTTCGAAAAAATATTAATCTATATCTCTCTATTTAAAAATGATGTTTCAATTTTATGTAGATATACATGTATTTAGATGAGTTTAGTTTGTAGATACATGCAAGTTTTGATGAAGTTGAAACATATTTTTCAGGATGAAGTATATAAAAAAAATTGATATAAAACTGGTATCATTAGAAAGTATTTTCCATCACGGTTCTAACAATGCTGCTTATGTATTATATGATCGTGATATTGTTGTCCTATTTATTTGGTCAAGGTTCACATTGAAATGTGGTAAAATAAATTAAAAGAAGTGCATCGTGTGAAAAAGCAATCTAAGAATTCAAAAGTGCTAATTGTTAGTCGAAACATGACATCTTTCAAAAATGAATCTTCAATTAGTACTTCATAAAAATCACTGAGACAAAATATTAATATTCATTGGAAGACTAACTGAATTAGCTGCACTCGCGATGAAAGAGAAAGAGAAGATACGGGTAAGAGCAAGTACAATAAGGTACAGTCTTTTGTTTGTTTGTTTGGGTTGCTCATCAAGCTTATCGCTCGATACAATAAGTTACGATCGGCGGGAGTGGTGTTTTGGAACATGGGTGCATAGTGGGTGGTATCATGGAGTACTATCATAGGTATGCTATATCTATACTCCTATATAGTGTAGCAATTTTGATAGTTTGAATCCAAGCATCATAATGCAATCTCTACTGTTGATTGTGCACCATCGGACGGTCTAAAACATTGGGATTCGCAACTACAGTAGACCCATCATTCTCTACGTCATTCTAGAAACATCTATATATTTGTTCTACCCAATTCACGCTCCCTCCATACGCGACGCTGCTGGTCACGGCCCGACAACAAAACTCACGGACGCCTATGCTCTCCATAGATCAGTCAGAGTTGAATGCGATGCATGCGAATGGTAGTCACGCTCAAACTTCAGTCAGAACCGAAAGTGTGGCGAGTAGGTCGGTAGCACTGCACGGACATGCAGTTGCATAAGTGCTGGTACGTTCCCTATAGGTGGCACTGGGCATGGATGGGAGGATAAATTATTGAAGATCTGAATTTTGGCAGCTAAAAAGAAATAAGTACAAAACCTAAGACGTGCAAAATTCAATAGTATATTCAAGAGCACATACATGGCGAGAAAATTGCAATTCTGCATGAGAAATACAATTCAATGTTAGTAATACATAGTTTTCCCACATTTTACGCTATGCAAGCTATTTTGAGTTGAAATTGTAACGACTGATTTTTAACGTGCAAAGCACATGAAGCTGACTAGTTTATTATAGTGGAGTATTGAAAATGGCATAGAAGGGGATATTGCGAATTGAGAGTGGCATAAACACAACTTCAGTTTTTGTAATGGCATAAACACAACTTGTGAATTGAGGAGTGGCATAGAACCAATTAACCGTTGTTTCAATAACAACCATCAAAAGCCGATCGAACGCACAAGGATGGATCCAAAATTTACCCATTTTTAGTTTCACAGGAAAATTTTAAACTTAAAATTCGTATCGCCTAGAAGTATTTGAAACAAAAATCCAGTAAATCTTATATGTTGGGTTATGCATTCTGGGGAGTTTCATCAGATTCAGCCATATTGTTTATCAATAAACCTCATTTTATGTTTTACAACCAACTTTAAACTTAAAATTCAAACTGTCCAGAAAAAAGAACAACATTCCAGTAAATCTTATACTATATTTCTTCTGCATTCTGGGAAAGATTGGTCGGATTCAAAAAAATAGTTTGGGAATAAACATTGTTTTAGTCTGGACACGACTTATTGTAGAGTGATTTTTGGTTGGATACATTCATGTGCGTTCGATTGGCTTTGGATGGTTATAATTGAACCAAAGTCAACGCTGGACTTCTGACCTGAACGTCACTGGAGCTGCGTCAAAAGTACAGCCATGACTTTGTCTCAATAACAGCCATCAAAAGCCGATCGAACGCACAGGAATGGATCCAACCAAAAATCACTCAACCGCTAGAATTTTGACCTGAAAGTCACTGAAGCTGTGTCCATACTTGCCCAACAGGTTGCGTATGAATGTAAACCAACATATCTGAGCAAACAGGTCGAATATAAAACTATATAACTAAATGCCACGTTATTTGAGCCGATTTCAGCAAACCAACTGAGGTCTATTTTTTTAGGCTGGACAGTGGTTTCCTCGCTGTGTATTTTTCACTGTAATCAAAAAGAGGGAAAAGGTTACTGGAGAGCAGCAACTAAAAGGATCATAGATCTCAAACAACAAAATCTAGCTAAAAAAGTTCTACCCATGATGATAAGCCATGATATGATTTCCTCTTTGCCTTACAAACAAGGAGAGCCATTTTATCCTTGAATCTCTTGCGTCTTCTGTAAATGCTTGGGGGCGAACAGATCAATCGAAAGCAATATAATACCAACAAATTTTTTCTTCTTTTTGGCCGTAAATCCACCGATGTATTAGCAGTGCAAAGAACCCAGAAGTAATAAGATTACAAACAGGTCCATAGAGGACTGGCACCAAGCGACGACTACAGACATTGGGCAATGGTGAGCAGTACAGTGTACAGTACGAATGAATTTGAGCAAATAGGTAAAGCGGAAAACAATGTCAAACAAACACATCGAGAGGAAAACAATATCAACCGATCGATTCGAACGAACTAACGAACTTATAAGGGCTGAGCGACGGCGACTGACTTCGATTGAGCTATAATGAATCGTACTTGCCCAGACCTGAAGATAGCATGCATACCGTGAGGATCTACCAGCTGACCGCGCCTGCCGGTGCGGCTGGAGAAGAACGGCGCCACCAGCAGTCGCCGGCTGACGCGGCTGATAGACAGCGTGGGGAAGTTTTGGTGCGCGGCCTGGTTCACCGAGGGTATGTCTAGAGAAGAACAGGGCGCCGAAGGAGGTGTCTAGAGAAGAACAAGGTGGGCTGGGTGCTGGGTTAAAGGCGAGCGTTCGAAATATTGGGCGCGCGTTCGAAAGTTTAGGTGCGCGAGGGAGGTGTCTGCTGGTGAAAATTTCCCCGTCCTCTACTTCTTCTTTTTTTTCTTTTGAGAACACAGTACAACGCAGACGCTCACAAACACGCACGTACAAACACCCCTATGAACGCACGCACGCACACCCTACCCCTATGAGCACCTCCGAGGGACTGAGCCGGCATATCTTGAGGTTGACGAAGTCACCACTGGCGCCTCCTTTTCTTTTTTGGGATAATCTATTTATCTATAATATCTATCTATACCTCTATCTATCAACATGTTTTTTAGTTTTTTTCTATTCTATACATGAGTTTTTGAATTTGAATTTTTTCACTCTGTCAGCCTTCCCGGCCAATGCTCATTTGAAGTAATTGAAGCCGTTGATTTGTAGCTGAAAGGTGCTATCTACCGCACATCATACAAGGACTCTTCAGATCTAACGGCTGTGAATGCACGGATTCGTCACCCATGCTTCCCCTTGGACTGGCGATGCTGAAAGAAAGCCTGAGACACTGGAACCCTCTAGATACTTCGGGGTACCTCACTGCTCCACATTATTAAACAGGCCTTTTCCGACATGGGAAGTCAAAAGTTGGGGGCTCCATACAGTACATATGAATGCTCGCTAGCTGCATGGTCTAGAAGCAGACTAGAGTAAATCATCAATTCATCAAATCAATTGGTGTATATTTTTTTTAGGAGCTAAGATGCCGGCATGAACCATTTTCAAGCGTTTAAATTCCTCCTACCTGAAAAATGATTCTTTAGATTGACATCAACAAGAGAACTCTTTTAGAAAGAGTGAGAGAAAGGGAGATATGATTGCATACACTATTCTTAGAAGGGAAATCATGTACTTGTTCATCGAGAGATACAAGTATATCAACTATCTACACTACAATTTTGAAATAAAAGAAACAAAATTGCAAATGTCTATTCTAACTAGATATGTTGATATTTCTAAATAGTACCAAAGCAATACTTATTCTAAGATGGGCACTCAACTTCTGAAATGCGCGAGTATTCGTAGGTCGATTTTTTTTTGAATTCCAGTGAAACTCTTTCATTTCATTTTTCTTTTCCGCAAGGTCGGGAGTCGGAGGAAGAGGGATCACACGGGAGGAGACGAAGGGAGAGCAGTCACGGGGCCCCACTTATTTATGGTGTCTAGATTTTTTCGGGTGATGCTGACTGTTGTGCAGGGTTGTCAGTGCGCAGGGGGTGCGAGCGAGCGAGGCCGAGAATGAGAGAGATTTTTTTTAGAGGGACAACCGAACGATTGTGATGACCCAACATACCACTGCATGGTGTAGTACACAAGTCGTTGACATAACACAAGTGAAACACCGTTCCACTCGTATTACATCTCTCAGAGTGGTACAACAGAAACATATGCGAGTCCAAGGTATGTCTATAGAAGTACACACGAGCTGTTTACATAAGATCAACACAACCTCCTACTTTACAGTGATGTAAAACTTCAAATAAAGCTCCAGAAGAACGACTCGTAGTCTATCTTATTGCTAACTCAAGTTTAAGAGCTAATTGGCTTGCTATAGAACTCTAGCTACTTAGGTTCTAGGATTAGGGAAGGTTCCCTTCTATTACTAGTCTAGGTTTCCATTATAGCTGATGCAGAAGTTGACTCCATTGACTTCTTTGATTGGATTCTTCATCTTGTTGCAGTTGACTCCTTTGTCTTCAAGTTCCACGGTAGATTCTCCTTCGGTGCCTTGATCTAAGAAGGGGTTCAAATGGGAGGGAATGAGTACGAGCGTACTCAGCAAGTTCATATTAGGAAATAGGTGTATCATGCACTAGCTACAACCATAGACCAGAAAGTCATAGGCCAATGCAAGTTTTCATAAACATTTCTTCAAAAGGTTTATTTTATTCTGAAAACTATGCCCGTCAGTCTTCACAGGTTGAACAGAACTTCGTGGAGTTCCTTTCCTGCCGCGTTCGCAGTTCCCTTCCCGGAACAGGGAGTGACAGTCACAATTCATTATCCTGTGCAGAGGTGCGTTACTTTTCCCATAAGAGAACTTATCCTTGATACCAACCGGGTGTACTTTCCCGTCCACACTTCCTTGGTGTGGGGCCAGGTGTAAGGTCCAATCCAATCACTGCCTTCTCCGCGACCCTGCAAACCCACCCTTTTGTCCACCCGTACACCCCCAGTAGACTTCTCCCGATAATATGGCTTTACTCACGGTGCACTTTGGACAATCCATCATAGATCGTAGAGCCCGACATCACACACGGATGGGGATTTAAAAGGCTATCCCAACCTACGGCAGTGCCTCCAACACCCCGCGGCTCTACCAATCCGTTGGCGTGCAGAAGGGATAAGATACAGCTGACTTCCCCAGAGCCATTATAGATCTTATGGTCAACGCGATATATACGGTGCTAGAATCACTGGACGGCATTGGTACTTAGTCCTAGATGAGTAGTACCCATGCAATGGAACCTCCACCATATCAACACATACCATGGTTCCATTGCCCACCACATAGTCATATTCATAATTGTAAAATAATACTTTGCTTTTCAATGCATGAGTGATAAGTATAGTACTTTGCATATAGTTTGATACAAATAATCAAATGACATGAGCAAGCGATGAACTTGCCTTTCTTGACTGCAAGATTATGCAGGCAAAAGCTTCGATACGTGAGAACTCCAAATGCTGAAATACCATCATCCTCCGGTAAGGACAATGTTTAAAGAACTGGCAATAATGCTATAATGCATAGTATGAGATGCAATCGTCCCGAGCGTAACCTAACCTCGATGATTTTAGGATGGATGAGTTGTAAGGATTTCTTTAGGGTGTGTTGCACTTTTAGGATGGTTCTCAAACAAGGTTCTTATTAGGGTTTGGTTATATTAGCATCATAACCAAGTGATATAAGACATCATAACAATCATACATATAAAGAATAGTAGTGGAATAATATGTGAAGAATAGTTGTCAATTTTAAGTTCTACAGGACATGGTTGATGATTACTTATATTATATTTCAAAAGAATAACTTGTGAAGAACATGTTGTTTAAGAAATAAGAAGTATTTCAAATAAGAACTATGGTTTCTATGGTTTGATTGACATTTGTACTTCAAAAGAATAACTTTTGAAGAACAGGTTAAATAAGAATATGAACTACTATACATAGGAGCTATGCTTTCTAGGGTTTGCTATTGGATTTACTATGGCTTCATATTTGCTTTACCAAATAATCTCTAATGGTTTCTAAGCTAAGTGGCTTATCATTTCCTAAGTAGGGTTTAGTGGAATAGAAGCATGTGTTGTGTATTGCTACATAAGGTTGGTACTAGGGTTTATCTTAATGGTGTGGTATAATGGAGTGGTAATCAATGGTACTAATCCAATTAACAAGCTAGGGTTTATACCTAGGTGACACTAGGGAATCATATAGGTTTTAATTAAGAATAGGGACATGAAATGATAATCTTATGTGACTTGGTTTTATGCTAGTGGATCATAAGCATGCATTCATTTGTTTCTTACTAGGGTTTTATAGGTATAGGTGAAGCTTATATGATCACATGGGCTAAACCCCTAGGGTTTTAGAATTGAAACAATTAATGATGAACACATAAAATAATGGGTTCAAGGTCTTACTTATATTAGAACTAGGGTTTCTAAATTATGGTACCATTCTTAAAATGATAATTGACAATAGAGATGTGGTCACTAATTATTTTGAAATAAATTAATAATGGTTTTAGCATTTTATTAATTTTCACAAGAATTAATAATTAGGGTAACTCCTATTTAGGTTTAATTCAAAACTAGGGTTTAACAATTGTTATTAGGTTTTGAAATATGTAACTTGTTAACTAAAGATGTTCAAGTAAACAAGTTTTGAATTACCAAAATGATATTAGTTCATAGCATTTTCTTGTTTGATTATTATTTAAGAAAATAAGAAATAGTGATTTGCAAATTAGGGTTTATGAATTATCACTAATATTTTAAGTTAATGAAAATATGATAAAGAAAACTAATCTTAATTTTTTATTTAGTTGCTGAAAATCTAATATTTAATTTTGAAACTTCACTAATTATTGAATTCAAATTGTGTTTTAAATAAATTGAAAAGGCATAATTAACAAAGTTAAAAATAAGTGAATTTTTATTTTGACACACATTTTTGTTTTATATTTTATTTGAATAGAGTTTATTTTTGTGAGCATTTTGATATATTATTCATATTTTTCTGAGTTGAAATGAATTTTATACAATTTTGCAAAGTTTCAGCATTTTCTGGAATTTGAAATAAAGTAAAAATACTAAAGATACCCGGTACAGATCTAACCCTATGACTGACTAGTGGGGCCTTTGACCAGTCAACTGCCACGCGGGCAGAAGACCAGTCAAAGCTTCTGACGTGGCGGTGGACACGTCCCTCTCACCGTCGGCTCGACGCCGGCGACCAGACGAGGACGGCGCCGCCGCTACAGGGCTTCCGCGGACACGCCGTTTGTACCGCTCGGACCAGGAGACGATGGTGAACCATCTGGTGGTGGCGGAATCTACTAAAGGTCGCTGGAAATACGTCGGAGAACATGCCCTGCGGCGGTGCACTCCGGCGAACTATTGATTGAGAGCTACAGAGAGATCTAGGAAGCGAAAATTGGTTCATCAGATGCGCGAGCTCACCGTGAAGATGATGGTGTGGTCGGCGACGTTGATGGCCGCCGGAGTTGGGCTTGATTTCGCCATTGCCGGCGATGCTCTGAGAAAGGGAACGATCAAATTCGTCCCGCACCTTGCTGCCCTGGACGATTGCTTGCACCCAGATGCTCTCCTCGACGATGCGCTCCTCCACGACCAAGCGGCAGCCTCCGACGACCAGTGAATGGAAGATTGTGAGGAATAGGGGGCGTCTGAGAGAGATTGGATGGGCGGCGAAGAACAAGGACTACACGGCGGTTCTCCCCTCCTATTTATAGGCCATGGCTAGGTCAGAATCGGCGGCGCATCGCCGGAGACGGTGCGGATATGGCGACGAGGATGAACTCGAACTGGGCACGAATCTTGGCACATTTGGGATAGGCTCGGACGTGAGAGATATTGGAGAAGGTTCTGGAATGTCTGACGACGTCCAGGGCGTCCCTATCCATCCACGGTGAGGTGGCCGGCTCCTTCTCTGCGCTGTCGATGTTGAGGAAGAAGACGAGAGAAGCGACTCTCTTTGCACGATCCTTAAAGCAGGCGAAACGGTATGTTGGTGTGGGCTGATTTCGGTCGTGGGCTGGGCTGGCGACGTGGGTTGCTACTGGGCTGCGATGGCCCGCCAGGTAAGGCTCTCTCTCTCTCCATTTTCTGTTTTCTTTTCTATTTTCTATTTTTATATTCTGATTTGAATTTTGTATTTGAATTCAAATTGATTTCTGGTTTGTTTTGCAAGTTCTAAATTATTTGAATATCACAACAATTTGATAATGTTACTCACTGTATTGTTTTGTTTTTAAACAACCATTTTATAATTGATTAATTTTAGTTCTTATGAGGCAAAAGTTAAAAGTGCAAATAGATATGAATTTTAGGGTTCAATTCAATTACTTTAAATTTAGGAATCAATTATGTTTTAAAGGATCTGAAATTGAGAACATGTGAATGGTGAACATGTTCTATTTTGCAAGTGCTTAACCATATTGATTATTCACATATAAGTTAGGTATGACTAGGGTTTAACAAATGGGAAGGAGAATGGAATTGGTTTATTATTTTATGTGGAGAATGGTTTATAAGGTTTAAACAAAATGGTTGGATCAACTCTATATTCACTACTCTTGCTTAACAAACTCTTGTTTGAACTATTTAAAATGAATCCTAAACTCATCATGATTAACTCTCTTGCTGAGGTGGTGCTACCTTATAAATACTATTCATTATGTTCACTTAGGCAAAGTATTTGGATAACAAAGTAGAATAGGGTATTGGTTTCATTCTACTCACCAAATGGCATTAGTCCTTAGGTATATATGGCTTGGTTGATACTTGTGATCCATGATACACAAGTTAGGACATAATATTTTATGTGGGGTGGATCCTATATGAAAAGGTTTAGTGTTTTGGTAATGCTCACTAGTTGAAGTATAAATGGGCATGAGGCGTGGCAGGATTCTTTTCATGATCCCAAGTGATACTTGGATTCAAATGTGGTCTAGGGTTTTAGTTGGAATTACCCATGTGATACACAAGCTAGAATTGGTTATAAGCTTAAGCTTTGATTATGTTTTATTGGCTAGCTAGGGTTACTCCTCCATACAAGGCATGAGGATTGGTTTGGGTTAACTACTAGTGATATACTTATTATTTTATGTGATAGATAAGATCTAGTGATCATATGATTTAACTTATCATCTATATCTACAAGTTATGATCATGCATTAGACAAGATCCACTCATTCCTCACTAATCCCTCCTTATTATTCCTCTCATCACACTCATCCTAGATTCTTAGGGTTTATAATTAATACTAAGTTGTGATGATTATGGAATTGGTTTTCTAAGGTATTGTTATTGGAATAGGGTTCTCACTTCCAAGATTAAATATTGACTTGAACAACTAAGATTAGTACTACTCTAGTATTCTTGTATGAACATGGCTATGATTAGTATTATAACTTCTCTCACTTCTCAATGTCTTGGAATATCCTAAGGTTCTACTCAAGAGATGATGATATGATCCTCTAAATATATGGTTTGCCTAGGAATACTACCTTGGTATCTTCTGTAGCTTGTTCTTCAGGAAATCTGATAAACCTGCATCTTGTGGTATGCCTCCACCTCCTAGCTTCTTCATCTTGATCCTAGCTAATTAACATGGAAGGTCTCAAGTGTTTGGTTTCCTTGTAGCATGGTACAAGATGTCCAAATGGATGAAGGGTGTGGCTCTATTTATAGGCTTGGGCAAGCTCTAGTATCATGACACATAGGTGGTGACTCTTGTGTTGGTTTGATGAGTAAGGTGCTTGGCTCATGCCCTCATCCATAGCAATCCTTTGAGCATGAGGTGGAAAAGCTTGGGATGCAAGTCATGTAGATATTTTCATCCTATGTGGCAAGATCATTATCCTCTCATATGATTTATTTTGGATAGCCAAGTGGCATTTGCTACTAAATATCTTGTGGATGGTTTTATTATTGTGGATGAGTCATCATATCATGTATGATTGGATTTGTGTTATAATATTATTCAAAAGGTCAAGTTTGAGGGTTATTTCTCCATTTTGGATAGTTGGTGTTTGCTTTCACCAAGGCATGATCATATGAGTTTCCAAAATACTCATAGTTAGTTTTATTCAAATAGTTTGAACTATAATTTGTAATGTAAATGGATTTAGTTTTATGATATTCCATGTATTTAATAAGTTATGATTTAAATAAGAATGTGTGGCTTTTATGCACTTTATGCCCTGTGGTTTACCTTATTTATAAGTGAATTAAATTACACACAAAGGTAGTTGCTAACTTTTAAGTGTTAATAAGTTAGGGTTTGATTCTTAAAGAATGTGTTGTTGTAAATCTAATTCCATTTGATCTAATCCATAGATCAAATCATCTCTACCCAAAACAAGGTTTAGCAAAGATCACAATGAAGTTTATAGCGCTTGACTTGATGATCTAGTTCAATTCTAGCAAGTCAAGTGAAACTTCGATGGATCGTGGTAAGTTTTATTTGAAAGCGCGAAAATTCCCCGGATTTTCTATGCATGAATGCAATGCACACTTTGGTGTTATCTCATTTTGTTGCCTCTAAACCTGGGATATTACAACGATCCTGAAGGACCCAGATTTTCCAATACGCATCAGAGCATAGTTTACAGCAGGACACAAAATAAACAGGAAATTACGTCTAAATCCCTAAGATTTACATGGTAGACCCCAGGCTGAAGGAAAGAAATGCGATCGGGTCCTTAACAGCCACCGTCCGGATTGATCCTCGTCGGAGCCGGGCACGAACAACTTGGCGCGACCAAATCGGCATGGCTACAGAGCCTGCACACCATGGCCTCCGAGCTGAGCTAGAAACGCCCTGCCAAAACCGGCAGCCAACGGACGTGGATAATTGGAGAGATGGAGAGAGAGAGAGTCTTGATGCCTCTCTCTTGACAAAAAAGATGGCTGGGAGTTTGCCTACCTAGCGTACGTGACTTGTGCTCACTGAAGTGTGGGACCTCACGCATGGGAGCCACACGTAAGTGACAGACTTGTTGCTCTAATAACTCGGGTGATTATTATATTGTATTAGTACATAGTTTCCTATGGATCCTTCTTAGTCACTCCAAAATGGGCATAAGAATTCAAAAAAAAACCAAAGCGCATGGTCTTCTTATGTCATATAGTAAGACATTCGAGTTGATAAACAAGGTCTAGAAATATTTAAAACAGACAAATCATGTATCTACCCTCTAACCATAAACTATGTCTTGTAAAGTCAAGCATGAAGAGAAGTGGTTTTGGGTTTCAAACATTGAGATTTCAAAAACCTCCCAAAAGCTTCATTTTAGAGTGACTAAGAAGGATCCAGGCTTACCTTTTATTTGCATGTTTTAAACTTGTTCAAATCTTGGTCAAACCGTACCTAGGATTTGACCAAGATTCAAATGGGCATAAAAATTCAAAAAAAATGAAAAACCAAAGCACATATATAGCCTTCTTATGTCATATAGTAAGCACTCAAGTTGATAAATATGGTCTAGACATATTCAAACCAGAGAAATCGATCATATATCTACCCCTAACCCTAAACTTTGTCTTCTGAAGTGTCGATCAAGCACGAAGAGAAGTCGTTTTGGTTTTCAAACATGGAAATTTCAAAAACTTCCCAAAAGCTTCACTTTGGAGTGACTAAGAAGGATCGATGCATGCTTACCTTTTCATTTTCATGTTTTAAACTTGTTTAATTAAATCTTGGTTAAACCTAGGATTTGACCAAGATCAAATGGGCATAAAAATTCAGTAAAAATAGAAAAAATGAAAACCAAAGCACATAGTATTCTTATGTCATATAGTAAGCATTCAAGTTGATAAACAAGGTCTAAACATTTTCAAACCAGACAAATCATGTATCTACCCCTAAACCTAAACTCTGTCTTATGAAGTCGATCAAGGATGAAGAGAAGTGGTTTTGGGTTTCAAACATGGAAATTTCAAAAACCTCCCAAAAGCTTCATTTTAGAGTGACTAAGAAGTATCCGTGCATACCTTTTCATTTTCATGTTTTAAACTTGTTCAAATCTTGGTCAAACTTAGGATTTGACAAAGATTCAAATGGGCATAAAAATACTTAGAAAAATCATGTACGTATCTACCCCTAACCCTAAACTGTATCTTACGAAGTCAAGCATGCATGAAGAGAAGTGTTTTATTTGGGATTCAAACATGGAAATTTAAAGAACCCCCCAAAAGCTTCATTTTAGATTAACTAAAGGATCCAGGTCAGGATTACCTTTTATTTGCATGTTTTAAACTTGTTCAAATCTTGGTCAAACCGTGCCTAGGATTTGACCAAGATTCAAATGGGCATAAAAATTCAAAAAAAATGAATAACCAAAGAACATAGAGCCTTCTTACGTCATATAGTAAGCACACAAGTGTTGATAAACAAGGTCTAGACATATTGAAACCAGAAAAAAATCATGTATCTACCCCTAACCCTAAACTTTGTCTTATGAAGTCAAGCACGAAGAGAAGTCGTTTTGGATTTCAAACATGGAATTTTCAAAAACCTTCCCAAAAGATTCATTTTTTAGTGACTAAGAAGGATGCAGGCTTACCTTTTTATTTTCATGTTATAAACTTGTTTAAATCTTGGTTAAACCTAGGATTTGACCAAGATCAAATGGACATAAAAATTCAGAAAAAATCAAAAAAATGAAAACCAAAGCACATAGTATTCTCATGTCACATATAGTAATCATTCAAGTTGATAAACAAGGTCTAAACATATTCAAACAAGACAAATCATGTATCTACCCCCTAACCCTAAACTCTGTCTTATGAAGTCAAGCATGAAGAGAAGTGGTTTTGTGTTTCAAACATGGAAATTTCAAAAACCTCCCAAAAGCTTCATTTTAGAGTGACTAAGAAGGATCCAGGCTTACCTTTTCATTTTCATGTTTTAAACTTGTTCAAACCTTGGTCAAACTTATGATTTGACCAAATTCAAATGGGCATAAAAATGGGAGGAATGGTACATGAATTACAATTCAAGAAAACACAAGGTAACTTAAATACTTGGATGCCCCAAAGATGTGTGGAAGCCCAAAACAATGGCAAAACATGTGCACACGCAGCATCCAATTCAAGTAGAACACATACCAGGCACCAATAGTTTGACCTAAATTTGAAATCAAAGAGAAGGTGGTTAGAAAAAATCGAAATTGGCAAAGCAAAGCATGAAATCATGAATTTGTGATGCACTATAGCTATGAAAAGTATAAAACAATGCATACCAAAATGATTTTTTTAGAGGAATACTAGTTCAACTTATTTAATTTTATATTAGTAGCCCGAAATCGAACCAATAGTTGGATATTTTTGAACTTGATCTGTAGTAGTGGGCAAAACCCTAGATTAACCTATTTAATCATAGATTCGTAGGTCGATTTTTCTACTTTTATATTATTACTATGCAGCACACGTGTGTTTGCCCGTCGAGTGAAACTCGGAGGAAGAGGGATCACTCGGAAGGAGAGAAGAAGGGAGAGAATTATGGTGTCTGCCCTTTTTCGGGTGATGATGTTGACTGTTCTGCAGGTTTTGTCAGTGAGCAGGAGGTGCGAGCGAGCGAGCGAGCGAGTCGAGCGAGGACGAGAATGAGAGAATTTTTTTTTGTGAGAGGGACAACCGAATCCTGAAGGACCCAGAGACTTCCAGTACGCATCCTGATGAGTTTGCGTACCTACCGCACTTCGCTTGTGCTCACTGAAGTGTGGGACCTCACGCATGGGCACCACACGTAAGTGACAGACCTGTTGGTTAAAAAACTCGGTTGATTATTATACTACTCCTATGGATTCAATGGTAGGAAAGCCAAGTTAACTCATTTAAATGACACTATTTTTTTCCATGAAGCCAAGTTAACTCATCTATCAATTGGTACATTTTGGAGTGACTAAGAAGGATCCAAACTTACTTTTTCATTTTCATGTTTTAAACATGTTTAAATCGTGGTCAAACCTATGATTTGACCAAGATTCAAATGGGCAGAAAATTTCAAAAAAATCAAAAAAAAATGAAAAACAAAAGCACGTCGTCTTCTTATGTCATATAGTAAGCATTCAAGGTGATAAACAAGGTCTGACATATTGAAACCACAAAAATCATGTATCTACCCCCTAACCCTAAACTCTGTCTTATGAAGTCAAGCACGATGAGAAGTTGTTTTGGGTTTTCAAACATGGACATTTCAAAAACACTTCCAGAAGCTTCATTTTGGAGTGACTAAGAAGGATACAAGCTTACCTTTTCATTTTCATGTGTTAAACTTGTTTAAATCTTGGTCAAACCTAGCTAGGATTTGACCAAGAGATTAAAATGGGCATAAAAATTTAAAAAAATGAAAAACCAAAGCGCATGGTCTTCTTATGTCATATAGTAAGGCATTCAAGTTGATAAACAAGGTCTAGACATATTTAAACCAGACAAATCATGTATCTACCCCCTAAGAAGGATCCAGGCTTACCCTTTTCATTTTCATGTTTTAAACTTGTTCAAATCTTGGTCAAACTTATATTAGGATTTGACCAAGATTCAAATGGGCGTAAAAATACTTCGAAAAATCATATATGTATCTACCCCGCCATAACCCTAAACTCTATCTTACGAAGCCAAGCATGAAGAGAAGTGGTTTTGGGTTTCAAACATGGAAATTTCAAAAACCTCCCAAAAGCTTTATTTTAGAGTGACTAAGAAGGATCCATGCTTACATTTTATTTTCATGTTTTAAACATGTTCAAATCTTGGTCAAACCGTTCGTACCGAGGATTTGACCAAGATTCAAATGGGCATCAAAATTCAAAAAAATGAAAAACCAAAGCACATAGCCTTCTTATATATGTCATATAGTAAGCACTCAAGTTGATAAACAAAGTCTAGACATATTCAAACCAGAAAAATCATGTATCTACGCCTAACCCTAAACTTTGTCTTAATTATGAAGTCAAGCACGAAGAGAAGTTGTTTTGGGTTTCAAACATGGAAATTTCAAAAACCTCCCAAAAGCTTCATTTTAGAGTGACTAAGAAGGATCCATGCTTACCTTTTATTTTCATGTTTTAAACTTGTTCAAATCTTGGTCAAACTTAGGATTTGACCAAGATTCAAATGGGCATAAAAATACTTAGAAAAATCATGTACGTATCTACCCCTAACCCTGAACTCTATCTTACGAAGTCAAGCATGAAGAGAAGTGGTTTATTTGGGTTTCAAACATGGAAATTTGAAGAACCCCCAAAAGCTTCATTTTAGATTGACTAAAGGATCCAGGTCGGGATTACCTTTTATTTGCATGTTTTAAACTTGTTCAAATCTTGGTCAAACCGTACCTAGGATTTGACCAAGATTCAAATGGGCATAAAAATTCAAAAAAAAAATGAAAAACCAAAGCACATATATAGCCTTCTTATGTCATATAGTAAGCACTCAAGTAGATAAACATGGTCTAGACATATTCAAACCAGAGAAATCGATCATATATCTACCACTAACCCTAAACTTTGTCTTCTGAAGTGTCGATCAAGCACGAAGAGAAGTCGTTTTGGGTTTCAAACATGGAAATTTCAAAAACTTCCCAAAAGCTTCACTTTGGAGTGACTAAGAAGGATCGATGCATGCTTAACTTTTCATTTTCATGTTTTAAACTTGTTTAATTAAATCTTGGTTAAACCTAGGATTTGACCAAGATCAAATGGGCATAAAAATTCAGTAAAAATAGAAAAAAATGAAAACCAAAGCACATAGTATTCTTATGTCATATAGTAAGCATTCAAGTTGATAAACAAGGTCTAAACATTTTCAAACCAGACAAATTATGTATCTACCCCTAAACCTAAACTCTGTCTTATGAAGTCGATCAAGGATGAAGAGAAGTGGTTTTGGGTTTCAAACATGAAAATTTCAAAAACCTCCCAAAAGCTTCATTTTAGAGTGACTAAGAAGGATCCATGCATACCTTTTCATTTTCATGTTTTAAACTTGTTCAAATCTTAGTCAAACTTAGGATTTGACCAAGATTCAAATGGGCATAAAAATACTTAGAAAAATCATGTACGTATCTACCCCTAACCCTGAACTCTATCTTACGAAGTCAAGCATGAAGAGAAGTGGTTTATTTGGGTTTCAAACATGGAAATTTGAAGAACCCCCCAAAAGCTTCATTTTAGATTGACTAAAGGATCCAGGTCGGGATTACCTTTTATTTGCATGTTTTAAACTTGTTCAAATCTTGGTCAAACCGTACCTAGGATTTGACCAAGATTCAAATGGGCATAAAAATTCAAAAAAAACAATGAAAAACCAAAGCACATATATAGCCTTCTTATGTCATATAGTAAGCACTCAAGTTGATAAACATGGTCTAGACATATTCAAACCAGAGAAATCGATCATATATCTACCACTAACCCTAAATTTTGTCTTCTGAAGTGTCGATTGATGGCGTGTAACTCACAAGTTCGTTGGGAACCCCAAGAGGAAGGTATGATGCGCACAGCAGCAAGTTTTCCCTCAGAAAGAAACCAAGGTTTATCGAACCAGGAGGAGCCAAGAAGCACGTTGAAGGTTGATGGCGGCGGGATGTAGTGCGGCGCAACACCGGAGATTTCGGCGCCAACGTGGAACCTGCACAACACAACCAAAGTACTTTGCCCCAACGAAACAAGTGAGGTTGTCAATCTCACCGGCTTGCTGTAACAAAGGATTAACCGTATTGTGTGGAAGATGATTGTTTGCGAGAGAAAACAGTAAAAACAAGTATTGCAGCAGATTTGTATTTTAGTATAAAAGAATGGACCGGGGTCCACAGTTCACTAGAGGTGTCTCTCCCATAAGATAAAAGCATGTTGGGTGAACAAATTACAGTCGGGCAATTGACAAATAGAGAGGGCATAACAATGCACATACATGTCATGATAAGTACGAGTGAGATTTAATTGGGCATTACGACAAAGTACATAGACCGCCATCCAAGCTGCATCTATGCCTAAAAAGTCCACCTTCGAGGTTATCATCCGAACCCCTTCCAGTATTAAGTTGCAAAGCAACGAGACAATTGCATTAAGTATGGTGCGTAATGTAATCAACAACTACATCCTTAGACATAGCATCAATGTTTTATCCCTAGTGGCAACAACACAACACAACCTTAGAACTTTACGTCACCTGTCCCAGGTATCAATGGAGGCATGAACCCACTATCGAGCATAAATACTCCCTCTTGGAGTTAAGAGCAAAAACTTGGCCGAGCCTCTACTAATAACGGAGAGCATGCAAGATCATAAACAACACATAGGTAATAACTTGATAATTAACATAACATGGTATTCTCTATCCATCGGATCCCGACAAACACAACATATAGCATTACGGATAGATGATCTTGATCATGTTAGGCAGCTCACAAGATCCAACAATGAAGCACAATGAGGAGAAGACAACCATCTAGCTACTGCTATGGACCCATAGTCCAGGGGTGAACTACTCACTCATCACTCCGGAGGCGACCATGGCGGTGAAGAGTCCTCCGGGAGATGAATCCCCTCTCCGGCAGGGTGCCGGAGGAGATCTCCAGAATCCCCCGAGATGGGATTGGCGGCGGCGGCGTCTCTAGAAGGTTTTCCGTATCGTGGTTCTTCGTATCAGGGGTTTCGCGACGGAGGCTATAAGTAGGCGGAAGGGCAGAGTCGGAGGGCTGACGAGGGGCCCACACCATAGGGCGGCGCGGGCCCCCTCTGGCCGCGCGGCCCTATGGTGGCGGCGCCTCGTCGCCCCACTTCGTATCCCTTTCGGTCTTCCGGAAGCTTCGTGGCAAAATAGGACCCCGGGCGTTGATTTCGTCCAATTCCGAGAATATTTCGTTACTAGGATTTCTGAAACCAAAAACAGCAGAAAACAGCAACTGGTTCTTCGGCATCTTGTTAATAGGTTAGTTCCAGAAAATGCACGAATATGACATAAAGTGTGTATAAAACATGTAGGTATCATCAATAATATGACATGGAACATAAGAAATTATCGATACGTCGGAGACGTATCAGCATCCCCAAGCTTAGTTCGCTCGTCCCGAGCGAGGTAAAACGATAACAAAGATAATTTCGAAGTGACATGCCATCATAACCTTGATCATACTATTTGTAAACATATGTAATGAATGCAGCGATCAAAACAATGGTAATGACATGAGTAAACAAGTGAATCATAAAGCAAAGACTTTTCATGAATAGTACTTCAAGACAAGCATCAATAAGTCTTGCATAAGAGTTAACTCATAAAGCGATAAATCAAAGTAAAGGTATTGAAGCAACACAAAGGAAGATTAAGCTTCAGCGGTTGCTTTCAACTTGTAACATGTATATCTCATAGATAATTGTCAACATAGAGTAATATAACAAGTGCAATATGCAAGTATGTAGGAATCAATGCACAGTTCACACAAGTGTTTGCTTCTTGAGGTGGAGAGAGATAGGTGAACTGACTCAACATAAAAGTAAAAAGAATGGTCCTTCAAAGAGGAAAGCATCGATTGCTATATTTGTGCTAGAGCTTTTATTTTGAAAACATGAAACAATTTTGTCAACGGTAGTAATAAAGCATATGAGTTATGTAAATTATATCTTACAAGTTGCAAGCCTCATGCATAGTATACTAATAGTGCCCGCACCTTGTCCTAATTAGCTTGGACTACCGGATCATTGCAATACACATGTTTTAACCAAGTGTCACAATGGGGTACCTCCATGCCGCTCGTACAAAGGTCTAAGGAGAAAGCTCGCATTTTGGATTTCTCGCTTTTGATTATTCTCAACTTAGACATCCATACCGGGACAACATGGACAACAGATAATGGACTCCTCTTTAATGCATAAGCATGTGGCAACAATTATTATTCTCATATGAGATTGAGGATATATGTCCAAAACTGAAACTTCCACCATGGATCATGGCTTTAGTTAGCGGCCCAATGCTCTTCTCTAACAATATGTATGCTCCAACCATTAAGGTGGTAGATCTCACTTACTTCAGACAAGACGGACATGCATAGCAACTCACATGATATTCAACAAAGAATAGTTGATGGCGTCCCCAGAAGCATGGTTATCGCACAACAAGCAACTTAATAAGAGATAAAGTGCATAAGTACATATTCAATACCACAATAGTTTTTAAGCTATTTGTCCCATGAGCTATATATTGCAAAGGTGAATGATGGAATTTTAAAGGTAGCACTCAAGCAATTTACTTTGGAATGGCGGATAAATACCATGTAGTAGGTAGGTATGGTGGACACAAATGGCATAGTGGTTGGCTCAAGGATTTTGGATGCATGAGAAGTATTCCCTCTCGATACAAGGTTTAGGCTAGCAAGGTTATTTGAAACAAACACAAGGATGAACGGTGCAGCAAAACTCACATAAAAGACATATTGTAAACATTATAAGACTCTACACCGTCTTCCTTGTTGTTCAAAACTCAATACTAGATGTTATCTAGACTCTAGAGAAACCAAATATGCAAACCAAATTAGCAAGCTCTAAGTGTTTCTTCATTAATGGGTGCAAAGTATATGATGCAAGAGCTTAAACATGAGCACAACAATTGCCAAGTATCAAATTATCCAAGACATTTTAGAGTTACTACATGTAGTATTTTCCAATTCCAACCATATAACAATTTAACGAAGAAGAAACTTCGCCATGAATACTATGAGTAGAGCTTAAGGACATACTTGTCCATATGCTACAGTGGAGCGTGTCTCTCTCCCATAAAGTGAATGCTAGGATCCATTTTATTCAAACAAAACAAAAAAACAAAAACAAACCGACGCTCCAAGCAAAGTGCATAAGATGTGACGGAATAAAAATATAATTTCGGGGGAGGAACCCGATAATGTTGTCGATGAAGAAGGGGATGCCTTGGGCATCCCCAAGCTTAGACGCTTGAGTCTTCTTAGAATATGCAGGGGTGAACCACCGGGGCATCCCCAAGCTTAGAGCTTTCACTCTCCTTGATCATATTGTATCATACTCCTCTCTTGATCCTTGAAAACTTCCTCCACACCAAACTCGAAACAACTCATTAGAGGGTTAGTGCACAATAAAAATTAACATGTTCAGAGGTGACACAATCATTCTTAACACTTCTGGACATTGCATAAAGCTACTGGATATTAATGGATCAAAGAAATTCATCCAACATAGCAAAAGAGGCAATGCGAAATAAAAGGCAGAATCTGTCAAAACAGAACAATCCGTAAAGATGGATTTTATTAGGGCACCAGACTTGCTCAAATGAAAATTCCCAAATTAAATGAAAGTTGCGTACATATCTGAGGATCACTCACGTAAATTGGCTTAATTTTCTGAGTTACCTACAGAGAATTAGACCCAGATTCGTGACAGTAGAGAAATCTATTTCTGCGCAGTAATCCAAATCTAGTATTTACTTTACTATCAAAGACTTTACTTGGCACAACAAAACATAAAACTAAGATAAGGAGAGGTTGCTACAGTAGTAAACAACTTCCAAGACTCAAATATAAAACAAAAATACTGTAGTAAAAATATGGGTTGTCTCCCATAAGCGCTTTTCTTTAACGCCTTTCAGCTAGGCGCAGAAAGTGTATATCAAGTGTTATCAAGAGATGAAGCATTGACATCATAATTTGTTCTAATAATAGAATCATAAGGTAACTTCATTCTCTTTCTAGGGAAGTGTTCCATACCTTTCTTGAGAGGAAATTGATATTTAATATTACCTTCCTTCATATCAATAGTAGCACCAACGGTTCGAAGAAAAGGTCTTCCCAATATAATGGGGCAAGATGCATTGCATTCAATATCCAAGACAACAAAATCAACGGGGAAAAGGTTATTGTTAACCATAATATGAACATTATCAACTCTCCCCAAAGGTTTCTTTTTAGCATTATCAACGAGATTAACATCCAAATAACAATTCTTCAATGGTGGCAAGTCAAGCATATCATAGACTTTTTTAGGCATAACAGAAATACTTGCACCAAGATCACATAAAGCATTACAATCAAAATCTTTGACCCTCATTTTAATGATGGGCTCCCAACCATCCTCTAGCTTTCTAGGAATAGAACAAGTTTTAGTTTTTCTTCTCTAGCTTTTATGAGAGCATTTGTAATATGTTTTGTGAAAGCCAAGTTTACAGCGCTAGCATTGGGACTCTTAGCAAGTTTTTGTAAGAACTTTATAACTTCAGAGATGTGGCAATCATCAAAATCTAAATCATTACAATCTAAAGCAATGGGATTATCATCCCCAAGGTTGGAAAAAATTTCAGCGGTTTTATCACGAGCGGTTTCAGCGGTTTTAGCGGTTTCAGGTAATTTTGCGCGCTTTGCACTAGGAGTAGAAACATTGCCAACACCAATTATTTTATCATTAATAGTATGAGGTGCAGCAACATGTGAATCATTAGCATTGCTAGTGGTGGTAATAGTCCAAACTTTAGCTACATTTTTCTCTTTAGCTAGTTTTTCATTTTCTTCTCTATCCCACCAAGCACGCAGTTCAGCCATTAATCTTATATTCTCATTAATTCTAACTTGGATGGCATTTGCTGTAGTAACAATTTTATTTTCAATATCCCTATTAGGCATAACTTTTGATTTCAAGAGATCAACATCAGAGGCAAGACTATCAACCTTAGAAGCAAGAATATCGATTTTATTGAGCTTTTCCTCAACAGATTTGTTAAAGGCAGTTTGTGTACTAATAAATTCTTTAAGCATAGCTTCAAGTCCAGGGGGTGTATTCCTATTATTGTTGTAAGAATTCCCATAAGAATTAGCATAACCGTTACCATTATTATAAGGATATGGCCTATAGTTATTACTAGAATTGTTCCGATAAGCATTGTTGTTGAAATTATTATTTTTAATGAAGTTTACATCAACATGTTCTTCTTTGGCAACCAATGAAGCTAACGGAACATTATTAGGATCAACATTAGTCCTATCATTCGCAAGCATAGACATAATAGCATCAACCTTATCATTCAAGGAAGAGGATTCTTCAATAGAATTTACCTTCTTACCTTGTGGAGCTCTTTCCGTGTGCCATTCAGAGTAATTAACCATCATATTATCAAGGAGCTTTGTTGCTTCACCAAGAGTGATGGACATAAAGGTACCTCCAGCAGCTGAATCCAATAAATTTTGCGAAGAAAAATTTAGTCCTGCATAGAAGGTTTGGATGATCATCCAAGTAGTCGATCCATGGGTTGGGCAATTTTTAACCAAAGATTTCATTCTTTCCCAAGCTTGAGCAACATGTTCATTATCCAATTGTTTAAAATTCATTATGCTACTCCTCAAAGATATAATTTTAGCAGGGGGATAATATCTACCAATAAAAGCATCCTTGCATTTAGTCCAGGAATCAATACTATTCTTAGGCGAGAGATAGCAACCAATCTTTAGCTCTTCCCCTTAATGAGAAAGGAAACAATTTTAATTTTATAATGTCACCATCTACATCTTTATACTTTTGCATTTCACACAATTCAACAAAATTATTGAGATGGGTAGCAGCATCATCAGAACTAACACCAGAAAATTGCTCTCGCATAACAAGATTCAGTAAAGCAGGTTTAATTTCAAAGAATTCTGCTGTAGTAGCAGCAGTGGAGCAATAGGTGTGCATAGGAAATCATTATTATTTGTGGTTGTGAAGTCACACAACTTAGTATTTTCAGGGGTGGCAATTTTAGCAGTAGTAAATAAAACAAACTAGATAAAGTAAATGCAAGGAACTAAATTTTTTGTACTTTTGATATAGAGTGCAAGACAATAAATAAAGTAAAGCTAGCAACTAATTTTTTTGTGTTTTGATATAATGCAGCAAACAAAGTAGTAAATAAAATAAAGCAAGACAAAAACAAAGTAAAGAGATTGGGAAGTGGAGACTCCCCTTGCGGCGTGTCTTGATCTCCCGGCAACGGCGCCGGAAAAAGAGCTTGATGGCGTGTAACTCACACGTTCGTTGGGAACCCCAAGAGGAAGGTATGATGCGCACAGCAGCAAGTTTTCCCTCGAGAAAGAAACCAAGGTTTATCGAACCAAGAGGAGCCAAGAAGCACGTTGAAGGTTGATGGCGGCGGGATGTAGTGCGGCGCAACACCGGAGATTCCGGCGCCAACGTGGAACCTGCACAACACAACCAAAGTACTTTGCCCCAACGAAACAGTGAGGTTGTCAATCTCACCGGCTTGCTGTAACAAAGGATTAACCGTATTGTGTGGAAGATGATTGTTTGCAGAGAAAACAGTAAAAACAAGTATTGCAGCAGATTTGTATTTCAGCATAAAAGAATGGACCGGGGTCCACAGTTCACTAGAGGTGTCTCTCCCATAAGATAAAAGCATGTTGGGTGAACAAATTATAGTCGGGCAATTGACAAATAGAGAGGGCATAACAATGCACATACATGTCATGATAAGTACAGTGAGATTTAATTGGGCATTACGACAAAGTACATAGACCGCCATCCAACTGCATCTATGCCTAAAAAGTCCACCTTCAGGTTATCATCCGAACCCCTTCCAGTATTAAGTTGCAAAGCAACGGACAATTGCATTAAGTATGGTGCGTAATGTAATCAACAACTACATCCTTAGACATAGCATCAATGTTTTATCCCTAGTGGCAACAGCACAACACAACCTTAGAACTTTCTCGTCATCGTCCCGGTATCAATGGAGGCATGAACCCACTATCGAGCATAAATACTCCCTCTTGGAGTTAAGAGCAAAAACTTGGCCGAGCCTCTACTAATAACGGAGAGCATGCAAGATCATAAACAACACATAGGTAATAACTTGATAATTAACATAACATGGTATTCTCTATCCATCGGATCCCGACAAACACAACATATAGCATTACAGATATATGATCTTGATCATGTTAGGCAGCTCACAAGATCCAACAATGAAGCACAATGAGGAGAAGACAACCATCTAGCTACTGCTATGGACCCATAGTCCAGGGGTGAACTACTCACTCATCACTCCGGAGGCGACCATGGCGGTGAAGAGTCCTCCGGGAGATGAATCCCCTCTCCGGCAGGGTGCCGGAGGAGATCTCCAGAATCCCCCGAGATGGGATTGGCGGCGGCGGCGTCTCTGGAAGGTTTTCCGTATCGTGGTTCTTCGTATCGGGGGTTTCGCGACGGAGGCTATAAGTAGGCGGAAGGGCGAGTCGGAGGGCTGACGAGGGGCCCACACCATAGGGCGGCGCGGGACCCCCTCTGGCCGCGCGGCCCTATGGTGGCGGCGCCTCGTCGCCCCACTTCGTATCCCTTTCGGTCTTTTGGAAGCTTCGTGGCAAAATAGGACCCTAGGCGTTGATTTCGTCCAATTCCGAGAATATTTCGTTACTAGGATTTACGAAACCAAAAACAGCAGAAAACGAGCAATCGGCTCTTCGGCATCTTGTTAATAGGTTAGTTCCATAAAATGCACGAATATGACATAAAGTGTGCATAAAACATGTAGGTATCATCAATAATATGGCATGGAACATAAGAAATTATCGATACGTCGGAGACGTATCATCGATCAAGCACGAAGCGAAGTCGTTTTGGGTTTCAAACATGGAAATTTCAAAAACTTCCCAAAAGCTTCACTTTGGAGTGACTAAGAAGGATCGATGCATGCTTACCTTTTCATTTTCATGTTTTAAACTTGTTTAATTAAATCTTGGTTAAACCTAGGATTTGACCAAGATCAAATGGGCATAAAAATTCAGTAAAAATAGAAAAAATGAAAACCAAAGCACATAGTATTCTTATGTCATATAGTAAGCATTCAAGTTGATAAACAAGGTCTAAACATTTTCAAACCAGACAAATCATGTATCTACCCCTAACCTAAACTCTGTCTTATGAAGTCGATCAAGGATGAAGAGAAGTGGTTTTGGGTTTCAAACATGGAAATTTCAAAAACCTCCCAAAAGCTTCATTTTAGAGTGACTAAGAAGTATCCATGCATACCTTTTCATTTTCATGTTTTAAACTTGTTCAAATCTTGGTCAAACTTAGGATTTGACAAAGATTCAAATGGGCATAAAAATACTTAGAAAAATCATGTACGTATCTACCCCTAACCCTAACTCTATCTTACGAAGTCAAGCATGCATGAAGAGAAGTGGTTTATTTGGGTTTCAAACATGGAAATTTGAAGAACCCCCCAAAAGCTTCATTTTAGATTAACTAAAGGATCCAGGTCGGGATTACCTTTTATTTGCATGTTTTAAACTTGTTCAAATCTTGGTCAAACCGTACCTAGGATTTGACCAAGATTCAAATGGGCATAAAAATTCAAAAAAAACAATGAAAAACCAAAGAACATAGAGCCTTCTTACGTCATATAGTAAGCACACAAGTGTTGATAAACAAGGTCTAGACATATTCAAACCAGAAAAAAAATCATGTATCTACCCCTAACCCTAAACTTTGTCTTATGAAGTCAAGCACGAAGAGAAGTCGTTTTGGATTTCAAACATGGAATTTTCAAAAACCTTCCCAAAAGATTCATTTTTTAGTGACTAAGAAGGATGCAGGCTTACCTTTTTATTTTCATGTTATAAACTTGTTTAAATCTTGGTTAAACCTAGGATTTGACCAAGATCAAATGGACATAAAAATTCAGAAAAAAACAAAAAATGAAAACCAAAGCACATAGTATTCTCATGTCACATATAGTAATCATTCAAGTTGATAAACAAGGTCTAAACATATTCAAACAAGACAAATCATGTATCTACCCCCTAACCCTAAACTCTGTCTTATAAAGTCAAGCATGAAGAGAAGTGGTTTTGTGTTTCAAACATGGAAATTTCAAAAACCTCCCAAAAGCTTCATTTTAGAGTGACTAAGAAGGATCCAGGCTTACCTTTTCATTTTCATGTTTTAAACTTGTTCAAATCTTGGTCAAACTTATGATTTGACCAAATTCAAATGGGCATAAAAATTGGGAGGAATGGTACATGAATTACAATTCAAGAAAACACAAGGTAACTTAAATACTTGTTTGCCCCAAAGATGTGTGGAAGCCCAAAACAATGGCAAAACATGTGCACACGCAGCATCCAATTCAAGTAGAACACATACCAGGCACCAATAGTTTGACCTAAATTTGAAATCAAAGAGAAGGTGGTTAGAAAAAATCGAAATTGGCAAAGCAAAGCATGAAATCATGAATTTGTGATGCACTATAGCTATGAAAAGTATAAAACAATGCATACCAAAATGATTTTTTTAGAGGAATACTAGTTCAACTTATTTAATTTTATATTAGTTGCCCGAAATCGAACCAGTAGTTGGATATTTTTGAACTTGATCTGTAGTAGTGGGCAAAACCCTAGATTAACCTATTTAATCATAGATTCGTAGGTCGATTTTTCTACTTTTATATTATTACTATGAAGCACACGTGTGTTTTCCCGTCGAGTGAAACTCGGAGGAAGAGGGATCACTCGGAAGGAGAGAAGAAGGGAGAGAATTATGGTGTCTGCCCTTTTTCGGGTGATGATGTTGACTGTTCTGCAGGTTTTGTCAGTGAGCAGGAGGTGCGAGCAAGCGAGCGAGCGAGTCGAGCGAGGACGAGAATGAGAGAATTTTTTTTTGTGAGAGGGACAACCGAATCCTGAAGGACCCAGAGACTTCCAGTACGCATCCTGACGAGTTTGCGTACCTACCGCACTTGCCTTGTGCTCACTGAAGTGTGGGACCTCACGCATGGGCACCACACGTAAGTGACAGACCTGTTGGTTAAAAAACTCGGTTGATTATTATACTACTACTCCTATGGATTCAATGGTAGGAAAGCCAAGTTAACTCATTTACATGACACTATTTTTTTCCATGAAGCCAAGTTAACTCATCTATCAATTGGTACATTTTGGAGTGACTAAGAAGGATCCAAACTTACTTTTTCATTTTCATGTTTTAAACATGTTTAAATCGTGGTCAAACCTATGATTTGATCAAGATTCAAATGGGCAGAAAATTTCAAAAAAATCAAAAAAAAATGAAAAACAAAAGCACGTCGTCTTCTTATGTCATATAGTAAGCATTCAAGGTGATAAACAAGGTCTGACATATTGAAACCACAAAAATCATGTATCTACCCCCTAACCCTAAACTCTGTCTTATGAAGTCAAGCACGATGAGAAGTTGTTTTGGGTTTTCAATCATGGACATTTCAAAAACCCTTCCAGAAGCTTCATTTTGGAGTGACTAAGAAGGATACAAGCTTACCTTTTCATTTTCATGTGTTAAACTTGTTTAAATCTTGGTCAAACCTAGCTAGGATTTGACCAAGAGATTAAAATGGGCATAAAAATTTAAAAAAAAATGAAAAACCAAAGCGCATGGTCTTCTTATGTCATATAGTAAGGCATTCAAGTTGATAAACAAGGTCTAGACATATTTAAACCAGACAAATCATGTATCTACCCCCTAAGAAGGATCCAGGCTTACCCTTTTCATTTTCATGTTTTAAACTTGTTCAAATCTTGGTCAAACTTATATTAGGATTTGACCAAGATTCAAATGGGCGTAAAAATACTTCGAAAAATCATGTATGTATCTACCCCCTAAACTCTATCTTACGAAGCCAAGCATGAAGAGAAGTGGTTTTGGGTTTCAAACATGGAAATTTCAAAAACCTCCCAAAAGCTTCATTTTAGAGTGACTAAGAAGGATCCATGCTTACATTTTATTTTCATGTTTTAAACATGTTCAAATCTTGGTCAAACCGTACGTGAGGATTTGACCAAGATTCAAATGGGCATAAAAATTCAAAAAAAATGAAAAACCAAAGCACATATATAGCCTTCTTATATATGTCATATAGTAAGCACTCAAGTTGATAAACAAAGTCTAGACATATTCAAACCAGAAAAATCATGTATCTACCCTAACCCTAAACTTTGTCTTAATTATGAAGTCAAGCACGAAGAGAAGTTGTTTTGGGTTTCAAACATGGAAATTTCAAAAACCTCCCAAAAGCTTCATTTTAGAGTGACTAAGAAGGATCCATGCTTACCTTTTATTTTCATGTTTTAAACTTGTTCAAATCTTGGTCAAACTTAGGATTTGACCAAGATTCAAATGGGCATAAAAATTCAAAAAAAATGAAAAACCAAAGCACATATATAGCCTTCTTATGTCATATAGTAAGCACTCAAGTTGATAAACATGGTCTAGACATATTCAAACCAGAGAAATCGATCATATATCTACCACTAACCCTAAACTTTGTCTTCTGAAGTGTCGATCAAGCACGAAGAGAAGTCGTTTTGGGTTTCCACTACTGCAGAAAAGCTTATAGCCTCTAGACGTCTAGTGACAGGCAAAGTTATGCATGTCACTAGTACAGACACTAGTGACAGGCTCGTATAAGCCAGTCGCTAGTATACCCATACTAGTGACAGGCACATAAAATATGATGTCACTAGTAATTTTTATAGTGGCTGGCTGAAAGGACACACATGTTAGTGACAGGCGTCAATTAATGCTTGTCACTGGAAGGATTTTTTTTTCGAGCCACTTAAACATTTTGAGGACGCGTTGACGTTGCATCGGGCGATCCGAATTTTCCTCCCTCCAAATTGATTTTTCCCAGCGATGGGACGCTATCCATTGCATGAAACAAACAAAAAACGTTTAGTGCCTTAATTAACGCCTTCCGTTGGAGCGATGGAATCCTGGGTGGACGCTAGGATTATGGATCGTCCTGTTTTTTCCTCCCCAAGCGCCCATACAAGCGGTTCCGATTTTACATGCCCTCATGATCCCCTCCCCCATATCCGGATGATCTCCCATGCCGGCCTGGCTCCGACCCCGACCAGCCGCCCTCCCTCGTCCAGCCCTCGCCGCCGACCAGGTACAACACCTCCTACCTCACTCGCCGCTGCTTCTCCGAGCTAGAGACCGCCCCGGGCCACGTCATCTACGGCCCCGTCGAGAGCAGCACCGCCATGCCCCGTCGAGAACAAGGCGGCCGCACACCATGGCGAGCACCGCCGCCGGCCTCCTCTGCTCCACTCCTCCCTCCTGCAGTCCTGCTCCTCCCGTTCATCCTCTGTGCCGCCCGCCTCCATCAAGCTCCGCCGATAATAGGAACCCTAGCTCTGGCCGCCGGTCCGGCGCCGGGGACGACGTGTCCAGCGAGACGGTGCCCGATAATGGGGACTGGCCAGATATTACGTCGATGTGCATGGTGGGCGCGTTATCTCGACTGTAGCGGCAGTGCGGCACCATATCATGCTGCCGCTCGCGTACTTGCGGCCGCTGTTCGTCGTGTCGCTCGACCTCAAGCCGGCCGTTAAGTCCATCCGCGCCGACACTATGGCATGGTGGACGGATGGACGTCCGTCCACATGGACTCGCGCCGTTCTGGTTCTGACGTACAGTTTCTTACTCCCGGACAACTTCGTCCATGGTCACTCCAGGGCCATGGGCAACTGGGCTAAGGGTCACTATACCGAGGATGCCAAGCTCATCGACTACGTCCTCGACATGGTGGGCAAGGAGGTCGACAACTCCGATTGCTTTTTTTTAATTAGGTACGCTGTATTGTTCTTCAACTCTGTTCCTCTACTCGGTATATTAACAGAATCTATTTTTCCCTGGACTAGATTTTGAGCCTAAGCACGAACCTTCAAACTTTCCAATATCATCCAATATAGACTCATGTGTAGTTGAAAGTAATATCAGTAGTCGGCAGTAGTATCATATCCGGGATAGTACGTATTTTCTAGAAAGCTCGCCGGACCCTCCAAGGGTGCATGCTAGCCATGCTACGTCTTTAATCTTCAGACGTTGTTGTACCAAAGAAGGATAACTTAAACATGACGATATGTCGGTGAGTACGCATTTCTGAAATAGCTCAAATCCATTATAGCCCATATTGGTATCACTCGTTCTTTATCACTAATATGGTTAGTTATACAAAAGGGTTATATGCTAGGCTGCATTTTTTTATTTATTTTCAGAAAAAAAGTTGTTGTTCTATTCCATTTATTGATATAGAGGAATCGTCTTATTGACTCTCGTGTTTTACTTCTATAGATGTCTAATGGAACAAACACTTAAGTCGTCTTGAAGCGATCCACAGGTGATCTCCTCGACCCGGACATCTCCTCTCCTGCCCCATTTTATGGATGCATAGAGTGATATGGCGGCAACTCAAGAACGCAATAGGGAGCCAAAGAGAGAATGTGGTGGAATCTGAGGCCGGGGAGGAAAACATGACCTATGTGTGGTGATCTGCACAAGAACTACTAATGGATCAATCAGGTGAGACGGTGTCCATTACTTTGTATTGCTTGATTTTTGCATCCGTCTATCCCTACCAATTGATCTGTTTGGTCCATGCCTGCATGAAATGTCTGGCAAAATATATACTTTAATAATTTCGAAAATCACAATCCTTAGCCTGGATCATGAGCCGAAACCCCGTGTATACTTAACTTCACAATGAAATGATAAATAATCTCTATTTACAGCGATGGGAAATTTGCTTAATTTGATTTGTGATATGACTCACATATGTTCTAAGTTTTATCATAGTGAAACACTTTGCTACTATTTCTGCCGCAACGGACGGGAAATCTTCTAGTAAAGTTAAATATGGAGTCAGAAAAGCGGCTCAAGGTAAAAAAAAATTGTATGTGCATTGAGGGGATACAATATGGTTATTTTAACGTTTGCACATGATGCCCAATTTACATGTTTAAATTGGAGCAGAGGTAGGTTAGAATTCTTTTACTCTACCATACGAATTTAAAAACAAAATTGCTTGATCTTTCACACCATACAATTTTTTATAAAGTAAAGTACTCTCCCTGCTTTTGACTCGTGCCGGAGCTAACTGGGTTGTATAGAGGAACCTAACAACTTGCAGGGTTATACAGATTGGAAACCATTAGGACCTTACCTTATTTTGTTTATTTACTAGATCTAAGTGACCTTATTAATATAATAGATAGCTTTGTCGGATGAGGAAAGGGGACACGTTGCTTCCTTTTGGAGGTTCTCTGTAGAATCCTATCCTGATCTTGAAGTGAAAAGGACTTCAGAATCTACACTAAGAATTACCATGGATGAAGACTAATAGTGGGCAGTGGCGAGTCTAAAGAATCTTCACACATAGGAAATGATATTTCTCATCATTCATATAGTTTTCCACGTGTCCATGTTTTGTTGAGCATTGCAACAATAATGTTTCAATTTCATAATGTCATTCCTTATTCCATGTATTCTAAGGAATATTTATGTACTCTTGTTTACATACCTTTGAATGATTTACCTTCTCGTTGATTAGTCCACTCTTCTGAATTTAGGGACAATAATAACAAAAGCTAATTTTTATGCCACTATTTTATTTTTTATTTAGAATCTCTTTATTCTCCAACATTTTCTTATCCATCTGGTGCCATTGCTCACAATTATATGTTTATTTCCTTGTTTGTATCAGGTTAAGAGCGTCATCAGTGTCCTGTGCCATTCAGGTCCATGCAAAGGAAGACATAATGAAAGAAACTTGCAGCTATGCGTATGACCATAATACATGTACTATGGTGGTGTTGTTCTTTGGAGTTCAAACTTCTTGCTACATAAATGAACAATAAACTAAGATAGATTGCAAGTTCTTATGCTAGTGTGAGTTGTGCAAATATTATGTAATAGTGGGTGATGTGAATGTATCATTGGTACAACATCTTATTGTGATATGTGAAATATTCCCGGAAAGTGCATTTTTTTATAACTTATTGTGTTATCTTGAATATTCGTGGGAAACGTATTTAATTTTTTTATTAGCAAATTCAAACAAGTGACGACCAAATAATAGGTTGCGCCCTTCGCTCGAACCCAGTGACATGCATCTTTTTTGCCTGTCACTAGTATGCACATACTAGTGACGGGCACTTTGCCTGTCACTAGTAACCTCATACCAGTGACTAGTCATTAGTGACATGCGCTTTGCCTGTCACTAGTGGCCCTTTTGAGCCTGTCACTGATAGCCTATTCTGCAGTAGTGTTCAAACATGGAAATTTCAAAAACTTCCCAAAAGCTTCACTTTGGAGTGACTAAGAAGGATCGATGCATGCTTACATTTTCATTTTCATGTTTTAAACTTGTTTAATTAAATCTTGGTTAAACCTAGGATTTGACCAAGATCAAATGGGCATAAAAATTCAGTAAAAATAGAAAAAATGAAAACCAAAGCACATAGTATTCTTATGTCATATAGTTAGCATTCAAGTTGATAAACAAGGTCTAAACATTTTCAAACCAGACAAATCATGTATCTACCCCTAAACCTAAACTCTGTCTTATGAAGTCGATCAAGGATGAAGAGAAGTGGTTTTGGGTTTCAAATATGGAAATTTCAAAGACCTCCCAAAAGCATCACTTTAGAGTGACTAAGAAGGATCCATGCTTACCTTTTATTTTCATGTTTTAAACATGTTCAAATCTTGGTCAAAAAAATGAAAACCAAAGCACATAATACTCTTATGTCATATAGTAAGCATTCAAGTTGATAAACAAGGTCTAAACAAGGATACATGCTCCCCTTTTCATTTTCATGTTTTATACTTGTTTAAATCTTGGTCAAACCTAGGATTTGACCAAGATTCAAAATATGCATCAAAATTCAAAAAAAAATTAGAAAATTTAAAAACCAAATTAAAGCACAAAGTTTTCTTATGTCATATAGTAGTAAGCATTAAAGTTGATAAACAAGGTCTAGACACATATTCAAACAAGACAAATCATGTATCTACACCCCTAACCCCTAAACTCTATCTTATGAAGTCAACAGCATGAAGAGAAGTGGTTTTGGGTTTCAAACATGGAAATTTCAAAAACCTCCCAAAAACTTCATTTTAGAGTGACTAATATAAGAAGGATCCATGGTTACCACCTTTTCATTTTCATATTTTAAACTTGCTTAAATCTGTGTGTCAAATTACACCTATGATTTGACCAAAAGATTCAAATGGGCATAAAATTAAAAAAAATCAGAAAAATGAAAAACAAAAGCATATAGTCTTCTTATGTCATATAGTAAGAATTCAAGTTGATAACAAGGTTTGGACATATTCAAACCTAGGAAAATCATGTATCTACCCCCTAGCCCCTAAACTCTATCTTATGAAGTCAAGCATGAAGAGAAGTGGTTTTGGGTTTCAAACATGAAAATTTCAAGAACATCCCAAAAATTTCATTTTAGAGGGACTATAAGAAGGATACATGCTTCCCCTTTTCATTTTCATGTTTTATACTTGTTTAAATCTTGCTCAAACCTAGGATTTGACAAAGATTCAAATGTGCATCGAAATTAAAAAAAAATCAAAAAAATGAAAACCAAAGCACATATTATTCTCATGTCACATATAGTAAGCATTCAAGTTGATAAACAAGGTCTAAACATATTCAAACAAGACAAATCATGTATCTACCCCTAACCCTAAACTCTGTCTTATGAAGTCAAGCATGAAGATAAGTTGTTTTGTGTTTCAGACATGGAAATTTCAAAAACCTCTCAAAAGCTTCATTTTAGAGTGACTAAGAAGGATACAAGCTTACCTTTTCATTTTCATGTGTTAAACTTGTTTAAATCTTGGTCAAACCTAGCTAGGATTTGACCAAGAGATTCAAATGGGCATAATAACTAAAAAAAAAACCAAAGCACATGGTCTTCTTATGTCATCTTTACTATTAAATTGCAGTTGGGGATGGTGTCCAGTTTGACATCAAACATTCGGAAGATTCTAGCCGTTCATCATCTCAAAAACGCCCATCAAGCCTCAAATCAATGCCACGTTAGTGAGGAAAATTAGGAAATATATTTATTATGTATCAATCAAATCGCTAAAGTCAAGGAAACAATAGCCTCCAACACTAATCACGTCCACCATCAAAGGAAAGAATCACCTCCAACACTAATCAGGTCCAGCATCAAAGGAAAGAATCACAACCTGGCGTGCGGGAGCATACTGCATACACGCATGCCGCCTCTAGCCATCATTGTTGTCGCGTCCGTCCTCGATGTCGCCATGGCACTGCACTGCATCCTACATCGTCACACTCGATGGACGTTTCTCCCATGCGACCTTCCGCGAGGAGAACACGGACGAATATCGCCACCCGCTTCCTTTAGTTCTCATCACAGGAGGTTCGCGCGGCTCGGAGGTCGGAGAAGGCTGGAGTTGGGGATCGCAGCTGGCGCGCCATGGCGTCCTCCTCGCGGAACGTGGGAGCGGCTCGTCTTCTTCCCTCGCTGCGCGCCGCCGTCTCGACGCCTTGTGCCGCACGCACTCCTCGCCGCGGCCGCCCTAGCAGTCGAGCTCAAGGTGGACCGCTCCGCCTTCGCGCACTTCCTACGGCATGGCCTCGCGGACCCGCTCGCGCTCCTTAGTTTGGCCGCCTTGGCGGTAGAACTCGCAGTGGACATCTTCACCTCCACACTACGCCGGTTCAGGACGAGGTACAGTCGTTCTCCATTGGCTTAGGTAGACGTTTTTCCGCGCTTCCGTTAGGCATGGGATTTCCCAGGCTGTGAACTTTGTCTTGTGCACTTACCCTTGGCCGAAGAAGTTCACTTGTAGATGAGCTTCACTTGCTAAAGGTGAATGAGTACACATGTACGCCACTTGTGGAGGTGGTGAGGTTATTTTGCAAAATCTCCTGTACAAACTGGTCAAAACAACGTCGATGCCTTGTTTTATCTCTGTGGGTTGCCAACATTAGTGGTGTAGTCAGGGAAATTAGAGTTGAATCCATTGTTGAATTGTTGATTTAAGAAATATGATTCAGCAAAGGAAAATGATTCTGCAACTTCCATATTCGCAATCTTAGATAAATAAATCTCAAATTGATTACGCCAGGGAAGAAGGTTAAACCATGGAACTTGTCAGCTATTCAAATATCCGTGACTTTAATTTCAGCATTCCTTCTAGAAAGCTGTTATTTGAACCAAATGTTTTCTTTTGTCATTGTCTCATGGAGTCGTGGTTATCTCGACGATTCAATTTGTTGTTGTACAGTATTGTTCCAATGTCGGACTTAGTAATATGTTTATTGTACCCTGTGGTGTTTGTTGGTCTTGATATTGCTTCTTTAGGTTGCACACCACAAGTATCATGTGTTGCTTGTTGGTCAAAGTGGCATACACCATGGGGGTTCTGTACTTCTGTTATCTATATTCTGGTGTAATCTTATTGGAAGGAACAAAAATAAAACCTAATGGAATGCTTGTGAAGCATACGACATTGGGTGGTTAGTTGTTGCTCACACATGGAGTTCTCTATGTTTATACTTTTAATTATTTTGTTTAAATCTTGCTCCAAACAACTTATGACAATGTTTATACATACTCTTAGGGTATCTAATCCTAGAACATAATTTGTTTTCTTGTAGAACTGATTGTACATAAGGATCTGCATTAAATTGTGATTTTTTCTGGTGGATAAAGTTTTTTTTTTGAAACGAGGCAAGACTTGCCATTTTCATTAATAGAGAAGAATAGGTGGTCAGTTTATTAACGGAAAACCGACCAAAAACCAGTACAAACACCCATGCCGACCATCATGGAACACGACCGTCGCATGGGCACACACAACCACCCTGGCAAACCACCGAAACTGCACAAACACCACCTAGGCGAAGGTCGTCGTCGAGGTTGCTCACCGGCGTCATCGTCATCACTCCGCACCCGCAGCGACTTTGACTTCCCCGAAGAAGCGACCACCAAAGAAGACCTTGCCAAAGCGGCATCGCGAGGTTCAAGCTGACCAATGCCAAACAGGTGGCTCCTCGTGTAGGGGAATGCAGCTCCGACTCGGATGACGAGCTCCGGCGAGGGGATGCGCAAGACCCGCGCCGAAGGTGAACTTCACCTGGACCGCCCCTTGCAGGTCATCGTACACCGCCCAAGAGAAGACCTCGGAGAACATGACAGCTTCGACTCCACAGCAACGGAAGACCAGCATGGAGGAAACTCGGACACGCCGGGCCAAGCCGACTAACAAGGTCTTGCCGCGACCAAACCATCACTCTTCAACGCCATCGTTGCCACATAAGCCGCCACACGGAACACCGACATCGCCGGTTGGACGTCTGCCAACCGCGAAGTTGTGTGCGTCCAGCCCAAAGGAAGTGCAGATGTGATCGAGGTCTTCTAGACGACGCCCCAAAGGAGGTAAGCGACGTGAGACGACGCCCGTCGCCCGACCCAACAGGGCCAAAGCTTTCTCCCGAAGAGCCTGATCCGAGCTTGGAGGCCGAGGGAGCTCCACAGCGGTGCCTCCAACGAGGGAACAACGCCCGCAGGCGCAGCCACCGCCGACCGGACATAGCCGGGCAGACTTTCGCCCGGAACTTCAAGGCCACCATCCCCACGCAACTGGCCGAAGCCAGCCTGCAGTTCCACTGGCCCGCACACACCTGCAACCACGACTGCGCCATCGCGAAGCAGGGCCACCACAGACCTCGCCGCCGACGAAGTCGACGGGCCAGATCCTGCACGATCTGGCGACCACCTCCAGGGCACCATCGACGACCAGCAATAGCCAGCAGGCCGCCAGCCTCGCACAAAGGAACCACATGGCAGGAGGGGGGCCGCCACCCCACCCCATCGCGACGAGTCGCAGCCACAGGGCTGCGGGGGTCGACGCCGCCGGGCCGGTGCAGGGGAGCCGGAGCTCAGCCACCGGAGGCGCAGCACAGGAGTCCACGGCGCGCGAGGGGGGCTCCAGGCCGCCAGGAAAAAACTCATAGACTCATGAAAATAATAGACCCATAAAAAAATCAAGGTCCATCCTGAGAATTCCAATGGATTTTTGGCATGGAACCTTCTCCTTCTGGTGTTGACACATGTACACATCAATCTTGATTTTGCTTCATCGAAAGATTTTGTTTTCCTGATTTTGCTTCGAAGCAAAAAAAAAAGACAGTTCACCTGAAAACCAAAATAAAAAGATCTGTTGGACACAGATCTCGCCGGAGACCTTGTAGCAAAAAATTATGCTATTGTAGCACAAGCCGAGCTTGTCGGAGACCTCATCGGGAACCTCATATCAAAGTTTGTGCACTAAAGTAGCAAAATAACATAACTATTACAGCAAAAATAGATACTATTGGAGCATCATTGCAGCATCAACGACGACCGCTCGCAGCTCCGCCGCTAACGAGATCGATGCAGCAGCACATGCACGACATTTGGATCAACATAGCTCATGCGTTGCAGCTCCTCCATCCACCATTTGTAGCACTCTCGCTCTTCCTTTGCAGCTCTGTTGCTGCCTATCGCTCGCAGCGCATGAACCCCTTCTTTGCATGTCCGCCTCCACCCACAACTACCTACACCTCTGTACAAAGCTCTGTCCATGGACGAGATCGTCCCCCCCCCACGCCTCCAAGCGTCCGCAATGTTGGGGAGAGAGGACGGAATGGCTGCAGCGTTGGGGCGGGAAGAAACTAGATGCTCGTGGCTTGCTTTATATGGATACAAGGTTCTATTAACTTTTACCTAGACAAAAATTTAATTATTTTTTGTGATGAATGTTTTGTAGCTTTTTTTCTATGCACACAAAGTTTATATTCCATCATATTCATCATATGAAGATCGAGGCAAGAAACAAGATGAATGTGGCAACGCACAGGCATTCAACTAGTATAGTAAGACATTCGAGTTGATAAACAAGGTCTAGAAATATTTAAAACAGACGAATCATGTATCTACCCCTAACCCTAAACTCTGTCTTGTAAAGTCAAGCATGAAGAGAAGTGGTTTTGGGTTTCAAACATGGAAATTTCAAAAACCTCCCAAAAGCTTCATTTTAGAGTGACCAAGAAGGATCCAGGCTTACCCTTTTCATTTTCATGCTTTAAACTTGTTCAAATCTTGGTCAAACTTAGGATTTGACCAAGATTCAAATGGGCATAAAAATTCAAAAAAATCAAAAAAAAAATGAAAAACAAAAGCACGTCGTCTTCTTATGTCATATAGTAAGCATTCAAGGTGATAAACAAGGTCTGACATATTCAAACCAGAGAAATCGATCATATATCTACCCCTAACCCTAAACTTTGTCTTCTGAAGTGTCGATCAAGCACGAAGAGAAGTGTTTTTGGGTTTCAAACATGGAAATTTCAAAAACTTCCCAAAAGCTTCACTTTGGAGTGACTAAGAAGGATCCAGGCTTACCCTTTTCATTTTCATGTTTTAAACTTGTTCAAATCTTGGTCAAACTTAGGATTTGACCAAGATTCAAATGGGCATAAAAATTCAAAAAAGAAAAGAAAAACCAAAGCACATATATAGCCTTCTTATGTCATGTAGTAAGCACTCAAGTTGATAAACATGGTCTAGACATATTCAAACCAGAGAAATCGATCATATATCTACCCCTAACCCTAAACTTTGTCTTCTGAAGTGTCGATCAAGCACGAAGAGAAGTCGTTTTGGGTTTCAAACATGGAAATTTCAAAAACTTCCCAAAAGCTTCACTTTGGAGTGACTAAGAAGGATCGATGCATGCTTCCCTTTTCATTTTCATGTTTTATACTTGTTTAAATCTTGGTCAAACCTAGGATTTGACCAAGATTCAAAATGTGCATCAAAATTCAAAAAAAATAGAAAAATTAAAAACCAAATTAAAGAACAAAGTTTTCTTATGTCATATAGTAAGCATTAAAGTTGATAAACAAGGTCTAGACACATATTCAAACAAGACAAATCATGTATCTATACCCCTAACCCCTAAACTCTATCTTATGAAGTCAACAGCATGAAGAGATGTGGTTTTGGGTTTCAAACATGGAAATTTCAAAAACCTCCCAAAAGCTTCATTTTAGAGTGACTAATATAAGAAGGATCCATGCTTACCACCTTTTCATTTTCATATTTTAAACTTGTTTAAATCTGTGTGTCAAATTACACCTATGATTTGACCAAAAGATTCAAATGGGCATAAAATTCAAAAAAAATCAGAAAAATGAAAAACAAAAGCATATAGTCTTCTTATGTCATATAGTAAGCATTCAAGTTGATAAACAAGGTTTGGACATATTCAAACCTAGGCAAATCATGTATCTACCCCCTAGCCCCTAAACTCTATCTTATGAAGTCAAGCATGAAGAGAAGTGGTTTTGGGTTTCAAACATGAAAATTTCAAGAACATCCCAAAAACTTCATTTTAGAGTGACTATAAGAAGGATACATGCTTCCCCTTTTCATTTTCATGTTTTATACTTCTTTAAATCTTGGTCAAACCTAGGATTTGACAAAGATTCAAATGTGCATCAAAATTAAAAAAACTTAAAAAAAAATAAAAACCAAAGCACATAGTTTTCTTATGTCATATAGTAAGCATTAAAGTTGATAAACAAGGTCTAGATATATTCAAACAAGAAAAATCATGTATCTACCCCTAACCCTAAACTCTGTCTTATGTAGTCAAGCATGAAGAGAAGTGGTTTTGGGTTTCAAACTTGGAAATTTAAAGAACCTCCCAAAATATTCATTTTAGAGTGTCTAAGAAGGATCCATTCTTACCTTTTCATTTTCATGTTTTAAACTTGTTTACATCTTGGTCATAGCTAGTATTTGACCAAGATTCAAATGGGCATAAAATTAAAAAACAAAAAAATGAAAACCAAAGTACATAGTCTTCTTATGTCATATAGTAAGCATTCAAGCTGATAAACAAGGTCTAGACATATTCAAACCAAACAAATCATGTATCTATCCCCTAACCCCTAAACTCTATCTTATGAAGTCAAGCATGAAGAGAAGTGGTTCTGGGTTTCAAACATGGAATTATCAAAAACCTCCCAAAAGCTTCATTTTAGAGTGACTAAGAAGGATCCATGCTTACCTTTTTATTTTCATATTTTAAATTTTTTTAAATCATTGTCAAACCTAGGATTTGACCAAGATACAAATATGGGCACAAAATAAAAAAATCAGAAAAATGAAAAACAAAAGCACATATATAGTCTTCTTATGTCATATCGTAAGCATTCAAGTTGATAAACAAGGTCGAGATATATCCAAACCGGACAAATCATGTATCTACCCCATGTTGATCTTATGAAGTCTAGCATGAAGAGAAGTCGTTTTGGGTTTCAAACATGGAAATTTCAAGAACATCCCAAAAGCTTCATTCTATCTCTGAGTTTGGCTCATCCGCTAAATCTCGCAAAGTATAATAATAAGAAAATTGGTGACACTGGTGCGCGCGAGGAGATTTATTTGTGTGTGTGCTGAGATTTTAGGCCTAAGCCGAAATCCTCAGCTAAACGTGTTCTCAGCTTAACACATAAAAAAAGTGTTCAATCTCGCCCACAATGTCCTCTTCTTTCCTCTTCCTTTATTGGAACTTGTTTTGCAGACAAGGAAAGTGGCACGTGTAATGTGAGTAATAAAACCCTCTTAGCCAAAATCAACTACGAGCAAGATTTTCTGTATTGTAGATGCCCCAATTGACTCTCATCCCCAATGTAGTCTTTTTTTATGTCAGTATAGACTTATTTACTGGACGTATACTATCGTACATGGCATGCATTTGCCTAATGAGGAGCATTGTATAGCCGTTCTAGCCAACCCGATCAATCTGTCAAGCTTCATGCAGGAGATGCCATGTTTTAATTACTCCCTCGCTCTGATCCATATTTCTTGGTGCTAAAAAGAATGTGAATCGGAGGGAGTACTTTTCTTAGATAGTATTATATCAGTTCAAAAAAAGTACAGTACTACTACAACACAAATGCATCAAAAGAGTACTACTACTGTACATCACAAGACCACGACAGTTGTACTACTAGTAGAGTTTAATGCTGAACTTCCAAAGGGGAATAAGATTACACATATGAACTTTAAACAGGACCAGGAGCATCAGGGCCAGCAGCAGGGGCGTTGACCGTCAACAAACCAGGCAAGACGTAAGGAAGAGGCCATATGCTGCGTGCTTGGCCTTGATTGCAGGGTGGTGATTCTTCGCCGATCGCCATGTATTCACGCCGTACCAGTTCCGCGTCGCCCGCGAGCGGATCGAAACAATCCCGCGCGACAGACACGCTCGAGGAGGCGTGGCGGCTCCAGTGCAAGCAGTCCACCGCCGGGAGTCGGCGCGTGGCGTGCAGGTACGGCGGCTCCCTGTACATGCCGTCGTCGCTCCGCGAGTTCGCCCCGGACGGGATCTGGTACAAGGCGGATCCGCCGCTCAAACCGATGAGCGGCCCCGTCTTCAACAAATGGCGCGCCGACTGGGAGAGGAACCGCCGGTCGAAGGTGGCGTGGGAGGCGAGCACCAGCTGCGGATTTGCGCCGCCAGCCGGCGAGGAGGCGGAGGAAGGGGAAGACCCCCTCTTCCTGAAGGCGCTGGCCGCGTCCCTCAAGGACGATGCCGACAAGAAGAGGGCGGAGGAGGCGGAGGAAGGGGAAGACCCCCTCTTCTTGAAGGCGCTGGCCGCGTCCCTCAAGGACGATGCCGACAAGAAGAGGGCGGAGGAGGCGGAGGAAGGGGAAGACCCCCTCTTCTTGAAGGCGCTGGCCGCATCCCTCAAGGACGATGCCGACAAGAAGAGGGCGGAGGAAGAAGACAAGGCGGCGGCCATCGCCGCCGTGAAGGAGAAGGAGGCGCGGGAGGCGGAGGAGAACGCGACCATCATCTTCCTCGATGGCTAGATAGGTTAGAAGTCGCGATAAGGATCGCGCAATTCGTATGTATGATCCGTATGTATGATCAACTATGAATTATGAACTATGAACTATCAAACCAAACCACATAGTTTTTTTTATGTCATATAGTAAGAATTCAAGTTGATAAAACAAGGTCTAGACATATTCAAACTAGACAAATCACGTATTTCTACCCCTAACCCTAAACTCTATCTTATATGAAGTAAAGCATGAAGAGAAGTGGTTTTGGGTTTCAAACATGGAAATTTCAAAAACCTTCCCAAAAGCTTCATTTTGGAGTGACTAAGAAGGATACAGGCTTACCTTTTCATTTTCATGGTTTAAACATGTTTAAATAAGGAAGCGTGGTTCTGAAACCTCATACACATTGTTGCAGAAGTAATTACATCACCTAAACAATACTACTAGTTCATAATTCTAAACTTATGTACAATCTTGGAAACATATAACGCGAGCCTAGTTCACCAATTATCGTCATCCCTCTTGATGCGCTTGCCGGTGCCGCTTGTACCTGCCTCCCATGGGTTGGCGGTCCAAGTTCTGCACTCGTTCGCACTTCGTGTGTCGGGAATCCTTGTTGGAGCTTCCCAACCAGATACAAGCCCTACCCTTGCTAGCTCACCACATCCAGCCGTTGCCCTAGCTTGCTCACCATGTGAACCGCCATCCCACGGAGACCCCGAAGTAGGCTCGCACGGGTCCTTTATCCGTGGTGGCATATTCTTCGGATCAAATGGTATGTTGTACCTAAAGCAATAAGATACAAATTCCCAGTAGGTTGTCCCGACAAACTGCTTCTTCTCGTCGCGCCATGCAGGGGGAAGAGCGGCCAACCTAGCCGCTTCCTTGCAATCCGGGCAAACCACTTCCCTTGGAATTGGTTGTGCTTGACTCTGCCCATCATTGATTTTTTTGAGTCGCCTGTACAACTCAAAACTGACATACCCATCAATCGCAGCATACCTCAAGTTTACTTGAGGCAATGGCATGCACTCCCATTGATCGTGGCTACTAGTAGGGAACTTGGTCTTCATGTCTTTGTAAGATGGGTCAATGATGGCGGCTGCCAAATCACCCATGCCAATCCTATTGCCAGGACCATTGAAATTGATCATATCCTGAATGTCAATCCAATTATGTTCAGGAATTTTAATGCCATCTCTAGCAAACCTTCTAGAGTCACTCCTGATGTCAACAGTTGTGAAACAAATTCCTTTATGTTGAAGGAATTCTCGCAGTGCCAGATTGTCAGGACTCTTGCATGTTAACACAAATCAATCTTGTAAGATCGTATATGCTGAAATAGTACACATATTTTTCTTCCAGTAAACTGTATACTTGTTGCAGTGAAACAATGATTTTGCATCAGTGATACACATCAAAATAACATGAATTATTGTTGCGACTATATGATCTATATTATGTAAGTGTCAAGTTAAGATTCAGTTACTATATGTTAAAAAATAAAAATATATTGACATCCATGCCGATTATCGGTGAGTATGAGTACATGAAATTTGTGCAAATTTTGAGTACCAAAATCATGAAACTAGATATCGTGGTCAATCCAAAAAAAAATTACAAGTTTGTTGGATATTACGTTCCAGACCACATTTTTCATACAAGTTAGTTTGTTCGTGTTTTCATACAAGTTAGAACCTAGTCTATTTCGAAATAGAAAAGCAGATCCAAGATAAAGGAAGGCATGTGAAGAACATACCTGCAGAAATGGTACACCAGGACGTGGTCGTCCATGGCCAACTGAACGACGGCGGTACTTACTTGGTCCGAAGTGTATTCTAGGTCGAGGCCGACGAACCTGGGCCTGTCCTCTAGAAGCTTTTGTTCGTACATATTGAGGGTGCGCTCGAGAACGGAAGGGTCATTCATGTAGACCACGTTCACCTTGGTCGTCCCATGGGGAACGACGCTCCTCTTTAGAGTAAACAGGCCGCCGTCGGCCATGGCACGCTGAAGCACGTCGAACTGATCGGAGGGATTGAGGGGGAGGGAGGGAGAGCAACTGCAAACAATGGGGTTTTTTGGAACTTGCCGAAATGCAGGGGAGAACGAACCGTCAGGGGTTGTTTAGTGGGGACAGATGGGAATAATACTGTGACGAGGTTGAGGAATTAACTCCAACCGCCATTTAAATTGAGTACTCCCTATAGTAAGTTGATAGGAAATGGACGGGCAAGATTGATTCTAGGGAGGTGAATCCCAGTATTTTCCCAATTTATTTGAGTTGTAATATAACCATCGTTAATACTTGAATTGAAAAATATTTACAAAATTAATTTATTATATACTACATGATGAGATAATCCAACAAACCATGGAAATGGATGGCCATCCAACCATGTCACCCGCTTGTGAAAATTGTATAGGTGGTAGTGTGCGCAATACACACGGTAGCCACTTCACAAATACATCCTTTTAATTTTGCCCCCCTTAAATTGGCCAATAAAAATGAAAAGACTTTACGTGGAAAACCAAAAAAATTGTATTTGGCAAAGTATAGTTGAAAATACGAAGTTTTTCATTGATCTCTTAAAAAAGGGGTCATGATTCAAAAGTTCGCCATGCATGGTTCTTGCGGTAACCAAGCTAGCTCACCCATGTGGCAAGAAGCGAATCAATGTCCAACATGCATGGTTCCAAAAATATATACCTTACGGAATGATTCTGCTTCTCAAGAATATTTGCATGCCATGATGTTTGTTATTTTTCCTAGATAAAAGTAGTAATTGGCGACTTCTTGATTGCCTTGCTTGCTGGTTTCAATAAGTTTGAACCTCATTTTGGCTTTATTTCAAATTTAGGCAAAAACTTCTTGGCAATCGACTTGTGAGCTACTATACTTGGATGCAACCCACATTTTCGTTGGCTAATGTTTTCTGATTCCACAACATTAGGGCACATCCCTATACCATCCCAAATTTTGAATTCTTATTAGTTTGGTTGATGACCACCATTCATATCCGAACTTAATTAATTGGAGTACAAATGATTTAGTTTATGGTTTCATGGTAAGCTAGTTTGACAAATTAACCTTCGAAATGGCGATTCGCCTACCATGCATGCATGTTTGGCCTACATGGGAAATTTTGATTTGTGGTATTGTGCACACACTGCACATGATAGCGAATAAAAAAACACCTATTTGGACCCCTTTGGCCAGCAAGGGCATGTTTGGTTCCTAGCCACAATTTGCCAAGAAGCCAAAATTTGGCAGCCATATAGTTTATTAGGCATGTGTTTGGTTTTTGCCACAATTTGGCTTATCACGCTTTATTGCATGTATGGTCCATTTGTCATAGACTCAACTTTTTTTTACAAAGTTTTGCCAAAGTTTGGCTTTAATATTTTAAGCCACAATTTGGTGGCTAGCCACACTAGCTTATTTTTTTGGCTAACCACACTTTGGCTTTGGAAAAAATGTGGCTACCAAACAGGGGTCCTAATAAAAATAAAACAACACACTAATGTGTGGTAAACCAAACATCCCTAATTTGCAAAGTTGCATATGTGCAAAAGGGGGGCAATGCATGCATTATTCAGAAGTTGACTGTGGTTTTCGTAGTGTAACCAATTAATTAAGCTTACATATGGGAAGAGGCTAGCGAGGCAAACTCAAGCAGCTATGGTTCCAATGTTGTCAAGTTTGAAGTGGACAATGCATGAAGCTTGCTCAAATTAATGGGTAGAAAGCCAAAAGCAGTCCATATTTATTGTATATGTGTGTGAATAATGACTCTTCACCCCAAACCTCTATGTATGATAGGGTTTTATATTTTTACTTGTTAGTAGTAAGTACATGTCATGTGATGGCTCCATGCACATGTTTCACAACTTTTTTTTGATTTGTTTCTACCTCATTTGGTTGGTTTCAAATTTGTTCAAACTTCCTATGCGCGCTATATATGTTGTACTATTGGGACCCATGTTTGGGCTTTGTTTGTGGTACCACACTTGCAGGGTACATACCTCCAAGTATTTTATTCCCCAAAATTATGAATTCTAATTAAATGGTGAACTAAAAACTGATCATCTAAAGTTGGAAAATAAAATCCATATATAGCTCCACATCGAGATATTTGTATAAGGTAGACAAACTGCATTGCCACACATGCCTTATATAAGTTTGTTTTTTCTAGCGGAATGGATTCCCTAATCACCCCACGGTTGTGACATTGTCAATGTTGTCATGATAAATAACATTGCGAGACTTTCCATCTTATTCTTTTTTGTAGAAATGATTGTCCCATTATGGCAAATGTCGCCATTCGTTTTTCAAATTAAGTAAACGTTATAGGATGAAAATTCATTGAAGTGACAAATTTTCTAGATTTCTAACTATTTTAGCTCATTCAAACAAGTTTGCAATAGGCCGGCACTGTTGTCCAGTGACGATTTTAGAGTACAATTTGATCAACATCACAAAAAAGTGCTTTTAAGGTATCCTAGATGCCTTGGTAATCGTCGAACACTTTCAAAAAGTGACCATATGTGAGCTGTGGAAAAAAGAAAAGACCAAAGTTAATAAATATTCCTTAACTATTCACATATCATTTGTCTTTTTTGTGCAAGCTATAAAAATTCATTTTGTTTGATGAAACTTCACTGATGCATACTCATCTGTGACCTGTGGAGGCGTGGAGCAATACACAATATAATATGTGTCCCAGTTTTGATTTTCGTCATATTTTTTAAAAGTGCAGAAGTGTGATATCCGATAATAGGATGCGGGTGCAACTAGTTGCAAATGAGATGCTATGCATGCTGATATGATATGTCTTTTGTCGTGGCCCCATCCTACTTCTGCATTTTATTTACGGCCATATTTTAGTAGTTGCGACCTGGACGTGATCGGACTAGTCGATACTCGATAGTAGTCGTAGTACTTGTACAACTTACGCATGTGGCGTACAAGATGGTTGTAGAAGCCTCTAGAGTAGTAGTACTAGCTAACGGATAGTAGATTATATCTGGAGAAACTGACATAGCCATTGATATGTCAAGACTATACCCGGATTTGGACGCATTGCAGTGGCTCCATCAATGTTCCGCTATGATGGTCAATTTCATTGCTACGACAGATTGTCGACGCAGAGGATTCCTTGGCTTCCGCGCAAGACCCTTCCTAAAGAAGGCATCTGCTCTGGCCCGTTGATTCTATGTGGACGGTTCCAGATTGCTTTATGTGTTTTTGTACAGTATCAGATACTAGGTTTTCCTTCCCTCCCTATTAGGGGTTGTTTGGTTTAGGAGATAGGTTTATGGGACGAGAGGTGGTTAGTGGTAGTATAGATTTTTTTTGGTTGCTCGAAATGTTATGGGTGGCTATAAGTTGGTGAGATTATCTCTACACACATCAAATATACCACACCTCCTATTTTTATAGCCCAAAAAATACATAACCGGTGGTATGTGAATTGATCTGGGTAAAAATATTACACAACCGTACAAATATTCAAATCCTATAGTCAAATCCTACATAACTCCTATAGTCAAATCCTACATAACTCCTATACAAATTGTACGAATCAAAGGATATGATTTCCCCCCTATATAGCTTGTTTGATTTGAAGAATTGAATCCTCCAAAATTTCTATGTATTGTTTTCTTATACTAGTACAATGGTATATAGGATTTCTAATAAGAGGTTAGACCTCTTGGAAAAATTCATATGCATTTGTGACAACTATGCTATGCACTCTCAATCTCTAGTAGAAATTTCCTTTGGCTTTCCTATGATACCATCACACACCTAGCTTTACCAATTCCCGTAGATTTCTTTCCCGTAGGATTCAAGGAGGCATATGTCATAGCGATTCTCCATTTTTCTATCATATGAATCTAACATGCCCTCTCAGTTTGAGTGATGCAAAGTGGCCACTATAAGATTTATTTAGTCAGATTAATTGGTCATGCATACACTAGTTGTTTTCTATCTTTCCCTACACATGTCAATTAGCGAAATTTATAAGTAAAATCCTAAAATTCAAATAAATTGCTGAAAATTGGAAATAATATTACTGTTGTAGCAAATTACTTAAATCGATCCAGAAAATATGTACATGGCTTCAAGAATCTTTTTGCCGAACTGAGTAGTCCGTAAAGAACGTCCCTTTCGTCAAACTGACATGGCCTTTGATTTGACAAGAGAACACTAATATTTTGGACCTGAATCAGAGTGGTAAAGGCGTACAGCTCGATTAATGCAATGGTATGATGGCTATGCAGCTATACCTATATAGAAGTAGACTACTACTCGTAGTAGACTTTGGGACACAGAGATTTGGCTTCCGCGGCCGACCCCGAACAAGATTCTTTTAACTACATTGCCGATATATCTTTTCACTGACATTGAATCGCTGAAACTTGGGGTCCGCCTGTGGCAGGACCAGCCTGTCAATGGCCCAAAGTCTTATATGCTCCCGCCCTTCGATTTTGGATGGACGGACAAGATTGCCCAGTCCCATCTCTGTCCTGTTCGTTCCAGTTTTCATCCTCCTCCCCGGGGAACCCTCCCCGAAGAGCTCTACACCGACCCCTTCTATCCCCACCTGCTTGTCCCTTCCTTCTTCCTCCAGCGATTCATCCCTCGTTCAACAAGTTGTCTAAGAAGAACATGAAGAAGAGTAAGAAGAGGAAGGAGGCGTTGGTGTATGAGACTAAATCCGCGGTGAAATCCATCCCGCTGAAAGTCCTGCAAACTCCGACTTTGAAAGTGTACCAGCGGCGCCGGCGGACAGGCATGTCTGCGCTTCCATCGCAAGCTCAGTCTGCTTCGGGCTTGTTGGGTCAGGGCAGAGTAATCCAGCAAGAGTCCTGGTAGGTTTTTATCGCCATGTGCTTTCTTTGCCCCCATGAACGCAGATTACAGCAAGGCAAACAGATCCAACTATTTTTTTACCCGGGAGAACCAGCTATTTGACCGTCTTTCTTCCAGGGCCGCCCGTTCAAGTGTCGCCCTTCCTACCGATGCCGAGAAATCGCCCGTGTTTCGCCAAGATGGTGGGTACTAAGCTCCCCGGTATGTTTCCATCGCCATGCCGAAGTTTCTCTGCCTTCTGGCTGGCTAGCGGATCAAACAATTTAACCGTCTTTCTTCCATGGCGGCTGGTTTCAGCGCCATTCCTACCCAAGTTGAGAAATCGCTCGTTTCTCGCCAACCTGGTGGGTACGAAGCTCCTGGGTATGTTTCCATCGCCATGCCGGATTTTCGTTGAGTCCTTGCTGGCAGGCGGTGCCAACTAAACCGGCTATCATATTCCAGGGCCGACGGTTCCAGGCTCGTGCTTTCTACCGCAGGATCCACTTCGTACTTAGCTATCGAGGACCCGTTGTTTGATGAGCACTTGTTAGCTCTCAAGAGCATTAATAATGTATGCACTATATAATATATATCCATTGCTTTTTTTTCTTCCTCTTCATCTCCGTACTGCATGAGGGCTTCTTTAATTCGTAGGACTCCTATAAGAATTGTGTAGCATTTAGATCCTATGGGATTTTTTCCTACATTAGTTGTTTGATTTATAGGAACATATCCTATAGGAACTAATCCTATAGGAATCTAGTAGTGCGAATAATATAGGAATAAAACATTAATTCAACTAGCCATGACATCTCAATCCTATGTTTGTTCCTTTTTCGAAATGGGGGACATACCACAGCCTCTGCATCAAAATGATGTATATGGCTGCTTTATTGCTTTCTTCTGTTCATACACAAATTATGACAACTTCTCACGGATCAGCTAGAGTCGACACAAAGATCCACCAACGAAACATAGAAAACAGCGGATGCCAAAAAGGCAAAAACACATCAGTAAGTAATTCTATGAGGAAACTGCTAGCCACCCTGGCTGTAAAAATCCCGTGCGGCTGTCTCTAGTCAGTTGCACCCAGAATCCATGATATCCTGCTGATCCTCGGGCGGGAGATAAGAAACATACGGATCTAGTGAATAATCATAGGGATAACCTGCAAGAAGGGATGAGATTTAGGTTTATTAAACACGAATTCATTTTGTACATTCCAAATAGCCCATAAAATAGCGCATACACCCACTCTAATGTATACAAAATCCTATGCTTTTCCTAATCTTATGATTTTCCTATCCTGTGAATGAAAAAGGATCCCTGATTCGTTCCTGGTGAATTTTTCAATGCAGGAAGGGATTATGAGATTATCGGTGACAGCCGCCGAGATCAAGGGCCAGAACATGCATAGGTTTGGTATCCTGAATGCAGAATCAGAGACGAATGCTCAGTCTCCGGGAGAGGAGCAGCCAGTGCGCGTGTGTGCATCTTCAGCCGTGTATGTTTCCATTGCCGTGCCGCGGTTTCATCGCCTCCTTGCTGGATGCCAGATCCAACTACTTAATTGTCTTTCTTCCAGGAATGGCGGTTCCATCGTTGAAGAGGTTCCTATGGACAAGGACTTTGCAGCTCTCTGGCATATTGAAGAGGTTGGCACTCCATTTGTTTATTTCTCCCCCCTCATCTGCCCTCTGCATACTTCATTGCTTGTTGAATTTGCAATGCGGGATGTGATAACACGATTCTCCGTGAGCTTGGACCAGATCAAGGGCCACAACACCATCCTTCATAAGAAAATCCGCCACCTCGTGGGCAGGTGCATTTTAAATCGTGCCATATCGGAGGAGAATGCCCGTTCCGTGCAATCTTCTTTTGATAAACGATACTCAGACGTTGTCGCTGAGTGTAAGAAGTTGAAGAAGGAAGTCAAGGAACTACGCGCCCAGCCACCGATGAGTGTGGTCACTGACAAGGCTGGTCGGTGTGATTGCAAGCTGTGACTTGTGAAAGTTTTCGACGGGAAGTGGAGTTGCATTCTGAACATGCGCAATATTTCGAGACGAAGTACTTGAAAGTTCGCACGAGTGCGATAAGTTGAAGAAGGAAGTCGAGTGTCTCCGCTCCCGGCAGCCAACTATTGCGACATCAGGAGACCAGGGTGTGCTAATTGCAGCCAGAATTTTGCAATCGATGAAAAGTTGAATTTGGCTTTGTTGTGCAATATAGCAAGACCTGTTCCTCCTCTTCCTTCGTATTTTGGCATAATTGCTTTGTCTTCAGTATTGACTCCGGAATGCTTCGTATATTTATGACGGTTTCTGAATTATGTACAACTTTTGTAATATTGGTCAAACTAGTTTTGACCAGGGTTTGTGTAGGGTGGTTGAATTTTTTTGGTTGGTCCAAATTGTGTTGTGTGGTCCAAATGTGATGTATAATCACACCACCATTTGCCCCGCCACCCCCAGGTTTTGGTAATGCCATTTTGATACATGCTTCATAGAAGGAACATACATTTTTTCCGTTAGGGCATGAAAATTTTGAAAAATTCAAACAAAAATGGGAAGAGAGAATGGTAACATCATTTTCCATGTGTTGCCCCTGTGCCAGATTTTGGTTCATTTTAAGAATGTAAGGTGACAAATTACTCGAGGAAGCTAGTTGGAGTAGACGGGCATGGCCGGATTGGCATAGGGAATTTATTTTTGAAGGATGTTATTTTTCATGGACAATATCTGACACAAACAATAAAATGTTAAGGTCTCATATTTTTCTGAATGATTGTGAATTACTTATGACGTTTGGAAGTATTGGTATACATGAGCCCCACATGAAGTTAAATGGTCCAAGAAAAAAAGGTTTCGTACACGTTTCTCAGAAAGTGGAAAATCGAGTACATGCACGACTTCACGCGTCCACAACTCGATACAGAGAGTCAGAGGCTATAAAATAATCGGCCTCATCGTCTCTCGCGAGCTCGTCCTCTCCCCTCCCCCACACTGTGAAAAACCCCCATCAACTCACCGCACCTCCGAGGCATCGACTTCCTTGTTTCCAACCGCAGCAGCATGAAGACAGGTCTTGCGTACGAGGCAGAGTAATCGGCGGCCGCTCGCGCAGAGGATTCCTCTGCGGTAGTGGCCGTCGCGGCGGGTGAGGCTTCACCGGGCACCCAGGCCGCTCGTCTCCTCTGCTTGTCTGATTCTTCGACCTCGGTCGAAACGGGCGTCCTGGCCGTCGAGGAGAAGGTGGATAGCAACGCCGTTGCTCCCGCCGAAGATCCGCAAGGCGTTGCGAGGCCACCACGGCGAGGTCTTCCTAGACCCGGTCTTCGGACGCGAACCTCGACCCCTTCGACGATTTCGGCCCAAACGTTCAGTTCCAGGAGGATGTCGAGGGTGACGACGAGGAGGTACTGCTCTTTTACCAAAACTGTCCCGATCCTCTTTGTGTCATATTACAGTTCACGTGGTGCACGAACCTGGTTCTTGATTGATTTGATCTCCTACCTTGTTCTTGTAGACGTACTTGATTCTACGGTTCGTACGGTCAGATTCTAGTTTAATTTCGACTAATCTGCCATGTAGTTGGCTTGATTAGTCATATAATTAATTTATGTGTTCATACTTAGTGGACTTGCAATTGTTGTGGCTTATGTTCATTGTTGTTCATAGGGTTTTCTCGTGATTTAGTATGATTTCTTCTGCCATTTACTTGTTCTACACATTTAATTTTAGGGTTTCTAAGGTTTGCTTATGATAGTAAAGTATTTATTCGATCTGTCATTAAACACCTGATTATTATGTACTTTATAATTCATAGGAATATTCTGATGACATGGACGACAACAAGGAGCGCAGTGACCAGAAGAGCCGCTACGTTCTGAAGCGGCTGAAGGGTGGTGAAATTCGTTTCCGCATGCGCGGGGAGCTATTTTGCCCATTCTGTGGCCAAATCCTCTAGAGGGACATCCGCAGCCTGATCCAGCATGCGACGGGTGTAGGTCTAAGTACATCCGGGAAGCACCGCCCTGCAACCAAGGCCAAGCACGCAGCATATGGCCTCTTCCTCCAGAATTACGTCTTGCCTGGCTTGTTCCCGGACAACGCCCCTGCTGCTGGCCCTCATGCTCCTGGTCCTGTTTAAAGTTCATATGTGTAATCTTATTCCCTTTGGAAGTTCAGCATTAAACTCTACTAGTACAACCGTGGTGGTCTTGTGATACTCTTTTGATGCATTTGTGATGTAGTAGGAGTAGTACTTTTTTTTGAACTGGTATAGTACTATCTAAGAAAAGTACTCCCTTCGATTCACATTCATTTTACACCAAGACATATGGATCGGAGTGAGGGAGTAAATTAAACATGGCATCTCGTGCATGAAGCTTGACATATCGATCAGGTTGGCTAGAATGGCAATACAATGCTGATCATTAGGCAAATGCATGCCATGTAAAGAAGTCTATACTGACATAAAAAAAAGACTACATTGGGGATGAGAGTCAATTGGGGCATCTACAATACAAAAAATCTTGCTCATAGCTGATTTTGGCTAAGAGGGTTTTACTCACATTACATGTGCCACTTTCCTTGTCCGCAAAACAAGTTTCAATAAAGGAAGAGGAAAGAAGAGGACATTGTGGGCGAGATTGAACACCTTTTTATGTGTTAAGCTGAGGCCTCGTTTAGCTGAGGATTTCGACTTAGGCCTAACAGCTGAGCACACCCACAAATAATTCTCCTTGCGCGCACCACTGTCAGCAAAAATAACAAAATTAGCACGCAAGATTAAGAATGAAGTGAATTTAAGTAACTTGGTTAGCTTTTCAAGCAATATATTCAGAGAAAGAGCACACATGTTCGGCTTGAAATAATCGTAAGAGAAGAACAATAAATCTAAGGCACCCCACTTCATCGGAAGAAGGGGCGCGACAACGCATGGATTCATACCTTGAGTCGACGCTGGCTCGTAGAAGGGCGGCCGTGCCTCGAGGATGTCGGCGACGTCTCTACCTCGGTATCACATGTGACTGCTTCTCGACGGGCGGTGCGCCGCGCCATGTAGAAGATCTATCAAAAGAGGAGAGCCCGATGACGCTACCGACGCCTCAACCTTGATAGCACCGGCCTGTTGCTCCGCACTGAGATGTGCCACATGCAAGATTTAGCGGATGCGCCAATTTCAGAGACATGTCATGATCGTTGTAACAAATTTCCACGTGATGATGATTTGATCCTGCACTCGGCCTTGAACATAAGTACTAGTACAGTCTCATAATTTTTTTTATCATTATACTTTGAGAGATTTAGCGGATGCGCCAATTTTAGAGATATGTCATAATCGTTGTAACAAATTTCAACGTGATGATGATTTGATCCTGCACTCGGCCTTGAACATAAGTACTAGTATAGTCTCACAATTTTTTTATCATTATACTTTGCGAGATTTAGCGGATGCGCCAAATTCAGAGATAGATCATGATCATGGTAACACAATATTCAATGTAAAGATGATTTGATGTTGCACTCGACCTTGAACATAAGTACTAGTACGGTCTCACAATTTTGTATCATTATACTTTGCAAGTTTTAGCGGATGAGGCCATTTTCAGAGGTAGATCATGATCATGGTAACAAATTTTCAACGTGATTATGATTTGATGTTGCACTCGGCATAGAAGAGAAGTACTAGTAGAGTCTCACAATTCTTTTTATCATTATACTTTGCAAGATCTAGCGGATACACTAATTTCAGAGATAGATCATGATCATGGTACTGACCGATATTCAAGGTGATGATGATTTGATTTTGCACTCGGCCTTGAACAGCGGTACTAGTACGGTCTCACAATTTTTTATCATTATACTTGGACCTTAGCCAAATTCAAAATCTCATAGCGGCAAAACTTCCCGCCCACAAAATACAAAAATTTCACACGCTTCCAAATTCCCATTCTACCCCTGTGGAGATGACAGCAAAGTCGGTTGGTGGGGGGGTCTGCCCGTCATTTTTTCGATCACCACCTCCCTAGCCCGGAAACCCTCCCAAAAAAAATTCATTTCCCTTAGACCACCCACCGGAACTTCCCAAGTCCCTCTCTCTCCCACCTCCACGACCACCGCACCGGAAAATCCCCGCCGCACTTCCCTGGCCTACCCGAGGCCTCGCGATCCTCGTCACCCGGCTGCCTGCCGGAGCCGCTTCATCGACGCCGTCATCAACCGGACCGGATCATCCCCACCGAACCTCGAAACCATATGCTCATCCAGCAGTCTACCGCATTCGCTTCAGCTGCGGTATCGTCCACCCCACCGGAGCCGCTTCGCCGGATCAGTCGTGCACCGCATCGGATCTTGCTCACCGACACCGCTTTGCATGAACCGGATCTGCTTCACCGGCGCCGTGCATGATCTAAACTCTTCTACTGTCGCTTTTCTATTGCTTGCCTGCAAGTTCTATTTAATCTTGCGGGAACCTGTTTGTGCTAACGACGCGCCGTTACGTTTTTGCAGATGAGATGAGTAACCATGAAATGTAATGGCCGCCTCTCCAACCCCAAGTAGCACATGTAGCGTACTTCATCACCGGATCTATCAACCCCAGGAAGATCTGCTGTGACTCCCACAGAGTGCTTCTCCTAATGTAAGTCCCTTGTTTTAGCGCCATGTTACGGGTTCGGATGCTTGTTTGTCCGAAGCTCTTTTAGTTCATTCCTAGCTATGACCGTAACACCTTGCTATTTTCTAGTTCATTGCTAACTTTAAGCGATTGAACATTTTGGTTTGCATTCCCTGCTCTGTAGATGTAGCCATCATAACTTCTATCTTGCTCAGTCGTTGTTACAAAAATTATAGGTATTATAGTAACATCCTTCTATTATTTAGTTCATGGCCAATTTTAAGTAATTGCACATGTTGGTTCGCATTCCCTACTCTATAGCTTTTGGCATCGTAACTTCTATATTTGGTTTACATTGCCTTCTCTGTAGATCTAGCCATCATAACTTTATCTTGCTCAGTCGTTGTTACAAAAATTATGGCCTGCTACTATGTTGTTTGTGCCAATTTTTTACTCCATGAACATGTTGGCTTGCATTCCCTGTACTACAGGTGATGCCATTGTTTTGTATCTACTTCATTGTAAGCTAACAAAGTAAGGACTTAGTTTGGCATGCTATCACTCTGCTATCTAGCCTGTAGTACAAATAAACTTGTCATACTACTAGATAATAATTTTGTGTGCCATCTTGTTCTTCAAAAGCTGCATTATTGACTTGTTTCTCTGACTTGGCATGACGCTCACATATGGAATGCTGAACATATTGGTTTGCATTACCTCTTATACAAGTTCACAGGTGATCCCACTATATTCTGTATCTGGTCCATCCTAAGCTCCAGCAATAACTATCCTCTATGTGTTGCTCATTACAAGTTTATATCCCGAAACATCTTGATTTGCATCCCCTTCATTATAAGTTCAGGAGTATTATTTAGTTCACGGCTAAAATGAAGTAATTGCACTTGGCACATGTTGGTTCACATTCCCTCCTCTTTAGCTTTTGCCATCGTAACTTCTATTTTTGGTTTACATTCCCTGTCTCGTAGATGTAGCCATCATAACTTCATCTTGCTCAGTCGTTGTTACAAAATTTATAGCCTGCTACTATGTTGTTCATGCCAATTTTGTACTCCCTGGACATGTTGGTTTGCATGGGACTCGACAGTAGTAAGTCTGTTGTTTCATTCTAACATGCTCTCTTATATTGGCTGTTGGTATGCGGCATGCACTCTTTGTTTGCTTATTGTGCGCATTACAATGATCTTGTTATAACGACGAAATGATGAGTTCCAAATTCTTTGGCAAACAATATTGTAGTGTCTTTTCCTTTCCATTGTTGATGTATTAACTTGTAATGTCTTTGTTTCAGATATAGGTGCTGCATGGACAACTTAAAAGATTGTCGGATCGCTTCATTGTATTGCTAGGTTTAATTACCATTCAATTTCTCTGGGTTCTGTAATATTTTTTCAAAGCCTTGCAGCTGATGTAATATTTAGTTAGTTTTTATAGGTCTTTCGCGCATTTTTTCTTTGGTGCTTGTGGTAAGTGAGGCTATCCGACATAAATCAATGCTGCGTAAATATTCTCAGTATCTAAATCACGAATTCTCATCCCTTAAACGGCCCAATTAAGCGAAATCACATATGTGCCGGCCCGCAAAATCCTAAAGCGCCTATTATGCCGGCATATAAACAGCAACTAAACGGCTGGCCCACTTACTTATTGGGCCAGCCCACTTGATTTACGGTGGACCCCACACTCTAATTGGGCCGGCCCACTTGCTTTAAGGTGGACCCCACCCACTACTGGGTCGGCCCACTAACTAGTTGGTCCAGCCCAATTGCTTTTGTGGTGGACCCCACATACTAAATTGGCCGGCCCTTTAAGAGGAAAGTGGGACCCACCTGTGTTTTTGGCCCGGCCCACTATCTTGTTGGGCCGGCCCACTTGCTATATGGTGGACCCTACATACTAAATGGGCCGGCCCGTTAACAGAAAAGTGGGACCCACCTGTGCTTTTGGCCCAGCCCACTATCTTGTTGGGCCGGCCCACTTGCTACATGGTGGACCCCACATACTAAATGGGCCGGCCCTTTAAGAGGAAAGTGGGATCCACCTGTGTTTTTGGCCTGGCCCACTAGCGTGTTGGGCCGGCCCACTTGCTATATATGGTGGACATCACATACTAAATGGGCCGGCCCTTTAACTGGAAAGTGGGACCCACCTGTGCTTTTGGCCCGGCCCACTATCTTGTTGGGCCGGCCCACTTGCTATATGGTGGACCCCACATACTAAATGGGCCGGCCCTTTAAGAGGAAAGGGGGACCCACCTGTGTTTTTGGCCCGGCCCACTATCTTGTTGGACCGGCCCACTTGCTATAAGGTGGACCCCACATACTAAATGGGCTGGCCCATTAACAGGAAAGTGGGCCCACCTCTGCTTTTGGCCCGACCCACTGGCTTGGTGGGCCGGCCCATTTGATCTAATGTGGACTCCACGTACTAAATGGGCCGGCCCGATAGCAGGAAAGTGGGACCCACATGCTAATTGGGCCGGCCCAATAACTTCTTGGGCCGGCCCACTTGCTTTAATGTGGACCCCACTTGGTAAATGGGCCGGCCCGATAACAGGAAAGTGGGTCCCACATGTTTTGTGGGCCGGCCCTTTTGCCTGTTGACCGGTCAAACGAGTGCATTCGGCCCGGCCCACATGCTTAGTGGGCCGGCCCATTAATGTTTTGACCAGTCAACCTTAAAGGTTAGGCCCGGCCCACGTAACTAATGGGCCAGCCCAGCTATATAGTTGACCGGTCAAACTAAGTCAGCTGGCCCGGCCCGCAAACTTAATGGGCCGGCCCGCTTAAGACGTGGCAGGCCTCGTGTGGCCCTACCATCTACCACGGGGTTTCAGCGGTTAATGCCGTTAACTGCCGATTAACGGCGTCTGCCACGTGTCAGTTTGCATGACGTCAGCAGTCAACGGGCTCCCGGTAACACTTCTGCAACGGTCCGATTTTCCGTGGCGGAAGGGCGCCCTAGCGCGACGGACCGAAAAAATCGTCGTAGGACTTTGCCTGACGCAGGTTCGACAACAAAACCCGTATCGTCGGGTTAGGCCCATAGGCGACGAAAAATACCCCTTAGCGGACGATTTTGAGACGTTGTCTATCAGAACTTTTCTTGTAGTGGTGGGCACTCTAACCCCCTTGTCAAACAGACTTTCAAAGAGCGGCTCCCATGAAGGACGTTATCTCTACCAGCAAGGTAGATCATCCCTCTTCTCTTTTGTTTACACATGTATTTTAGTTTTATTTATAGATGACACTCCTCCCAACCTTTTGCTTTCACAAGCCATGGCTAACCGAATCCTCGGGTGCCTTCCAACATTTCACATACCATGGAGGAGTGTCTATTGCAAAATTAAGTTGCTTACCGATAAATCAGGGCAAAACATGTGAAGAGAATTATTAATGAAAGTTAATTAATTGGGGCTGGGCACCCCGTTGCTAGCTCTTTTTGCAAAATTATTGGATAAGCGGATGTATATGCCACTAGTCCATTAGTGAAAGTCTGCCCAACAAGATTGAAAGATAAAACACCACATACTTCCACATGAGCTATGAAACATTGACACAAAACAGGAGTAATAAAGTTTTGAATTGTTTAAAGGTAGCACATCAAGTATTTACTTGGAATGGCAGAAAAATACCACATAGTAGGTAGTTATGGTGGACACAAATGGCATAGGTTTTGGCTCAAGGTTTTGGATGCACGAGAAGCATTCCCTCTCGGTACAAGGCTTTGGCTAGCAAGGTTGTTTGAAGCAAACACAAGTATAAACTGATACAGACAAAACTTACATAAGAACATATTGCAAGCATTATAAGACTCTACACTTGTCTTCCTTGTTGCTCAAACACTTTTACCCAGAAAATATCTAGACCTTAGAGAGACCAATCATGCAAACCAAATTTCAACAAGCTCTACGGTAGTTCTCCACTAATAGGTTTAAACTACCTGATGCAAGAGCTTAAACATGATCTACTTGAGAGCTCAAAACAATTGCCAAGTATCAAATTATTCAAGACAATATACCAACTACCACATGAAGAATTTTCTGTTTCCAACCAAATAACAATAAGTGCTGCGGCTTTCAGCTTTCGCCATGAACATGAAAAATAAAACGAAGAACACAAGTGTTCAAATGAAAAAGCGGAGCGTGTCTCTCTCCCACACAAGCATGTTAGGATCCGATTTTTCCAGAAAACTAAAATAACAAAACGAAAATAAAAGCACACGGACGCTCCAAGTAAAGCACATAAGATGTGACGGAATTAAAATATAGTTTCACTAGAGGTGACCTGATAAGTTGTTGATGAAGAAGGGGATGCCTTGGGCATCCCCAAGCTTAGACGCTTGAATCTTCTTGAAATATGAAGGGATGAACCACGGGGGCATCCCCAAGCTTAGACTTTTCACTCTTCTTGATCATATTATATCATCCTCCTCTCTTGATCCTTGAAAACTTCCTTCACAACAAACTCAAAGCAATCTCATTAGAGGGTTAGTGCATAATCAAAAATTCACATGTTCAGCAAGGACACAATCATTCCCAACACTTCTGGACATTACCCAAGGTTACTGAAATTTAATGGAGCAAAAAAATCCACTCAAACACAGTAAAAGAGGCAATGCAAAATAAAAGGCAGAATCTGTCAAAAACAGAACAGTCCGTAAATACGAATCTTTTCGAGGCACTTAACATGCTCAGATGGAAAAGCTCCAGTTGAATGAAAGTTGCGTACATATCTGAGGATTACTCATGAATTGTTTCAGAATTTTTAGATTATTCTACAGAGAGAAAAGCTCAAATTCGTGACGGCTAAAAATCTGTTTATGCGCAGAAATCCAAATCTAGTATCAACTTTCTATCAAAGACTTTACTTGGCACAACAATGCAAGAAAATAAAGATACAAAGGTATTGCTACAGTAGTAACAAGCACCTTGACTCAAATATAAAACAAAAATTGCAGAAATAAAATAATGGGTTGTCTCCCATAAGCACTTTTCTTTAACGCCTTTCAGCTAGGCGCAGAAAGTGAAAATCAAGTAACATCAAGAGAAGAAGCATCAACATCATAATTTTTTCTAATAATAGAATCAAAAGGCATCTTCATTCTCTTTCTAGGGAAGTGTTTCATACCTTTCTTAAGAGGGAATTGATATTTAATATTTCCTTCTTTCATATCAATAATAGCACCAACGGTTCGAAGAAAGGGTCTTCCGAAAACAATAGGACAAGATGCATTGCATTCAATATCCAAAACAACAAAATCAGCGTGGACAAGGTTATTGTTAACCGTAATGTGAACATTGTCAATTCTCCCCAAAGGTTTCTTTATAGAATTATCAGCAAGATTAGCATCCAAATAACAACATTCCAAAGGTGGCAAGTCAGGCATATCATAAAGTTTCTTAGGCATAGCAGAAATACTTGCACCAAGATCACATAAAGCATTACAATCAAAATCATTGGCCTTCATTTTAATGATTGGCTCCCAACCATCTTCCAACTTCCTAGGGATAGAAGCTTCAAGTTTTAATTCCTCTTCCCTAGCTTTAATGAGAGCATTTGTAATATGTTTTGTAAAGACCAAGTTTATAGAACTAGCATTAGGACTTCTAGCAAGTTTTTGCAAGAACTTAATAACTTCAGAAATATGACAATTATCAAAATCAAAACCATTATGATCTAAAGCAATGGGACCATTGTCCCCAACACTTTGAAAAATTTCAGCACTTTTATCACAAACAGGTTTCAGCAGTTTCAGGCAATTTTGCACGCTTTGTAGTAGAAGTAGAAACATTGCCAACACCAATTATTTTACCATTGATAGTAGGAGGTTTAGCAACATGTGAGGCATCAACATTACTAGTGGTAGTAATAGTCCAAACTCTAGCTATATTATTCTCTTTAGCAAGTTTTTCTTCTCTTTCCCACCTAGCATGCAATTCAGCCATCATTCTAATATTGTCATTAATTCGAACTTGGATAGCATTTGCTGTAGCAAGAATTTTGTTATCATTATCCTCAGGTTTAGCAGCCATTTTATTAATTAAAGAAGCTTGTGACTCAGACATGTATGAAATTCGGTTTTCAGCATTTGAAAGCTTAGTTTGCAAGCCAGAAATTTCCATATTCAAATTCTCAAGTTGATTCCCTATATTTTTCAACAAGGCAGATTGTTCATTCATAGTTTTAGTAAACAATTGATTTTTCTCATATTGTGATTTCATATAGCTCTTAGTAGCTCTTTCAATTTCCAGCATATTTTCCTCACTAGGCAAAACAGATCCACCATAAGAATTACCATAACCACTACCACTATTAGAAGGATATGGCCTATAGTTGTTGTTACCAAAATTATTCCTATAAGCATTGTTGTTGAAATTATTAGTTTTAATGAAGTTCACATCAACATGCTCTTCTTGAGCAACCAATGAAGCTAAAGGAACATTATTAGGATCAACATGAGATTTACCATTAACAAGCATAGACATAATAACATCAATCTTATCACTCAAGGAAGAGGTTTCTTCAACACAATTTACCTTCTTACCTTGTGGATTCCTTTCAGTGTGCCATTCAGAGTAGTTGATCATCATATCATCAAGAAGCTTTGTTGCAGCACCCAAAGTGATGGACATAAAAGTACCTCCAGCAGCTGAATCCAATAGGTTCCTTGAAGAAATATTTAATCATGCATAAAAGGTTTGGATGATCATCCAAGTAGTTAGTCCATGGGTAGGGCAATTCTTTACCAAAGATTTCATTCTCTCCCATAATTGGGCAACATGTTCATTATCCAATTGCTTAAAATTCATAATGCTACTTCTCAAAGATATAATTTTAGCAGGAGGATAATACTTTCCAATGAAAGCATCAGAGAACAAATGCCCCAAATCTCAGCAGCAAAGATGGGCTGAGCAAGGAGATCGAAAATCTCGAGCAAGAACAGCAAGAAACTCGGGTTTGAACAATGGTGGTGTGTTTTCCCGTGGAAGAGAGTGGAGTGGTAGGTGGATGAGTGAGTGGAGGGCCAGGTGGGGCCCACACCATAGGGCGGCGCGCCCCCCATGCTGGCCGCGCCAGCACATGGGGTGCAGCCCTGGGGTGCCCCACTGGTCAGCCCCAGGCACTCCCAGGTTGCAAATTAAAAAATATGACCATTGGTATAATTTTTGTAAATTTTTAAAAACTTTGAAAAATGCACATTTCTGGGTGTTAAAATAACTGTTTCAGGGCAGAAAAAGATTTTCAAAATTTTAAACAACTAAAGCATCTTGCAAAACAAGTAGTATTACAGAAAGTAAAACAAGTGTGTAGAAAGAAAGAAATGTTGTTTAGCTCTTCCATGCATTTAAAATGTACTTGTTAACAAGGTTGATCAAGTCTTGCCACCAAATAAATTTTACATGACATAAGAAGAAATAAACCTCAAATCAATCATGTTACCTTATATTGTATTGATATGGACCCAATCATAATATTTTGATATCCTTCTTTAGGCTCATATATAGGACAATTAATAACTCCCACTTTGATAGTTCTCAAATTAGAAATTGTATTAACTCCATATACTTTATCAATCTTTTTGGGAAAATAAACATTATGCTCCTTGTCATCAACATTGAAAGTAACTTTTCATTTATTGCAATCAATAACAGCCCCTGCGAGTGTTAAGAAAAGGTCTTCCAAGAATAATAGACATATTATCATCTTTAGGCATTTCCAACACAACAAAATCAGTTAATATTAAGCAATTATTAGTAACTTTAACAGGAACATCCTCACATATACCAACAGGAACAGCAGTAGATTTATCAGCCATTTGCAAAGATATATCGGTTGGTATCAACTTATCTAAATAAAGTCTCTTGTAAAGAGAAAAAGGCATAACACTAACTCCTGCTCCCAAATCACATAGAGCAGTTCTAACATACTTATTCTTGATGGAACAAGGGATAGTCGGTATACTTGGGTCTCCCAGCTTCTTTGGAACCTTGCCATTGAAAGAGTAATTAGCAAGCATAGTGGAAATCTCCTCATTAGGAATTTTCCTTTTGTTAGAGACAATATATTTCATATACTTTGAATAAGGAGGCAATTTAATAGCATCGAGTCAAAGGGATTTGCAAGAACAAAGGTTTCATCCAATCACAAAATTTATTATAGTGTTCTTCCTCCTTTGATTTTAGTTTCTTAATAGGAAAAGACATTTGCTTTTGAACCCAAGGTTCTCTTTCATTACCATGTTTCTTAGCAATGAAATCTTCTTTAGTATACTTTTTAATTTTATCATGCTTTTCGGGTTCATCTTCAACCTCTTCTTTATCAGAAACATCATTCTTATCATCATCTTTATCATGTTCATTACCACTTTCAGTTTCAGCATCAGAAATAGAAATACTATTAGGATCATTAACAGGTTCAGAAGATTCTACAATAGTTTTATGTTTCTTCTTCTTTTTCTTAGAAGGAGCACTAGTTTCTCTAGTTCGTTGAGAATCTTGTTCAACTCTTTTGGGATGCCCCTCGGGATATAGAGGATCCTGAGTAGAAACACCACCTCTAGTTGTTACTTCATAAGTATGTTTTTCTTTAGAACTATTTTTTAACAAGTCATTTTGCACTTTAGTGAGTTGATCAATTTGAGTTTGAACCATATGAAAATGTTTAACAAGCATCTTAACATCATTGGAGGTTCTCTCCACAATATCATGCAATTTACTAATAGCTTGAGAATTTTCCATTAAATGATTCTCTACTCTCATATTAAAGTTGTCTTGCTTAACAACATAATTATCAAATTCATCTAAACATTGATCAGGAGGTTTTGAGTAAGGAATGTCTCCTTTATCAAAGCGTTGAAGAGAATGAACCTCAATTGTGGATGAAGGGGGAGTTATCTTACATAAATCTTCTATGGGAGGTAAATTCTTCACATCTTAAGATTTAATACCTTTTTTAAGAGATTCTTGGCTTCCCTCATATCTTCATCATTTAATTCAATCATACCCCTCTTCTTCAATATTGGTGTTGGGGTTGGTTCCGGTGTAGTCCAATCATCATGATTTTGGCTTATTCTAGCCATTAATTCTTCAGCTTCGTCTGGAGTTCTTTTCTTGAAAACACAACCAGCACAACTATCCAGGTATGCCCTAGACTCAATGGTTAGTCCACTATAAAATATGTCAAGTAAGTCATGCTTTTCCAAATCATGTCCAGGCCGAGCTCTAAGAAGAGAGCAAAACCTTGCCCAAGCTTCACGCAATTTCTCTCCATGTTCCTGGTCAAAACTATAAATTTTACTGCAAAGCAATATGTTGAGCACTAGCAGGAAAATATTTTCGAAAGAAAACATCAAGCAAACCACTTGGACTATCAATAGAATCAGGAGGCAAACTATTATACCAAGTTTTAGCATCATCCTTTAATGAGAAAGGAAAAAATTAGCAACAAAATAAGTACGCTTCTTGATATCATCATAAAACAAGCTACTCAAAGTAGAAAGCTCATTCATGTGCTCTACAACACTTTCTTTTTCAGTACCACAAAAAGGTGTTTTCTCAACAATAGATATATGAGATAAATCAAGAGAAAAATCATAATCCTTATCCTTAATGTTTATAGGAGACGTGGAAAATTTAGGATCAGAAGATAGTTTATATCTAACAGCATGTTGTGCAAGAAGCTTTTTAATGTTACTTGCACCAGTAGTAGCATTACATTTATCAATAAAATCATCATAAAGTTCCACATAATCTTCATCAGGATCATCACTAGAGTGTTCAACGGACTCGGGTGAATTAACAAGTGTAACAGTATTTTCATTAGGAATTTCAGTATTTTCAATTTGTCTAGACCTAGCAATTGTAGCATCTAGAAAAGGACCTAATGAACCATTATCATCAAGCACAGTAGAAGCATCATCAAAATTATAAGAGGAATTTTCAGATTCAGCAGAAATACCAACATGTGAAGCTTGTGGTGGTGAAACAAGTTGACTTATCACCAATGGTGAATCAAGAGCAGCAGAGGTACTCAGAGTTGTACCTTTTCTTGTAGTGGATGGTAATATGGCGACTTTAGCATCGCGAGGTTTACCCATGATGGAGGATTTGCGGCCAACAATATCAATTCAGGTGAACTTGCAAATAAAGCTATGCTCCCCGGCAACGGCGCCAGAAAATAGTCTTGATGAACCACAAGTATAGGGGATAGCAACAGTCTTCGAGGGAAGTAAAACCCAATTTATTGATTCGACACAAGGGGAGCCAAAGAATATTTGTAAGCCTTAACAGCGGAGTTGTCAATTCAGCTGCACCTGGAAACAGACTTGCTCGCAATAGTTTATCGGTAGCAACAGTTTTATAGCGATAGCGAGTAGTGAAATATAAGCCAGCAGTGTAATAAAGACATCAGTAGTGATTATAGTAAACAGCAGGATTAAAATACTATAGGCATAGGGATGGATGAACGGGCGCTGCATGGATAAGATAACTCATGTAATAATCAATACAAGACATTTGCAGATAATAATAAAACAAGTATCCAAGTACTAAATAACCATAGGCATGTGTTCCGTATATAGTCGTACGTGCTCGCAATGAGAAACTTGCACAACATCTTTTGTCCTACCAGCCGGTGGCAGCCGGGCCTCTAGGGAAACTACTCGGTAATTAAGGTACTCCTTTTAATAGAATACCGGAGCAAAGCATTAACACTCCGTGAACACATGTGATCCTCACATCACAGCCTTACCCTCCGGTTGTCCCAATTTCGTCACTTTGGGGCCTCGGGTTCCGGACAGCAATATGTGTATACAACTTGCAGGTAAGATCATAAAACAATGAATATCATCATGAATCAATAACATGTTCAGATCTGAAATCATGGCACTCGGGCCCTAAGTGACAAGCATTAAGCATAACAAGTTGCAACAATATCATAAAAGTACCAACCACGGATACTAGGCACCATGCCCTAACAATCTTATGGCTATTACATGAACAATCTCATCCAATCCCGACCATCCCCTTCAGCCTACAGCGGGGAATTACTCACACATGGATGGGGGAAGCATGGATGGGGGAAGCATGGATGGTTGATGGAGAGGCGTCGGTGGCGACGACGGCGATGATCTCCTCCAATTCCCCGTCCCGGCAGGGTGCCAGAACGGAGTTTCTGATCCCGAAATAGGGTTTTCGATGGCGGCGGAGTTTTGGATGTCTTCTGGAAAATTGGTCGAACCCCGTGCGTTTTTAGGTCAAGGGCTTTAAGTAGTCCAGAGGGGAGCGTCGGGGGCTGGCCGAGGCGGCGTCCCCATGTGGCGGCGCGGCCAAGGGACCACCGCGCCGCCACGTGGTGTGCGCACCTCGTGGCCCCCCTCCGTCTCGTCTTCTGGCTCCGTGGGTCTTCTGTAAAAATAGGCCCATTGCAATTATTTCCGGGGATTTTCCTGAAAGTTGATTTTCTGCACAAAAATAAGACACCAGGGCAATTCTGCTGAAAACAGCGTTAGTCCATGTTAGTTGTATCCAAAGTACACAAATTAGAAGCAAAACAATAGCAAAAGTGTTCGGGAAAGTAGATACGTTTTGGACGTATCACTAGGGAAAACCCTAGTTTAACTTATTTAATCATAGATTCGTAGGTCCATTTTTTTACGTTTTTATTATTATTACTAGGCAGCACATGTGTTTGCCCGTCCAGTGAAACTCGGAGGAAGAGAGATCGCACGGGAGGAGACAAAGGGAGAGCGAGTCAAGGGGCCCGTCTTATTTATGGTGTCTCCCCTTTTTCCGGTGATGATGTTGACAGTTGGGCAGGGTTTCTCAGTGCGCAGAAGGTGCGAGCGAGCGAGCGAGGCCGAGAATGAGAGAGATGTTTTTTTTGGTGAGAGGGACAACCGAAGGATCCTGAAGGACCGAGAGACTTCCGATACACATCCTGATGCGTCTTCTCTTGACAAAGAAGATCGCTGGGAGTTTGTGTACCTACCGCACGTGACTTGTGCTCACTGAAGTGTGGGACCTCACACATGGGAACCACACGTAAGTGACAGACATGTTGCTCTAATAACTCGGGTGATTATTATACTGTATTATTATAAAGTTTCCTATGGATCCTTCTTAGTCACTCCAAAATGAAACTTTTGGGAGGTTTTTGAAATTTCCATATTTCAAACCCAAAACCCACTTCTCTTCATGCTTGACTTCATAAGATAGAGTTTAGGGTTAGGGGTAGATACATGATTTTTCTGATTTGAATATGTCTAAACCTTGTTTATCGACTTGAATGTTCTTACTATATGACATAAGAAGTTTATGTGCTTTGGTTTTTCATTTTTTTGGTCAAATCCTAGGTTTGACCAAGATTGAAACAAGTTAAAAACATGAGTATGAAAAAGTAATTAAGCATGTATCGATCCTTCTTAGTCACTCCAAAATGAAGCTCGAGGGAGTATTTTGAAATTTCCATGCTTGAAATCCAATACCAGCTTCTCTTCATGCTTGACTTCATAAGATAGAGTTTATGGTTAGGGGGTAGATACATGATTTTTCCGGTTTGAATATGTCTAGATCTTGTTCGCTCATTTTTTATTTTTTTTGTATTTTTATGCCCATTTGAATCTTGGTCAAATCCTAGGTTTGACCAAGAGGTAAACAAGTTTAAAACTGAAAAAGTAAGCATGCATCCTTCTTAGTCACTCCAAAATGAAGCACTTGGGAGGTTTCTAAAATTTCTATGTTTGAAACCAAAAACAACTTCTCTTCATGCTTGACTTCGTAAGACAAAGTTTAGGGTTAGGGGGTAGATACATGATTTTCCTGGTTCAAATATGTCTAGATCTTGTTTATCAACTTGAATGCTTACTGTATGACATAAGAAGACTACGTGCTTTGGTTTTCAATTTTTCTTCTTTTTTCAATTTTTATGACCATTTGAATTTTGGCCAAATCCTTGGTGTGACCAAGATTGAAACAAGTAAAAAACATGAATATGAAAAAGTAAGCATGTATCGATCCTTCTTAATTAGTCACTCCAAAATGAAGCTCGTGGGAGTATTTTGAAATTTCCATGTTTGAAACCTAATACCACTTCTCTTCATGCTTGACTTCATAAGATAGAGTTTAGGGTTAGGGGTAGATACATGATTTTTCTGGTTTGAATATGTCTAGACCTTGTTTATCGACTTGAATGTTCTAACTATATGACATAAGAAGACTATGTGCTTTGGTTTTTCATTTTTTGATTTTTTTGAATTTTTATGCCCATTTGAATTTTGGTCAAATCCTATGTTTGACCAAGATTGAAACAAGTTAAAAACATGAAAATGAAAAAGTAAGCCTGTATCCTTCTTAGTCACTCCAAAATGAAGCTATTGTGAGGTTTTTAAAATTTCTATGTTTGAAACCAAAAACCACTTCTCTTCATGCATGCTTGACTTCATAAGATAGAGTTTAGTGTTAATTACGGGTAGATACATGATTTTTCTGGTTCGAATATGTCTAGATCTTGTTTATCAACTTGAATGCTTACTATAGGACATAAGATCGAAGACTATGTGCTTTGGTTTTTTTTATTTTTATGCCCATTTGAATCTTGGTCAAATCCTAGGTTTGACCAAGAGTTAAACAAGTTTAAAACATGAATATGAAAAAGTAAGCCCTTATCCTTCTTAGTCACTTCAAAATGAAGCTCTTGGTATAGTATCTAGGTTTTTAAAATTTCTATGTTTGAAACCAAAAACCACTTCTCTTCATGCTTAACTTCCTAAGATAGAGTTTAGGGTTAGGGGTAGATACATGATTTTTCTTGTTTGAATATGTCTAGATCTTGTTTATCAACTTGAATGCTTAATCTGTGACATAAGAAGACTATGTGCTTTGGCTTTTTATTTTTTATTCGTTTTCGAATTTTTATGCCCATTTCAATTTTGGTCAAATCCTAGGTTTGACAAAGAGTTGAAGAAGTTAAAAACATGAATATGAAAAAGTAAGCATGTATCCTTCTTAGTCACTCCAAATGAAGCTCTTGTGAGGTTTTTAAAATTTCTATGTTTGAAACCAAAAACCACTTCTCTTCATCCATGCTTGACTTCATAAGATAGAGTTTAGGGTTAACTAGGAAATTTACCCGTGCGTTGCACCGGGTGATTGAAATTTGGCTCTATATTCTGAAATCTTATTTAACTTACAAAAACACCATGATTTTTTTTTTGTAGGATCCAATCAATTCCGCACTTTTACTCATCGGTCATCAACTCATGGTCACTTTTTTGGAAAGTCAACTCTAGGTTTCTATTTTGTAGTGACCAAAGAGTATCCTTTTGGTATGCAATACGAGTAGGGGGTAATCTTTTGGCTCTTGAGTATATATGTTTTTATTTATCTTGAAATAGTCTTTGATACATTTGAAAATATTGAAAAAATCAAACCAAAAATTCACATCTACATACATGCGCACAAATATTTTTCCATGAAATATCATTTATCGTTTGTGCTGTGTAAAAATAACAAAGTTTTGTGTTAAAAATAAGGTTTTTTGTGAGACATATTTTGTCTTTTTACACCGACCACTCAAAATATTGGTTTTTCGTGAAATTGTACAACCGCACATAGATTGTCGAGATATAAATGCAATTTTTTTACCAATTAGAAATATGTTATTGGATGCAAAGAACATATTCGGTCGGGAGTCGAATTGAATTTCTGATATGTCTGGTATTTCTTTTCAATGAAATAAGGTGCACTCATTTTTCATTTTTTTTCTTGAACTAACAATTACTCCAAATATATAAACATTGTTGGTATAAAATTAGTATGATTAGAAAGTGCTTTTCAATATGAGTCCAATGGTACTGATTACGTATATTAAAATTAAAATTTTTTTACTTAATTTTCTTGTCAAAGTTTATCTCAGAATACACATGGGTAAACATGGTTTGCCTGCACTTTTGAGTTTTGACACCTGTAGATTTCGGTTGTGCAAATGTCACACATAATTAGAAATTGATGAAGTAATTTGCATGCACCGGATCTTGAGCTAATGGATTCTTTTTTTTTTGAAACGAGGCAAAAAAGCTTTTGCCTTATATTAATATAGGAGGAGCAAACATAGGTCTGGCTGATGCCAACAACAAAAACAAAAGAAAGGGGAAGGAGAAAACCCCAAAACTAGAGAAAAGGGAAAAAGGGTCAGCTCACGAGCTCCGCAAGGTTTTTAGCGCCGGCAAGAATCCAATCTCTTCCTTCTTCCCCGATCTTGTGCATGATGACCGAAGGCAAAGAGGATTTATTATTGAAAACTCGCTCATTTCTTTCCTTCCAAATCTCCCACGCGATAAGCAAGATGGCAGTCCGTAACCCTTTGGGAGAAGAGGAAGGAGTCTTGGCGATGGCGTGCCGATAATCCAGCACTTTCGCCTTCCCGATCCAAGGCGGCGGAGAAGATCCGGGCAAGAAAGCCATGAAGCCGCAGCAGCCCATATCCTTCCGGAGAAACGACATTCGAAAAGGATATGTCGCGCCGTCTGGGGGTGCATCTACAAAGCTGACAAGAAGGCTGGTGTGGCCACCCCCGTTTGGCGAGACGGTCCGCGGTCCAAAGGCGGTTCTGAACGGCGAGCCAGGCGAAGAAGCGACATTTCGGTGGAGCCCAAGTTTTCCACACGAGATTACCGAAAGAGCATGGCAAAGCGGTTAGGAACTGGGCCTTGTAGGCGGAACTGGTTGCGTAGCAGCCATTTGGCGACATGGTCCAGATGATGGAGTCCGAAATGCCAGGGGATAGCTGGATGGTTGAGAGAAGATCCCAAAGGCGGACATATTGCTCCAAGTGGTCAACAGTAAAAGAGTCAACATTTATGTCAGCAACCCAATTCCGACCCTCCGAGCATCCTGCACCGACCGGTTCTTTCTTCGAGAGGCTATGAAAATCAAGGGGCGATGATCTTCGGAGGAGTACCATCCAACCAAGAGGAGGACCAAAAGGAAGCTTTAGAACCATCGCCAATGGTGACCCGAGTAGCGGCGTTGAAAAGATCTCTGTCGGTGGCATCATTAGGGGTTTCAGATCCGACCCACGGTTTTTCAGGTGCGTTCCACTCATCCCACAGCCATCGGAGTCTGAGCGCGCGAGAGAACTTCTCCAGGTCCAGGACCCCAAGTCCACCCAGATTTCTTGGACGGCGGACTTTACGCCGCTTGACCTTGCATTTCCCCCGCCGACGACTTCCTTGCAGGCCCAAAGCATACCGCGACTGATCTTGGCGAAGGCATTTAGAATGCTCTTATCCACTCTTAAGGCAGACAAAAGGAAAATGGGCAGAGAGGAGAGAACCGACTTCACAAGAGCGGTGCAGCCAGCCCTATTTATAAATTTGCCTTTCCAAGGGTTCAAACGAGCAACCGCCTTATCGATGAAGGGTTGGAGATCCGCCCTCCTTAGCCTCCCAAGCGACAGAGGCAGGCCCAGGTACTTGAGTGGAAACTGAACAGTAGCAGCAGGGAAGTTTGTCAGGACCGACGCAAGGTCAATGTCGGAGCAACGAATTGGGGCTATGGAGCTTTTTGCCACATTTGTCACCAAACCGGACACCTCCCCGAAGTTCTGAAGGATATTGGCCAGGGCCGAGACGTCGTGCTCGGAGGGGGTCAAGAAGATGACTGCATCGTCTCGCATATAAGGAGACTCGGGGACCACCGTAAGCCGCCAGGCATCCCATGAAGAAGACCGGAATCCGTGGCCCTTTCCAGAATTTTTTGAAGGGGGTCGATGGCGATATCGAAAAGGAGGGGTGAGAGGGGATCCCCTTGTCGCAGGCCGCGCCCGTGGAAAAAATCCTTTCCAGGGATCCCGTTGAGGAGGACCCGGGAGGAAGCCGTAGAAAACGGGGTGGACATGAGAGCACGCCATCTTTGTGGGAACCCGAGGCGTTGCATGAGGTCGAGCATGTAGTCCCATCGCACAGTGTCAAAGGCCTTGGCAATATCAAGCTTGATGAGAAGGGCCGGGGTTTTGCTTCGATGTAGCTGGCGGGCGGTGTTTCTGACGTACATGAAGTTGTCATGAATGGATCTGGACTTGATGAAGGCACTCTGGCTATGAGAGACAATATCGTTCATCTTAGGGCTAAGTCGACGTGCCATGGCCTTGGCGATGATCTTCGGGACCACATGAATGAGGCTAATTGGCATGAAATCAGAGATTGATTCGGCGCCGTCTCTTTTGGGCAGGAGCACAATGTTGGCCGAGTTGACGATGTGGAAGTTGGGTGCCGACAGCTCGGAGAAAGCGTTGATGACCCGCATGAGATCTCCCTTGATGGTATCCCAGCACGACCGGAAAAAAGAAATGGTGAAACCGTCAGGACCGGGGGCCTTATCCGCAGGCATGTCATCGATCGCCTCCTTGATCTCAAGTTCAGAGAAGGGCAAACCGAGGTCCTCCAACGAGTGAACGGTTGGGTTTAAAACAACCCAGTTGAAGTCCAGCTGGCGGGGGGGAGGGCGGCCTAACGTTTGGGAGAAGTGATCAAAAATGAGCTTCTCCTTGTCCTCATGAGCCGTAGACCATCCATCGTTATGCTTGAGTTTCATGATGTGGTTTTTGCGTCTCCTCGCGTTAACCCGCAGATGGAAAAACTTAGTGTTGGCATCACTTTCTTTAAGGTAAGATATTCTTGAGGCCTGTCGTTTCCGAGATCTTTCTAGAGCCGCCAGGCCTTTTACTCTCCGCTTGAGTTCCGCACGAAGAGCCCTTTCCTCTTGGGAGAGGGTCCTGGATTCCTGCGCCACGTCCAACTGGAGGATGACATCAAGAGCCATAAGAAGCTGAAGCTTGCAGTCGGAAAAGAGGCTCTTGCTCCACGCTCTTAAACCATGCGCCGTGGATTTCAGCTTGTGATTTATGACATGAACTGGCTGGGTGTGGGTTGATGTCGCGGACCAAGCTTGCTTAACTTTATCCTGGAAACCCGGCATTTTAGTCCAGAAGGATTCAAAGCGGAAAACCGGAGGCTTCCGAGGACCGCTCTGATTGGAGAGCAGAAGAGGACAATGGTCCGAGAGGGAGGACGAAAGAGCTTGAAGCACGTGGTTTTCAAACGCCAGATCCCAACTAGAGTTGCGAAAGCCCGGTCAAGCCGCACCAAAGTTGGCGATTCCCTCTCATTACTCCACGTGAACTTTCCGTTTAGAAGCTTCAATTCTTTGAGCCGGCATGTGGTGAGGGCCTGCTCGAAATGACCCATAAGGCGGAAGTTAAGATTGTTGTTGCTTTTATCCTCCGCTTGGTAAATGAGGTTGAAGTCGCCAATGATGAGCCATTTTGTATCGTCCACGGGACAGGCGGCGACCACTTCTGCAAGAAAATCTCCCTTTTCGGCATCGACGCTAGGACCATAAACCGTTGTGAGCTTGAAAAAGGTGCCGCAGGCCCGGATAACAGTCTTTTCTTCTTTGCCAGACAATAACAGTCTCCTTTGCCAGACAATAACAGTCTTTTCTTCTTCTATCAGTGCAGAATATGACCGTTTGCGGGGCACGCTCCTGCGACGCGTCCGCCCGCCGTGGCCGGCCGCCGCCGCCCCACTCCTCCGGCGTCCCTGCTCCCTCCAACCTCTCCTACCTTCCCCTGCCACCTCCCTCCACCTCCACCCTCCCTGCCACCGAACTTTTCCCCAGCTTTCCTTGGTTTTGCGGCGCCTTCTGCCTCTGCTGGGAGGTCTCCAAGATCTGACGCGGCCGCTCCCTTGCGACCCCTCCGCTCGCCGGCGGATTCAGGGCGGGCCCTGCGGCAGCTCCGGAGCGTGGTCGTGGTGCCGCCCTCCCTCGACGAACCCACCCCTGCTGCGCATGCCTCCATCTGCGAGGCGTTGACCTCCTGGCGCCGTGCGGGGTGCCCGTCCACCTCGGCCCCGATGGCATCTGCTCCGGCGGGTATACTCCGCTCTTCTGCCACCTCCAAGCTCCCAGCTTCAAGTCGCGAGCACAAGATGGTGCGGTTCAATGTGCCTGCACCCCGCAATGAAGACGAAGAAATCTTCTCCCCACCGCGCCGCCTCGTCGCCTCGGCTCCTTCACCTCCGCCCTTCCCGGAATCGACGGGCCCAGGAGCGACGATTGACGAAGAGGGATGGACGCGAGTTATGTCGCGCCGCGCACGGCGTGAGGCCCGAAGAGTTGCGGCTTTCCAGCTTGTTCGCCGCCGCCCCATCGCCTCCTTGCCTCCCCAGTCTACAAAAAGGAGCCCGCGCTCATGTTTTCGCTGCAAGTCCCCAGAACACCTCGTCGCTGCCTGCTCTCGTCCACGCTCCCACAGGCCACCCTCGCTTCTCCCTCGGCCGCGCCGTACGTCCGTGGCGAGCGCGCCTCCCCAAGCTTCGGCAGGCATGGAGTTCCTCGGCCACCCATCCACGCGCACGAAGGAGCACTCTTGCTACATCGCCACCTCCTACGACCTCGACTGCGAGCGCCTCGACTGGGAGAACTCGGCCATCGTTGCTTGGGTGCTGTCCGCGCCGTCGGGGATGGACCGCACTGATGTCGAAGATGTTTTCCGCCGCAAATTTTGCCTGCGCGAGTCGGAGCTGATGGTGAGCTCCCATTTCCCGCAACAGTACCTCGTCAAGTTCTCCTCCGCCGAGCTGCGTGACAAGGTGATGCGCGCCACCGAGCGCTGCAATTTCAAGCTCGACGGCCTCGACGTCCACTTCCGGCCATGGCGCGCCGTGTCCAACGCCTACAACGCCGACCTCCACTTCCGGGTTCATGTGGTCGTCGACGGGCTGCCACCCTTTGCATGGAGGCCGGAGATAGTGGACCAGCTGGTCGGTCGGAAATGCGCGGTGCAGCACCTCGATGACGGCTTCACCACCATGGAGGACACCTCTTCCTTTGGCATGTGGGTCTGGACGCCGTCCCCGCATCGCATCCCCAAAGTTCTCCGGTGCACCCTCGTCAACAAGGCGCCTGTGGGTCTCTCTTCCAGGGTGCGCATTGAAGAGGACAGGCCTGATCAGTGGAAGAGGGGCTTGACCTTCAGAATCCTGCTGCATATTGACCGGGTGGAAGACTTCACGGGGGCGCCGGTGCTGGATGGTGGCGAGCCAATCTCAGACTTCAGGCCAGCTTCGCACACCCTACCTCCATGTCACTTAGGAACCATTGATGGGTTGCCGGTGAGTGCTGAATCGGGTTCTGTCCTGCCGGCTCCCATCCCGGCGCTCGGCGCGTTGGGCCCAGCCCACAACGCACGCCATGAAGACGCAGATGGCCGCGGCATGGATCGTGTCTCCCACCGCACCGGACGCTTCAGCAGGTCCCGCTCTCGGCTGAACGGGCGTGACAGCTCTCGCCGCTCTCGGTCCAGAAGCCGCGAGCGCCGGCTCTCTCGCTCTAGAGCGGACGGAGAGCGCCGACGCAGCCGCTCGCGCCACAGCTCCCGCTGTGATGATCGCGAGGCCCGCGGACAACGCCACCATGAAGATGATGATGAGGAGGATCGCCACAAGCCTCGCCACGAGCAGTCGAGGCGCGACTCCTCCCGCGCTCATCGCACCGGAGATCGCTCGTGGGCAGGAAACCAGCGTCGCTATGGTCGATCAGGCCGCTCCTCCGGCCACTCCTCAGGCAGATATGAGGGTTCTCGTCGCTCAGCCCCTATGCTGCCACCATCAATCGCTGTGGACTGCTCGAAGCTGAAGCCAAGCATCACCACTTCGCCTCCTGCTACGGCTTGCCGGGACTGGACCATAGCCATCAAGGAACCTCCGCGCGCCCTCACATTGGGATTATCGCTGCTTGCTTCGCCACCTCCTCGCTCGATCGTCGAGTTGCCCCTGCCAAGCTCTTGGGAAGAGGAAGATGCGCCGGGAGATAGCATGGTGACTCCTCCCTCCCCCGTTCAAGCCACTCCCTCACCTCCGTTCCTGCTGCATAGGCAGGTGCCTGATGACTGGGACAAAGCTCCTGAAAATAATGTGGAGGGTGACAGCGTTCTGGCCAGCCCTGTAGCAGTGTTTGGGCAAGCCGGGGATTTTTCAGCTAACGGTGTTACGGCAAGCCCTGTTCCGAGCGTTGGCACAAGCAGGAGAAAATCAAGCCGACAGTATCCCTGCTCTTTCACCTGTCGCTGGCCCGGTTCTAAGCTCCGTGGAAGATATGTTCGATCGGCCGCGAGACGCCTCTTCGCCGCGTCCCGTGATAACCACACCGCGCGGCCGAAGGAACTCAAATCAGCCTCACTCGATGTCGGGCGTAGTGCACGCTCGTGCTCCAAACCAAAGATGCATGCTCCGGATAAAGCTGTTCACGTTCTCAACACCAAGATGGGAATCGTTTTTGAAGGAGTGCCTCTCGCGCAGGCTAGACAAGAATACCTTAACAAGTTCAAAACTCAGCTTCCAACTAAGACAGTCGATGCGTTGGCCAAGCTTTTCAAGCTTAACATTCCCGAGCATGACGAGAGATGGATGAAGCTCTTATCGCCATGGGAGGCCCGGGTGGCCTCGAATCAGATGCTCAGGCTATTGTCGCTTAGTCGGTTGCGACTCTTTTGTTCGCGCTCGGTCTGTCTAGCCAGTTTTTCTATGTTTTGCATCAAGCTGTTTTCGGGAGTGGCTTCGGGGGGTGGGCTTGTCGCCCCTCGTGTTTGCTTACGGCTTCAGACCGCTTTTATATCTTCGTTTCGCACTTAGTTCAAATGTTTGGACCAAACCTCAGTATCGCAGATTGGAACACCCGAGGGCTAAACGACCAAGGCCGCAAAGATACAGTTCATGCCTTCCTCGCGGACACCCCTTGCCACATTGCATGTATCCAAGAGACGAAGCTCGATTTCATCGATCATCAAACCGCGGCTTATGTTGGAAGTTTCAGGCTTCGTTCCTTCGCGCATCGTCCGGCTGTGGGCACTCGCGGGGGCATTCTCTTGCTTTGGAACGAGGACCATGTTGACATCACCAATATCCATATTGGCACTTACCTGAGCTAATGGATTCCAAGGATCGGTTGCTGGAAACAGTGTTGTTTTCCACAAATCACTGCAAAGACTGCTGCCGAGAGAGAGCGAGTAGTCGGCCGCCGGCCGGCCGGCCGGAGGTCGTTGCCGCGTAGAGTCCCGCCACCACTCGCTGCTTATGGGTGTAGGGAGCCTCGCCGGGAGTTGGGTGCGCGGCTGGAGCAGGCGTAGCCCGTACGGCCGACACACCTTAATCGAGCGCGGTGCCTCGCGACGCTGCTGTAGGGGCGACGAGCCGACGAGTCGTCGAAAGATTTCAGCGGTCCGGCCACTGTTTGCAATCGTCTCGCGTAGTGTTCTTCGGCGCTCAACAAATCTGAGCTCCAACATTCTAGGCTGGAGATTTCGCTTCGCCAAGATCCTGCCCGGGATTGCTCGCCCGCCTCTCGATAAGCAACAACGGGATATGGGGATCGGGTTGCCAGAGAGCTCAATCTGTCCATCAGGTGCTTGATTCAGTCGTCATGGAAAAATTTTCTGATCGAGATCCTGTAGGACAAATTCCAATCGGATCACGAGGAAGGAAAAAGTAAAACACATGATTAAACAATTTTGCGCGTGCCCCTGGGATTGAGGGACGGTGGCGGAGGGATGCTCTTGCGCCGCCGGGGAGACGAACGCTGCGGGGTGTTGACCAATCTCGTTTCTTTGGTGGAGATTTTTTTTTCTTTCGTGCGGATCTGGAGACGGACGGGACGAAGCGGTACTTAGCGGTGGCGAGTGCGGTAATTTGGGTCAACTTTGAGGGTAGGAAAAAACGGACCAACAAGAAACTCTTTTGCTTTTATATTAGGTATAGATATAGATTAGGGGTAGATACATGATTTTTCTGGTTGGAATATATCTAGATCTTGTTTATCAACTTGAATTCTTACTATAGGACATAAGATCGAAGACTATGTGCTTTGATTTTTTTATTTTATGCCCATTTGAATCCTGGTCAAATCCTAGGTTTGACCAAGAGTTAAACAAGTTTAAAACATGAATATGGAAAAGTAAGCCCGTATCCTTCTTAGTCACTTCAAAATGAAGCTCTTGGTATAGTAGCTAGGTTTTTAAAATTTCTATGTTTGAAACCAAAAACCACTTCTCTTCATGCTTGACTTCATAAGACAAAGTTTAGGGTTAGGGGGCAGATACATGATTTTTCCGGTTCAAATATGTCTAGATCTTGTTTATCAACTTGAATGCTTACTGTATGACATAAGAAGACTATTTGCTTTGGTTTTCCATTTTTTGATTTATTTTTTATTTTTTATGCCCATTTGAATTTTGGTCAAATCCTAGGTTTGACCAAGATTGAAACAAGTTAAAGACATGAATATGAAAAAAATAAGCATGTATCGATCCTTCTTAGTCACTCCAAAATGAAGCGCGAGGGAGTATTTTGAAATTTCTACGTTTGAAACCCAATACCATTTCTCTTCATGCTTGACTTCATAAGATAGAGTTTAGGGTTAGGGGTAGATACATGATTTTTCTGGTTTGAATATGCTAGACCTTGTTTATTAACTTGAATGCTTACTCGTGTGACATAAGAAGACTATGTGCTTTGCTTTTTTTGATTTTTTGAATTTTTATGCCCGTTTGAATTTTGCTCAAATCCTTGGTTTGACCAAGATTGAAACAAGTTAAAAACATGAATATGAAAAAGTAAGCATGTATCGATCCTTCTTAATTAGTCACTCCAAAATGAAGCTCGTGGGAGTATTTTGAAATTTCTATGTTTGAAACCCAATACCACTTCTCTTCATGCTTGACTTCATTAGATAGAGTTTAGGGTTATGGGTAGGTACATGATTTTTCTGATTTGAATATGTCTAAACCTTGTTTATCGACTTGAATGTTCTTACTATATGACATAAGAAGACTATGTGCTTTGGTGTTTCATTTTTTTGAATTTTTATGCCCATTTGAATTTTGGTCAAATCCTAGGTTTGCCCAAGATTGAAACAAGTTAAAAACGGGAATATGAAAAAGTAATTAAGCATGTATCGATTCTTCTTAGTCACTCCAAAATGAAGCTCGAGGGAGTATTTTGAAACTTCCATGTTTGAAATCCAATACAACTTCTCTTCATGCTTGACTTCATAAGATAGAGTTTATGGTTAGGGGGTAGATACATGATTTTTCTGGTTTGAATATGTCTAGATTTGTTTATCAACTTGAATGCTTACTGTATGACAAGATTATGTTCTTTCATTTTTTATTTTTTTATTTTTTTGTATTTTTATGCCCATTTGAATCTTGGTCAAATCCTAGGTTTGACCAAGAGGTAAACAAGTTTAAAACTGAAAAAGTAAGCATGTATCCTTCTTAGTCACTCCAAAATGAAGCACTTGGGAGGTTTTTTAAATTTCTATGTTTGCAACCAAAAACAACTTCTCTTCATGATTGACTTCGTAAGACAAAGTTTAGGGTTAGGGGGTAGATACATGATTTTTCAGGTTCAAATATGTCTAGATCTTGTTTATCAACTTGAATGCTTATTGTATGACATAAGAAGACTACATGTTTTGGTTTTTCATTTTTTTTTTTGATTTTTTGAAATTTTATGACCATTTGAATTTTGGTCAAATCCTTGGTTTGACCAAGATTGAAACAAGTTAAAAACATGAATATGAAAAAGTAAGCATGTATCGATCCTTCTTAATTAGTCACTCCAAAATGAAGCTCGTGGGAGTATTTTGAAATTTCCATGTTTGAAACCCAATACCACTTCTCTTCATGCTTGACTTCATAAGATAGAGTTTAGGGTTAGGGGTAGATACATGATTTTTCTGGTTTGAATATGTCTAGACCTTGTTTATCGACTTGAATGTTCTTACTATATGACATAAGAAGACTATGTGCTTTGGTTTTTCATTTTTTGATTGTTTTTGAATTTTTATGCCCATTTGAATTTTGGTCAAATCCTATGTTTGACCAAGATTGAAACAAGTTAAAACAGGAATATGAAAAAGTAAGCTTGTATCCTTCTTAGTCACTCCAAAATAAGGCTCTTGTGAGGTTTTTAAAATTTCTATGTTTGAAACCAAAAACCACTTCTCTTCATGCATGCTTGACTTCATAAGATAGAGTTTAGGGTTAATTAGGGGTAGATACATGATTTTTATGGTTCAAATATGTCTAGATCTTGTTTATCAACTTGAATGTTTACTATAGGACATAAGATCGAAGACTATGTGCTTTGATTTATTTTTATTTTTATGCCCATTTGAATCTTGGTCAAATCCTAGGTTTGACCAAGAGTTAAACAAGTTTAAAACATTAATATGAAAAAGTAAGCCCGTATCCTTCTTAGTCACTTCAAAATGAAGCTCTTGGTATAATATCTAGGTTTTTAAAATTTCCATGTTTGAAACCAAGAACCACTTCTCTTCATGCTTGACTTCATAAGACAGAGTTTAAGGTTAGGGGTAGATACATGATTTTTCTTGTTTGAATATGTCTAGATCTTGTTTATCAACTTGAATGCTTACTCTGTGACATAAGAAGACTATGTGCTTTGGTTTTTTATTTTTTTATTCATTTTTGAATTTTTATGCCAATTTCAATTTTGGTCAAATCCTAGGTTTGACCAAGATTGAATGTAGTGACCTCACTTTAAAAAGTGCAAGTCCCTGTGCATTAGTGCTAGTCCCTGGATCGAACTGCTAGCACACACAGTGTAAGATGAAATAGCAAGTAGCAAAGGTCTTCATTACAACCTAAGATCCAGCGGAAATAAAATAGTTCGATACAACTTGCATAGCTCAAGGCTAGCATAAACATAAATCAGAGTTCAACATCAAGCGGAAAGCAAATAGCATGGTCCTTCACGGATGCCACAGGCAGACATGTTGGGCAAAGACTCGTGATCCTAACATCTTCTTCAGCAGCTAGGGATACCTGCAACATCAAACGTTGCAGCCCGAAGGAATCAATACATTTGGAATTGTATTGGCAAGGACACTTTTGTGGACTCAAAAGGCATCTTATACCTACGTGCACATCTGGCTGGTAAAGCTCAAGTTCATTTTGCATAAAGCCAATTTTCCCTATCGTTTATCAAATCATTTTCTTTCAATCTAATTTACACTAACATTGGTAAATCCCCAATGTAACAGTTAACAGTAGCATTGGTAAAGCCCCAATGTACCTTCCTACCCTTGTTCACCACCAGTTTTTATTTAAAAATTGGGATGAGGAGATCTTCGAAAAAGTGACTTGTCAGTTCGCTCAAGTTGTTCATAACCGGGGACACGGCTAAGTAATTTAATTTTTACACTCTCGAGAGGTTGTACACCTTTACCCACATGGCCAGGTCAATCCTTCTACCTCGATGCACATTTTGCTAGAGGACAGGTGTAGACCGTGGCCGAGACCTTCTGTGTGTAATCACCCGAACCATTCCCTAAGGGCCCCGTTCCACCTACTGTATCCCTCTACCACCACCTGGCCCCTAGGATCCGGGTTCATAGAACATACTTTGTCAAGCCAGAGCCATAGTAGCATGTGGTTGTACGTGAAGATAATGCGCAAGATTTGTCTACAATCTCTTTAAGCCTGGGTGACTTTCCGCAAGTGTGCACTAGCACCAGGGTCTTGCCCCCTGATACAGTTACCCTCTCCATAACTCCACCATTCACCCAGGTAATTCATTAAACTTAGTTGTTTTTCCTTAACCTCTATCAAAACCTTTTTCCATGGTATACCATGTAACAACTAAATTTAATGGCGGCTAAGGGAGTCTAGGAGTGGTGTATCTAAACTACTAGGATTTAATAGCAGGTAAAAAGCATAAACCCTAGACATGTCTACTATAAAAACATTAGGGTGCAATAATTAAAACTGGGACTTTTGGTGTGTGTCACTTGCCTTGGTGAGAGGACGAGTTGGTACACTCTTCGCAAAAACACTCGTTGCAATCAGCACAATCACAATCTACAAACAAAATTTACACTTCATAAACATATAGCAACATATAGACAAACACAAATAAAATATGGATGCAATATGTGGATTGAACATGATCGCATGATGTTATGTCAGAAATTTAGTGTTGTTTAAATCATTGAAACATCTTCTAGTTCTAGAAAAGTGCTTTAACGCTAAATAAATACTACAAGGAAATTATATAGGCAACGTTTCTCTTGTTCTAATGCTACTATACGAGAGGGTTAAATTATCTGCTAATAGCAAAAGGAATTAACCCCCCAAAAAATAGTTTGTACTACTATTTGTGTAGCCAATATACTCTATTTTAGTTTCTGCAAAAACTGTGTATAAACATGATGCAAAACTTCGAAATTATTTGTACTAATATAATCTATTAAATTTTGTGAGTACGTAGATATCCTATTTGTGTCATTTAGATCTGTGGTTCAAAAGATATGGATTTTTTAGTTTCTACGTCAATCTGTTCATACTTACGTAAAAACTGAATTGGTAGAAGTACACTAGCAACTTAAACATATTATAGCGTGGCTCATACTAAAGATTATGCTATTCTGATGCTAAGTGTATGTATATGAATGGAAACAATAGGAGACAATAGGAGACGAACAGGATACCGGCGCAGATGGTCGATGATGTCGGAAACGATGGCGCAGCTACACAGGTTGATGACAACGTTGCCGAAGAGGCTTCCGAAGTTGATGTGTCGCAGAAGGTCTACACGATGACCGTTCAGGCACGCTCTCTCCCGAAATCGCTCGCTGAAAAATTCTTCCCACGGCCGACGCTCACGGATGAAATTGCCGCTGTCGCTGTGGTGCATCAAAAAATGCGAAACAAAGCTTCAGAGATGCGCAATGAAGAAATAGAAAGTTTGGAAGAAACTAGAGATCAAAAGATGGAACGTGTTCACCGTAATCGACGATTTACCGCGATAGTGCTGCGGACCTTCGAGCTCGAATTCGAGCAGCCTGGGGGCTCTAAGGAAGTGTCGTTTGGGAGTAAATAGAGAGGAAGGTGTGGAGCTTAAGTAGCAACAAACGGTACAACAATTGGTGCAGGAAAACGCCGGAATCAATTGGGGATGAAACGGCAGAAACTGACTACATTATTCGTGCGTGCGTTGTGCTGAGGCTTGAAGACGACGATTGAAGACGGACGTGGCAGTGGGGCCCGCGCGCTAGGAAAAAAAAATTAAAGAATGAAAGGGTTCAGCTGCTGCTTCGTTCCTTGACGTCGCGCGGCGTGCGTGCGTGCGGGCCTGGCTGGCTAACTCATTTTGGGTTGGTTGGCCAGTGTCCCGTTCGTTGATTCTTTTTTTTTAACCAAATCTCTTTTCTCTCTCCTATTTTAGTATTTAGAAAAATAATTTGACAAATCGAATTTCATTAAAAGTAAGTCAAAACAAGTCAGAAAAATCTAAATAAAATATTAGTGGATTCCTTATTCAGTGAAGAACATTTTGGAACCACGTTTAAAACATTTTGATAAATTTGAAATTGGTACAAAGGCCTATATGTTTTTATTTGCATTACTTCGGGTTTAAAGTTTTTTTATAGCTTTGAAGTTCAATAAAATTTTCCTAGTGAATGCAAGGATGCCATCATGCTTATGAATGCAATGCGTGTTTTTTTTTTGTTTGAAAACTCCATTTTTGGGAAATAGTTTTAAGTAACACCAAAAAAAATTCAATGTAAATTTTAAATTAAGACAACCAACCAAGCTTAAATTTATTTTTATTTCACATTTCAAAATTTGGAAAGTTTTGGGATGTGACATTGAAACAAGTTAAAAACATGAATATGAAAAAGTAAGCATGTATCGATCCTTCTTAGCCACTCCAGAATGAAGCTCGTGGGAGTATTTTGAAATTTCCATGTTTGAAATCCAATACCATTTCTCTTCATACTTGACTTCATAAGACAAAGTTTAGGGTTAGGGGGTAGATACATGATTTTTCTGGTTCAAATATGTCTAGATCTTGTTTATCAACTTGAATTCTTACTTTATGACATACGAAGACTATATGCTTTGGTTTTTCATTTTTTGAATTTTTATGCCCATTTGAATTTTGGTCAAATCCTTGGTTTGACCAAGATTGAAGTAGGTTAAAAACATGAATATGAAAAAGTAAGCATGTATAGATCCTTATTAGTCACTCCAAAATGAAGCTCGTGGGAGTATTTTGAAATTTCCATGTTTGAAGCCCAATACCACTTCTCTTAATGCTTGACTTCATAAGATAGAGTTTAGGGTTAGGGGTAGATACATGATTTTTCTGGTTTGAATATGTCTAGACCTTGTTTATCGACTTGAATGTTCTTACTATATGACATAAGAAGACTATGTGCTTTGGTTTTTCATTTTTTTGATTTTTTTGAATTTTTTTTGCCCATTTGAATTTTGGTCAACGGTTTGACAAAGAGTTGAACAAGTTTAAAACATGAATATGAAAAAGTAAGCCTGTATCCTTCTTAGTCACTCCAAAATGAAGCTCTTGTGAGGTTTTTAAAATTTCTATGTTTGAAACCAAAAGCCACTTCTCTTCATGCATGCTTGACTTCATAAGATAGAGTTTAGGGTTAATTAGGGGTAGATACATGATTTTTCTGGTTTGAATATCTCTAGATCTTGTTTATCAACTTGAATGCTTACTATAGGACATAAGATGGAAGATTATGTGCTTTGATTTTTTTTATTTTTATGCCCATTTGAATCTTGGTCAAATCCTAGGTTTGACCAAGAGTTAAATAAGTTTAAAAAATGAATATGAAAAAGTAAGCCCGTATCCTTCTTAGTCACTTCAAAATGAAGCTCTTGGTATAGTAGCTAGGTTTTTAAAATTTCTTATGTTTGAAATAAAAAACCACTTCTCTTCTTGCTTGACTTCATAAGATAGAGTTTAGGGTTAGGGGTAGATACTTGATTTTTCTTGTTTGAATATGCCTAGATCTTGTTTATCAACTTGAATGCTTACTCCGTGACATAAGAAGACTATGTGCTTTGGTTTTTTATTTTTTTATTCGTTTTCGAATTTTTATGCCCATTTCAATTTTGGTCAAATCCTAGGTTTGACCAAGATTGAAACAAGTTAAAAACATGAATATGAAAAAGTAAGCATGTATCGATCCTTCTTAGTCACTCCAAAATGACGCACTTGGGAGGTTTTTAAAATTTCTATGTTTGAAACGAAAAACAACTTCTCTTCATGCTTGACTTCGTAAGACAAAGTTTAGGGTTAGGGGGTAGATACATGATTTTTCTGGTTCAAATATGTCTAGATGTTGTTTATCAACTTGAATGCTTACTGTATGACATAAGAAGACTATGTGCTTTGGTTTTTTATTTTTTTTATTTTTTGAATTTTTATGCCCATTTGAATTTTGGTCAAATCCTTGGTTTGACCAAGATTGAAACAGGTTAAAAACATGAATATGAAAAAGTAAGCATGTATAGATCATTCTTAGTCACTCCAAAATGAAGCTCGTGGGAGTATTTTGAAATTTCCATGTTTGAAACCCAATACCACTTCTCTTCATGCTTGACTTCACAAGATAGAGTTTAGAGTTAGGGGTAGATACATGATTTTTCTTGTTTGAATATGTCTAGATCTTGTTTATCAACTTGAACGCTTACTCTGTGACATAAGAAGACTATGTGCTTTGGTTTTTTATTTTTTATTCGTTTTTGAATTTTTATGCCCATTTCAATTTTGGTCAAATCCTAGGTTTAACCAAGATTAAAACAAGTAAAAAACATGAATATGAAAAAGTAAGCATGTATCGATCCTTCTTAGTCACTCCAAAATGAAGCACTTGGGAGGTTTTTAAAATTTCTATGTTTGAAAAAAAACAACTTCTCTTCATGCTTGACTTCGTAAGACAAAGTTTAGGGTTAGGGGGTAGATACATGATTTTTCTGGTTCAAATATGTCTAGATCTTGTTTATCAACTTGAATGCTTACCGTATGACATAAGAAGACTATGTGCTTTGGTTTTTCATTTTTTTTTTTTTTTTGAATTTTTATGCCCATTTGAATTTTGGTCAAATCCTTGGTTTGACCAAGATTGAAACAGGTTAAAAACATGGATATGAAAAAGTAAGCATGTATCGATCATTCTTAGTCACTCCAAAATGAAGCTCGTGGGAGTATTTTGAAATTTCCATGTTTGAAACCTAATACCACTTCTCTTCATGCTTGACTTCATAAGATAGAGTTTAGGGTTAGGGGTAGATACATGATTTTTCTGGTTTGAATATGTCTAGACCTTGTTTATCGACTTGAATGTTCTTACTATATGACATAAGAAGACTATGTGCTTTGGTTTTTCTTTCTTTTTTGATTTTTTTGATTTTTTTTATGCCCATTTGAATTTTGGTCAACGGTTTGACCAAGATTTGAACAAGTTTAAAACATGAATATGAAAAAGTAAGCATGTATCCTTCTTAGTCACTCCAAATGAAGCTGTTGTGAGGTTTTTAAATTTTCTATGTTTGAAACCAAAAACCACTTCTCTTCATGCATGCTTGACTTCATAAGTTAGAGTTTAGGGTTAATTGGGGGTAGATACATGATTTTTATGGTTTGAATATGTCTAGATCTTGTTTATCAACTTGAATGCTTACTATAGGACATAAGATCGAAGACTATGTGCTTTGATTTTTTTATTTTTATGCCCATTGGAATCTTGGTCAAATCCTAGGTTTGACAAAGAGTTAAACAAGTTTAAAACATGAATACGAAAAAGTAAGACCGTATCCTTCTTAGTCACTTCAAAATGAAGCTCTAGGTATAGTAGCTAGGTTTTTAAAATTTCTATGTTTGAAACCAAAAACCACTTCTCTTCATGCCTGACTTCATAAGACGAGTTTAGGGTTAGGGGTAGATACATGATTTTTTTGTTTGAATATGTCTAGATCTTGTTTATCAACTTGAATGCTTACTCTGTGACATAAGAAGACTATGTGCATTGGTTTTTTATTTTTTTATTCATTTTTGAATATTTATGCCCATTTCAATTTTGGTCAAATCCTAGGTTTGACCAAGATTGAAACAAGTTAAAAACATGAATATGAAAATGTAAGCATGTATCGATCCTTCTTAGTCACTCCAGAATGAAGCTCGTGGGAGTATTTTGAAATTTCCATGTTTGAAACCCAATACCATATCTCTTCATGCTTGACTTCATAAGATATAGTTTAGGGTTAGGGGGTAGATACATGATTTTTCAGGTTTGAATATGTCTAGACTTTGTTTATCAGCTTGAATGCTTAATATATGACAAAAAAGACTATTTTCTAACGGATGGAGTAAGCACTCTAGCTATGAAAAGTACCAAACAATGCATACCAAAATGATTTTTTTAGAGGAATACCAGTTCAGATTATTTAATTTATATTAGCAGGCCAAAATCGAACCCCGTAGTTGGATTTTTTGAAATTGATCCGTAGTACTGGGCAAAACCCTAGTTTAACTTATTTTATCATAGATTCGTAGGTCCATTTTTTTACGTTTTTATTATTATTACTAGGCAGCACATGTGTTTGCCCGTCCAGTGAAACTCGGAGGAAGAGAGATCGCACGGGAGGAGACAAAGGGAGAGCGATCACGGGGCCTGTCTTATTTATGGTGTCTCCCCTTTTTCTGGTGATGATGTTGGCTGTTGTGCAGGGTTTCTCAGTGCGCAAGAGGTGCGAGCGAGCGAGCGAGTAAGGCCGAGAATGAGAGAGATGTTTTTTTTTGTGACAGGGACAACCGAAGGATCCTGAAGGACCCAAAGTGATAAGGGGTTGCCCGATCTTCTTAGTAAGCGACGGGTGGTCATGAACACGCGATGGTAGCAGCGGATGGAATCGATGATATGAGGAGGATAACTTGTATGACGCCGACGAAGTCTCTCGATTCATTCACTGTGGCCAATGCAACGGCTCTCAACCCTGCAAGATATTCGCAACTCCACACACTTGCGCACGTAGCCGCCGACCACGAAGCGGTAGATTGCAATCTTCTAATCCCCAATGGAACAGACGAGATCACACAAACTTTCGGTAGCATAAAACTCTAGATCGCAACGAATTGGAGAGTTGTGATTCAATAGTTTTGCATAGCAAACAACTAAGAACTAGGGTTTAACTTAAACGTGGTCCGAAGCAACTTTGGGGGCGTCCGGGCACTTATATAGGCGTCCGGGATGACCTCGGGTCGAAAAAGTACGAAAATAACCGACCCAAAATAGATGCTGGTGGAGACGAGACTCGGACTCGGCCGGTCCGGGGGCCGGTCGGCCGGGCCTAGGACCGGGCTGGCCGGTTCAAACCGGGCCAGGGACCGGGTGCTGACCGGGCGGGGGAAGTGTCGCGCAGTAACCCTCACGGTTGGCATCAGCTGGTCGTCCGGTTGGGGCCAGGTCGGATCCGGCGTGCCGCCCGGTCGGACCGGGCCAAGGACCGGGCGCGCCGGCGTGGCGGCCGGTCTGACCGGATCGTTGGGCCGGCCTGGACTTCGTCTTCCTCTCTCGCGCATGCCTCCCGCTCCTCCCTCGCGTGTCCATGGAATATCTTCATGTCCGGCTCCATGTCCAGTTTCACGTCCATCTTCACGTCCAGCTGCTCCTCTCCTCCTCGTGCGATGCTTGTCTCCTCTTCATACACTGATCATACATAAGTAGCAAGACTTAGGCGGTATAAAGTTCTCATCAATCAAAGTATCGTTTAGGAACAATTTCACCTGTTGTTTAAGTAGCTTCGCACGAGCCCTTGTAATAGGTCCAATCCGAACTTCATTGGACTTGAGCTTCACAACAGCTTCATCTTCATCTTGCAATGATGGAGGTAGTAGTGTATTAGGGATATCCTCATCATCTCCGCCCCTTCAAAAGGCGTCGACCTCGACGCTCCAAGGTCTTCTCCGTCATATGGTGTCAAATCAGCAACATTGAAAGAATTACTGACACCAAACTCATCAAGTGGAAGATCTATCAAGTATGCATTATCGTTGATCTTGGCAAGCACTTTGTAAGGACCAGCACCACGAGGAAGCAACTTGGACTTCCGCAGCTTCGGGAACCTATCCTTGCGAAAATGTACCCAGACCATATCACCGAGGCTTGAACAACATCTCCTTACGCTTCTTGTTCATCCTTGCAGCATTGCTCTTGCCTTTCTTCTCTATCAACTCTTTAGTCTTCACATGAATCTTTCGCACAAAATTTGCCCTCTTCGATGCCTCCATATTAACTCTCTCATGTATGGGCAAAGGCAACAAGTCGAGTGGAGTAATGGGTTTGAAACCATACACCACCTCAAAGGGACACAACTCTGTGGTAGAATGTACCGCCACTGTTGTAAGCAAACTCCACATGCGGCAAACACTCTTCCCACTCCTTCGAGTTCTTCTTGATCATGGATCTCAACGGTTGTGACAAGGTTCGATTCACCACCTCGGTATGACCATCGGTTTGGGGATGACAAGTAGTACTTGAAAAGTAGCTTTGTCCCCGGCTTTCCCCAAAGTGTCTTCCGGAAGTAGCTCATGAACTTCACATCACGATCGAAACAATAGTCTTCGGGACTTCATGTAGACGTACAATCTCCACTGAAAAACGAGGTTAGCAATATGCGACGCATCGTCGCTCTTGTGGCGAGCAATAAAGTGTGACATTTTAGAAAATATGTCGACTACCACAAATATAGAATCATGGCCTCTTTTAGTACACGGCAAACCCAACACAAAATCCATACTTATATCTTTCCATGGTGTAGTAGGTGCCGGTAAAGGAGTATACAAATCGTGAGGCTTCAGCTTGGACTTGGACTTGTTGCAAGCAATGCACCTCTTCACATACATGTCCACATCCCACCTCATCTTTGGCCAATAAAAGTGATCAGCAAGCATGAGTAGCGTCTTCTCACGCCCAAAGTGACCCATCAAACCTCCAGCATGTGATTCACTGCAATAAGAGCAAACGCACGAGACGATTACGGAACACATAGTTTGTTAGCTCTAAACAAGAACCCATCATGTATGTGATATTTTTCCCATGCTTTACCTATAGCACACAAGCGATATGGTTCAGCAAAATCATGATCGGTGGCATACAAATCACATAGTACTTCTAATCCGGGAATTTTAACATGAAGATGAGTTAATAGCATAGTTTTCCTAGATAAAGCATCAGCAACAATATTATCTTTTCCCTTCTTATGCTTAATAATATATGGAAAAGACTAAATGAACTCAACCCACTTAGCAAGACACCTATGCAAAGTAGATTGGGCTTTCAGATATTTCAAAGCTTCATGATCAGAATGTATGATAAATTCTTTTGGCCACAAATAATGTTGCCAAACCTCAAGAACTCCAATTAAAGCATACAATTCTTTATCATAGATAGGATAGTTCAACTTAGCACCGAGAAAATTTCTCGGAAAAATATGCAATTGGGCGACCCTCTTGCATCAACACACCATCAATTCCAATACCACTAGCATCACATTCAATCTTAAATTGCTTATTGAAATCGGGAAGTGCAAGCAACGGTGCGGAAGTTAACAATCGTTTCGGTTCATAAAAAGCATGATCTTGGGCAATGCCCCACTCAAATGCAACACCCTTTTTTGTCAATTCATTCAAAGGTGCAGCAATAGTACTAAAATTGGGAACAAATCTTCTATAAAACCCAGCTAGACCATGAAAACTTCTTACTTGACTCACATTCATGGGAGTAGGCCAATTTTGAATTGCTTCAATTTTAGACACATCTACTTCTACTCCATGCTTAGAGACAACATAACCCAGAAATATGACCATATCTTTGCAAAATGTGCACTTCTCAAGATTACCATAGAGTTTATTACCACGCAACACTTGCAAAACATGTCGAATATGTATAGTATGATCAGATTCATTGCGGCTTTAGATTAATATGTCATCAAAATACACAACCACAAACTTGCCAATAAAATTACGCAAAACATGGTTCATCAGTCTCATGAAAGTCCTAGGTGCATTAGTCAAACCAAAGGCATTACTAACCACTCATATAAACCAAATTTTGTTTTAAAGGTTGTTTTCCACTCATCCCCTTCTTTCATCCTAATTTGATGATAACCACTATGCAAATCAATTTTAGAGAAAACAGCAGCACCACTCAATTCATCTAGCATATCCTCTAAACGGGGATTAGGATGACGATATCGAATAGTAATGTTGTTTATCGCTCTACAATCTACGCACATATGCCATGTACCATCTTTCTTAGGAACTAGAATAACAGGAACAGCACAAGGACTAAGGCTTATGCGGATATAACCTTTGTCGAGTAGCGCTTGTACTTGCTTCTGTATTTCCTTCGTCTCTTCGGGGTTCGTTCTATATGGAGCCCTATTGGGCAGCGAAGCTCCGGGGATCAAGTCAATTTGATGCTCAATACCACGCAATGGTGGTAGTCCCGCGGGTACCTCTGCTGGCGCGTATTTGACACACGTCTGTTGGGAACCCCAAGATGAAGGTGTGATGCGTACAACAGCAAGTTTTCCCTCAGTAAGAAACCAAGGTTATCGAACCAGTAGGAGTCAAGGAACACGTGAAGGTTGTTGGTGACGGAGTGTAGTGCGGCGCAACACCAGGGATTCCGGCGCCAACGTGGAACCTGCACAACACAATCAAAATACTTTGCCCCAACTTAACGGTGAGGTTGTCAATCTCACCGGCTTGCTGTAAACAAAGGATTAAACGTATGGTGTGGAAAATGATGTTTGTTTGCGAAGAACAGACAAAGAACGAGTTTGTAGTAGATTGTATTTCAGATGTAAAAGAATGGACCGGGGTCCACGAGTTCACTAGTGGTGTCTCTCCGATAAGAAATAGCATGTTGGGTGAACAAATTACAGTTGGGCAATTGACAAATAGAGAGGGCATAACAATGCACATACATATCACGATGACTACTATGAGATTTAATCGGGGAATTACGACAAAGTACATAGACCGCTATCCAGCGAGGCATCTATGCCTAAAAAGTCCACCTTCGAGGTTAGCATCCGCACCCCTTCCGGTATTAAGTTGCAAACAACGGACAATTGCATTAAGTATGGTGCGTAATGTAATCAACACAAATATCCTTAGACAAAGCATTGATGTTTTATCCCTAGTGGCAACAGCACATCCACAACCTTAGAACTTTCTGTCACTGTCCCAGATTCAATGGAGGCATGAACCCATTATCGAGCATAAATACTCCCTCTTGGAGTTACAAGTATCAACTTGGCCAGAGCCTCTACTAGCAACGGAGAGCATGCAAGAACATAAACAACACATATATGATAGATTGATAATCAACTTGATATAGTATTCCATATTCATCGGATCCCAACAAACACAACATGTAGCATTACAAATAGATGATCTTGATCATGATAGGCAGCTCACAAGATCTAACATGATAGCACAATGAGGAGAAGACAACCATCTAGATACTTGCTATGGGCCCATAGTGCAAGGGTGAACTACTCACACATCAATCCGGAGGCGATCATGGTGATGAAGAGTCCTCCGGGAGATGATTCCCCTCTCCGGCAGGGTGCCGGAGGCGATCTCCTGAATCGCCCGAGATGGGATTGGCGGCGGCGGCGTCTCTGGAAGGTTTTCCGTATCGTGGCTCTCGGTACAGGGGTTTTCGCGACGAAGGCTATAAGTAGGCGGAAGGGCAGCGTCGGTGGAGGCACGAGGGCCACACACCATAGGGCGGCGCGGGCCCCACCCAGACCGCGCGGCCCTGTGGTGTCGGTGCCTCGTCGCCCCACTTCGTAACGCTTTCGGTCTTCTGGAAGCTCCGTGGAAAAATAATACCCTGGGCGTTGATTTCGTCCAATTCCGAGAATATTTCCTTTGTAGGATTTCTGAAACCAAAAACAGCAGAAAACGACAAGCGGCTCTTCGGCATCTCGTCAATAGGTTAGTGCCGGAAAATGCATAATAATGACATAAAGTGTGTATAAAACATGTGAGTATCATCATAAAAGTAGCATGGAACATAAGAAATTATAGATACGTTTGAGACGTATCAAGCATCCCCAAGCTTAGTTCCTACTCGCCCTCGAGTAGGTAAACGATAACAAGGATAATTTCTGAAGTGACATGCTATCATAATCTTGATCAATACTATTGTAAAGCATATGAGATGAATGCAGCGATTCGAAGCAATGGTAAAGACAATGAATAAACAACTGAATCATATAGCAAAGACTTTTCATGAATAGTACTTTCAAGACAAGCATCAATAAGACTTGCATAAGAGTTAACTCATAAAGCAATAAATTCTTAGTAGAGAGTTTTGAAGCAACACAAAGGAAGATATAAGTTTCAGCAGTTGCTTTCAACTTCAACATGTTTATCTCATGGATAATTGTCAACACAAAGTAATATAACAAGTGCAATAGGTAAACATGTAAGAATCAATGCACACAGTTCACACAAGTGTTTGCTTCTAAGATAGAAAGAAGTAGGTAAACTGACTCAACATAAAGTAAAAGATAGGCCCTTCGCAGAGGGAAGCATGGATTACTATTTTTGTGCTAGAGATTTTCATTTTGAAAACATAGAAACAATTTTGTCAACGGTAGTAATAAATCATATGTGTTGTGTATAAGACATCCTATAAGTTGCAAGCCTCATGCATAGATTACCAATAGTGCTCGCACCTTGTCCTAATTAGCTTGGATTTACATGGATTATCATTGCATAACATATGTTTCAACCAAGTGTCACAAAAGGGTACCTCTATGTCGCCTGTACAAAGGTCCAAGGAGATAGATCACATTTGATTTCTCGTTTTTGATAGATCTCAACTTAGGACATCCATACCGGGACAACATAGACAACGAGATAATGGACTCCTCTTTAATGCATAAGCATTCAACAACGAGATAATATTCTCATAAGAGATTGAGGATTAATTGTCCAAAGCTGAAACTTCCACCATGATTCATGGTTTTAGTTAGCGGCCCAATGTTCTTCTCTAACAATATGCATACTCAAACCATTTGATCATGATAAATCACCCTTACTTCAGACAAGACGAACATGCATAGCAACTCACATGATATTCAACAAAGGTGTAATAGTTGGTGGCGTCCCCAGAAACATGGTTACCGCTCAACAAGCAACTTATAAGAAATAAGATACATAAGCTACATATTATTCTTCACCACAATAGTTTTTAAGGCTATTTTCCCATGAGCTATATATTGCGAAGACAAAGAATAGAATTTTAAAGGTAGCACTCAAGTAATTTACTTTGGAATGGCAGAGAAATACCATGTAGTAGTTAGGTATGGTGGACACAAATGGCATAGTTTTTGGCTCAAGGATTTGGATGCACGCGAAGTAATCCCTCTCAATACAAGGCTTAGGCTAGCAAGGTTGTTTCAAGCAAACTCAAGTATAAACCGATACAGACAAAACTTACATAAGAACATATTGCAAGCATTATAAGACTCTACATTGTCTCCTTGTTGTTCAAACACCTCACCAGAAAATATCTAGACTCTAGAGATACCAATCATGCAAACCAAATTTTAACAAGCTCTATGTAGTTCTTCATTAATAGGTGCAAAGTACATGATGCAAGAGCTTAAACATGATCTATATGAGCACAACAATTGCCAAGTATAAAATTATTCAAGACATTATACCAATTACCACATGAAGCATTTTCTGTTTCCAACCATATAACAATGAACGAAGCGAGTTTCAACCTTCGCCATGAACATTAAAAGTAAAGCTAAGAACACCGGTGTTCATACGAAACGAGAGGAGCGTGTCTCTCTCCCAAACAAAGAATGCTAGGATCCGATTTTATTCAAACAAAAACAAAAACAAAAACATACGGACGCTCCAAGTAAAGCACATAAGATGTGACGGAATAAAAATATAGTTTCACTAGAGGTGACCTGATAAGTTGTCGATGAAGAAGGGATGCCTTGGGCATCCCCAAGCTTAGATGTTTGAGTCTTCTTAAAATATGCAGGGATGAACCACGGGGGCATCCCCAAGCTTAGACTTTTCACTCTTCTTGATCATATTGTATCATCCTCCTCTCTTGACCCTTGAAAACTTCCTCCACACCAAACTCAAAACAAACTCATTAGAGGGTTAGTGCATAATCGAAAATTCACATATTCAGAGGTGACATAATCATTCTTAACACTTCTGGACATTGCACAAAGCTACTTAAAGTTAATGGAACAAAGAAATCCATCAACATAGCGAAACAGGCAATGCGAAATAAAAGGCAGAATCTGTCAAAACAGAACAATCCGTAAAGACGAATTTTTCTGGGGCACTTAACTTGCTCAGATGAAAAATCTCAAATTTAATGAAAGTTGCGTACATATCTGAGGATCACGCACGTAAATTGGCAGATTTTTCTAAATTACCTACAGATGGGGCTGCTCAATTTCGTGACAGTAAGAAATATGTTTCTGCGCAGTAATCCAAATCTAGTATCAACCCTACTATCAAAGACTTTACTTGGCACAACAATGCAATAAAATAAAGATAAGGAGAGGTTGCTACAGTAATAACAACTTCCAAGACTCAAATCTTTCTATTCTTAATAGGTGATCCCATTTTCCTGCACATGCAAGGTATCCACCTCATCAAGCATCACTAAGCAATCGTAACCTGCCACCTAAGCAATTCTTCCACGTCATCATGTACAGGTGTCCACCTCATGAAGCATATCTCAGCAATCCTAAGCTGCCATGTGTCTTCAATCCTGCCACCTCAGCCACACACAAAATGTCACCTTGGATATTTATATTGTCTGTTCACATTCGGAAGCCACCTCAATTAATTATGTCACGTTGGATTTATATTGTTTGTTCATATTCTGCAGTTAATTCCTCAACACCAATTGATTTATTTTGTCTCTTCGCATCCCGGAGCATCCCGGAGTAAATCCTTTCCTCTTCGTCTCCTCCACTACTGCAATCAAGACTGATGGAGTTCTTTTACCGTCCACTAATGTATTCCATGGACGTACTCTCCCTATTTAAGCTGCTCCGTTCCCATCGGATACACCAAACATGGGTATACACGCTGTGAGGTTTCTCCTCGGAAACACTGTGTTGTTGGTGAGGAACTTGAAACCCCTGCCTTGATGCCTTCTCCACCCGGATGGATTTCTGGACAATTCCGGCTCTCCGCGTGTGAAATGTCGGCGTGTGATCTAGACGAGCAGCATCGCGGCCAGGTTTCTCGACAAGCTCCATCATGTTCTGCTTTGAGTGAGAAGATACAATGGCAGTCCGGTGCTATTGGTGAATCATATTTTCTCCAAATGTTTTATCAGTGATGGTAGGGAAGCCTTCTAAGAAAACGATGGCATCATGCATTAGAGGTACTCATTTTCCTATTTGTAGAATGGATTAACTTTTCACATGTATTGGTATTTCATACAACAAATCTCCAAGGTCGTCGTGTACTGACGCTCGCCTTCAGTACAGATTGCCAATTGTCACATGAATCGGTATCTCCTTATATATTTTTAAATCAAAAAGTTAAATTGGTGTTCTTTCTTTCTGATTGATATGCCAAGATCGGTCAGGACTTCCTCTGAAATTATCTCAGTTTGTTAGTCCAAGTCATGTGCTGGGCTAAACTGGACTACACCTGGTCTTGGTGTACGATTCCCATTTCTAGCTACCTCTATGACACATTCTAGCGGGACATGAACTTCAGCATTCAGTTCGGAGTTACTAGACAATGGAATCGGTGCTTTCCTTCAAGTGCCCGAGTCTACGATTATATGGAGTACTTAGTGCGGAAGAGTACGGAAATGAAAGCTTGACTCATCTCCACTCATTTGTTGATCAAGTAAACATGGTTGCGAGAAAAATTAATATGTTGAGAGAAGTATCTTTAATGGAGATGAAATACTCAGTTATAGAGATACCAATAAAAAAAGTATTGATCTATGTAGTCCTTTACGTATTCCTACAACTGAAAGGTTTGTTTTGGATGTACATTTATATACCTTCCATACTTTTTATTCTACGAATATATGTTAACTTTATTGGACTATTTCATAGGTGGCACGTAGATATTGGTTTAATCACTTCAACAGTGCAGAATTCATTGATATATGTTTTTCTCTACAAGCACAACGACTAATCTTAATTATAAATAATTTATTTTATAATTTGACTATTCCAAGAAGTATAATTTATAGAATAATATAACAAATATTAATAAAATATCCCGCAACAACGTGCGGGGTATCATCTAGTATAAACAAAAGTGCAGAAGTAAAATAATAGGTTGTCTCCCATAAGCGCTTTTCTTTAACGCCTTTCAGCTAGGCGCAGAAAGTGTGAATCAAGTATTATCAAGAGATGAAGCATCAACATCGTAATTTGTTCTAATAATAGAATCATAAGGTAACTTCATTCTCTTTCTAGGGAAGTGTTCCATACCTTTCTTGAGAGGAAATTGATACTTAATATTACCTTCCTTCATATCAATAATAGCACCAACGAGTTCGAAGAAAAGGTCTTCCCAATATAATGGGACAAGATGCATTGCATTCAATATCCAAGACAACAAAATCAACGGGGACAAGGTTATTGTTAACCATAATGCGAACATTATCAATCCTCCCCAAAGGTTTCTTTATAGCATTATCAACAAGATTAACATCCAAATAACAATTTTTCAATGGTGGCAAGTCAAGCATATCATAGATTTTCTTAGGCATAACGAAATACTTGCACCAAGATCACATAAAGCATTACAATCAAAATCATTGACCTTCATCTTAATGATGGGCTCCCAACCATCTTCTAACTTCCTAGGAATAGAAGTTTCAAGTTTTAGTTTCTCCTATCTAGCTTTTATGAGAGCATTTGTAATATGTTTTGTAAAGGCCAAATTTATAGCACTAGCATTGGGACTTCTAGCAAGTTTTTGTAAGAACTTTATAACTTCAGAGATGCGACAATCATCAAAATCTAAACCATTATGATCTACATCAATGGGATCATTGTCCCCAATATTTTGAAAAATTTCAGCAGTTTTATCACAAGCAGTTTCAGCAGTTTTAGCAATTTCAGGCAATTTTGCACGCTTTGCACTAGGAGTAGAAACATTGCCAACACCAATTATTTTACCATTGATAGTAGGAGGTTTAGCAACATGTGAAGCATCAACATTACTAGTGGTGGTAATAGTCCAAACTTTAGCTACATTATTCTCTTTAGCTAGTTTTTCTTCTCTTTCCCACCTAGCATGCAATTCAGCCATCAATCTAATATTCTCATTAATTCGAACTTGGATGGCGTTTGTTGTAGCAAATGACTTAATATCTTTATCTTCTTTAGTCATAACTTTCAATTTTAAAAGATCAACATCAGAGGCAAGACTATCAACCTTAGAAGCAAGAACATCAATTTTATCAAGCTTTTCTTCAACAGATTTGTTAAAAGCGAGTTTGTGTACTAATAAATTCTTTAAGCATGGCTTCAAGACCAGGGGGTACACTCCTATTATTGTTGTAAGAATTACCATAAGAATTACCATAACCATTACCATTATTAGAAGGATATGGCCTATAGTTGTTACCAGAATTATTCCTATAAGCATTGTTGTTGAAATTATTACTTTTAATGAAGTTCACATCAACATGCTCTTCTTGAGCAACCAATGAAGCTAAAGGAACATTATCAGGATCAACATTAGATCTACCATTCACAAGCATAGACATAATAGCATCAATCTTATCACTCAAGGAGGAGGTTTCTTCAACGGAATTTACCTTCTTACCTTGTGGAGCCCTTTCGAGTGTGCCATTCGAGTAATTTATCATCATATCATCAAGAAGCTTTGTTGCCTCCCCCAAAGTGATGGACATAAAAGTACCTCCAGCAGCTGAATCCAATAGGTTCCTCGAAGAAAAATTCAATCCTGCATAGAAGGTTTGGATGATCATCCAAGTAGTCAGTCCATGAGTAGGGCAATTCTTTACCAAAGATTTCATTCTCTCCCATGCTTGAGCAACATGTTCATTATCCAATTGCTTAAAATTCATTATGCTACTTGTCAAAGATATAATTTTAGCGGGAGGATAATATCTACCAATGAAAGCATCTTTACATTTAGTCCATGAATCAATACTATTCATAGGCAAAGATAACAACCAATCTTTAGCTCTTCCTCTTAAGGAGAAAGGAAACAATTTTAATTTTATAATGTCACCATCTACATCCTTATACTTTTGCATTTCACAAAGTTCAACAAAATTATTAAGATGGGCAGCGAGCATCATCGGAACTAACACCCAGAAAATTGCTCTCTCATAACAAGATTTAGTAAAGCAGGTTTAATTTCAAAAAATTCTGCTGTAGTAGCGAGGTGGAGCAATAGGTGTGCATAGGAAATCATTATTATTTGTGCTAGTGAAATCACACAACTTAGTATTCTCAGGAGTACCCATTTTAGCAGTAGTAAATAAAGCAAACTAAATAAAGTAAATGCAAGTAACTAATTTTTTTTTGTGTTTTTGATATAGAGAACGCAAACAAGATAGTAAATAAAGTAAAACTAGTAACTAATTTTTTTGTATTTTTGATATAGAGAACAAACAAAGCAGTAAATAAAGTAAAGTAAAGCAAGACAAAAACAAAGTAAAGAGATTGGATGTGAGAGACTCCCCTTGCAGCGTGTCTTGATCTCCCCGGCAACGGCGCCAAAAAATATCTTGCTGGCGTGTATTTGACACACGTCTGTTGGGAACCCCAAGAAGAAGGTGTGATGCGTACAGCAGCAAGTTTCCCCTCAGTAAGAAACCAAGGTTATCGAACCAGTAGGAGTCAAGGAACACGTGAAGGTTGTTGGTGACGGAGTGTAGTGCGGCGCAACACCGGGGATTCCGGCGCCAACGTGGAACCTGCACAACACAATCAAAATACTTTGCCCCAACTTAACGAGTGAGGTTGTCAATCTCACCGGCTTGCTTGTAAACAAAGGATTAAACGTATGGTGTGGAAAATGAGTGAGTAGCTACCCACTGGACTATGGGTCCATAGCAGATAGCTAGATGGTTGTCTTCTCCCCATTGTGCTATCATTATCGAGATCTTGTGAGCTACCTATCATGATCAAGATCATCTACTTGTAGTGCTACATGTTGTGTTTGTTGGGATCCGATGAATATGGAATACTATGTCAAGTTGATTATCAATCTATCATATATGTGTTGTTATGTTCTTGCATGCTCTCTGTTGCTAGTAGAGGCTCTGGCCAAGTTGATACTTGTAACTCTAAGAGGGAGTATTTATGCTCGATAGTGGGTTCATGACTCCATTGAATCTGGGACAGTGACAGAAAGTTGTAAGGTTGTGGTTGTGCTGCTGCCACTAGGGATAAAACATCAATGCTTTGTCTAAGGATATTTGTGTTGATTACATTACGCACCATACTTAATGCTATTGTCTGTTGTTTGCAACTTAATACTGGAAGGGGTGCGGATGCTAACCTGAAGGTGGACTTTCTAGGCATAGATGCATGCTGGATAGTGGTCTATGTACTTTGTCGTAATGCCACGATTAAATCTCATAGTAGTCATCGTGATATGTATGTGCATTGTTATGCCCTCTCTATTTGTCAATTGCCCAACTGTAATTTGTTCACCCAACATGCTATTTCTTATCGGAGAGACACCACTAGTGAGCTGTGGACCCCGGTCCATTCTTTTACATCCGAAATACAATCTACCGCAAACTCTGTTCTTTACTTGTTCTTCGCAAACAAACATCATTTTCCACACCATACGTTTAATCCTTTGTTTACGAGCAAGCCGATGAGATTGACAACCTCGTTGTTAAGTTGGGGCAAAGTATTTTGATTGTGTTGTGCAGGTTCCACGTTGGCGCCGGAATCCCTGGTGTTGCGCCGCACTACACTCCGTCACCAACAACCTTCACGTGTTCCTTGACTCCTACTGGTTCGATAACCTTGGTTTCTTACTGAGGGGAAACTTGCTGCTGTACGCATCACACCTTCTTCTTGGGGTTCCCAACAGACGTGTGTCAAATACACGCCAGCAAGATATTTTTTGGCGCCGTTGCCGGGGAGATCAAGACACGCTGCAAGGGGAGTCTCTCACATCCAATCTCTTTACTTTGTTTTTGTCTTGCTTTACTTTACTTTATTTACTGCTTTGTTTGTTCTCTATATCAAAAATACAAAAAAATTAGTTACTAGTTTTACTTTATTTACTATCTTGTTTGCGTTCTCTATATCAAAAACACAAAAAAAATTAGTTACTTGCATTTACTTTATTTAGTTTGCTTTATTTACTACTGCTAAAATGGGTACTCCTGAGAATACTAAGTTGTGTGATTTCACTAGCACAAATAATAATGATTTCCTATGCACACCTATTGCTCCACCTGCTACTACAGCAGAATTTTTTGAAATTAAACCTGCTTTACTAAATCTTGTTATGAGAGAGCAATTTTACGGTGTTAGTTACGATGATGCTTGCTGCCCATCTTAATAATTTTGTTGAACTTTGTGAAATGCAAAAGTATAAGGATGTAGATGGTGACATTATAAAATTAAAATTGTTTCCTTTCTCCTTAAGAGGAAGAGCTAAAGATTGGTTGTTATCTTTGCCTATGAATAGTATTGATTCATGGACTAAATGTAAAGATGCTTTCATTGGTAGATATTATCCTCCCGCTAAAATTATATCTTTGACAAGTAGCATAATGAATTTTAAGCAATTGGATAATGAACATGTTGCTCAAGCATGGGAGAGAATGAAATCTTTGGTAAAGAATTGCCCTACTCATGGACTGACTACTTGGATGATCATCCAAACCTTCTATGCAGGATTGAATTTTTCTTCGAGGAACCTATTGGATTCAGCTGCTGGAGGTACTTTTATGTCCATCACTTTGGGGAGGCAACAAAGCTTCTTGATGATATGATGATAAATTACTCGAATGGCACACTTGAAAGGGCTCCACAAGGTAAGAAGGTAAATTCGTTGAAGAAACCTCCTCCTTGAGTGATAAGATTGATGCTATTATGTCTATGCTTGTGAATGGTAGATCTAATGTTGATCCTGATAATGTTCCTTTAGCTTCATTGGTTGCTCAAGAAGAGCATGTTGATGTGAACTTCATTAAAAGTAATAATTTCAACAACAATGCTTATAGGAATAATTCAGTAACAACTATAGGCCATATCCTTCTAATAATGGTAATGGTTATGGTAATTCTTATGGTAATTCTTACAACAATAATAGGAGTGTACCCCCTGGTCTTGAAGCCATGCTTAAAGAATTTATTAGTACACAAACTGCTTTTAACAAATCTGTTGAAGAAAAGCTTGATAAAATTGATGTTCTTGCTTCTAAGGTTGATAGTCTTGCCTCTGATGTTGATCTTTTAAAATTGAAAGTTATGACTAAAGAAGATAAAGATATTAAGTCATTTGCTACAACAAACGCCATCCAAGTTCGAATTAATGAGAATATTAGATTGATGGCTGAATTGCATGCTAGGTGGGAAAGAGAAGAAAAACTAGCTAAAGAGAATAATGTAGCTAAAGTTTGGACTATTACCACCACTAGTAATGTTGATGCTTCACATGTTGCTAAACCTCCTACTATCAATGGTAAAATAATTGGTGTTGGCAATGTTTCTACTCCTAGTGCAAAGCGTGCAAAATTGCACTGAAATTGCTAAAGCTGCTGAAAATGCTTGTGATAAAGCTGCTGAAATTTTTCAAAATATTGGGGACAATGATCCCATTGATGTAGATCATAATGGTTTAGATTTTGATGATTGTCGCATCTCTGAAGTTATAAAGTTCTTACAAAAACTTGCTAGAAGTCCCAATGCTAGTGCTATAAATTTGGCCTTTACAAAACATATTACAAATGCTCTCATAAAAGCTAGATAGGAGAAACTAAAACTTGAAACTTCTATTCCTAGGAAGTTAGAAGATGGTTGGGAGCCCATCATTAAGATGAAGGTCAATGATTTTGATTGTAATGCTTTATGTGATCTTGGTGCAAGTATTTCTGTTATGCCTAAGAAAATCTATGATATGCTTGACTTGCCACCATTGAAAAATTGTTATTTGGATGTTAATCTTGTTGATAATGCTATAAAGAAACCTTTGGGGAGGATTGATAATGTTCGCATTATGGTTAACAATAACCTTGTCCCCGTTGATTTTGTTGTCTTGGATATTGAATGCAATGCATCTTGTCCCATTACTTTGGGAAGACCTTTTCTTCGAATCATTGGTGCTATTATTGATATGAAGGAAGGTAATATTAAGTATCAATTTTCTCTCAAGAAAGGTATGGAACACTTCCCTAGAAAGAGAATGAAGTTACCTTATGATTCTATTATTAGAACAAATTACGATGTTGATGCTTCATCTCTTGATAATACTTGATTCACACTTTCGCGCCTAGTCGAAAGGCGTTAAAGAAAAGCGCTTATGGGAGACAACCTATTATTTTACTTCTGCACTTTTGTTTATACTAGATGATACCCCGCACGTTGTTGCGGGATATTTTATTAATATTTGTTATATTATTCTATAAATTATACTTCTTGGAATAGTCAAATTATAAAATAAATTATTTATAATTAAGATTAGTCGTTGTGCTTGTAGAGAAAAACATATATCAATGAATTCTGCACTGTTGAAGTGATTAAACCAATATCTACGTGCCACCTATGAAATAGTCCAATAAAGTTAACATATATTCGTAGAATAAAAAGTATGGAAGGTATATAAATGTACATCCAAAACAAACCTTTCAGTTGTAGGAATACAGAAAGGACTACATAGATCAATACTTTTTTTATTGGTATCTCTATAACTGAGTATTTCATCTCCATTAAAGATACTTCTCTCAACATATTAATTTTTCTGCAACCATGTTTACTTGATCAACAAATGAGTGGAGATGAGTCAAGCTTTCATTTCTGTACTCTTCTGCACTAAGTACTCCATATAATCAGAGACTGGGCACTTGAAGGAAAGCACCGATTCCATTGTCTAGTAACTCCGAACTGAATGCTGAAGTTCATGTCCCGCTAGAATGTGTCATAGAGGTAGCTAGAAATGGGAATCGTACACCAAGACCAGGTGTAGTCCAGTTTAGCCCAGCACATGACTTGGACTAACAAACCGAGATAATTTCAGAGGAAGTCCCGACCGATCTTGGCATATCAATCGGAAAGAAAGAACACCAATTTAACTTTTTGATTTAAAAATATATAAGGAGATACCGATTCATGTGACAATTGGCAATGCGATCGAAGGCGAGCGTCAGTACACGACGACCTTGGAGATTTGTTGTATGAAATACCAATACATGTGAAAAGTTAATCCATTCTACAAATAGGAAAATGAGTACCTCTAATGCATGATGCCATCGTTTTCTTAGAAGGCTTCCCTACCATCACTGATAAAACATTTGGAGAAAATATGATTCACCAATAGCACCGGACTGCCATTGTATCTTCTCACTCAAAGCAGAACATGATGGAGCTTGTCGAGAAACCTGGCCGCGATGCTGCTCGTCTAGATCACACGCCGACATTTCACACGCGGAGAGCCGGAATTGTCCAGAAATCCATCCGGGTGGAGAAGGCATCAAGGCAGGGGTTTCAAGTTCCTCACCAACAACACAGTGTTTCCGAGGAGAAACCTCACAGCGTGTATACCCATGTTTGGTGTATCCGATGGGAACGGAGCAGCTTAAATAGGGAGAGTACGTCCATGGAATACATTAGTGGACGGTAAAAGAACTCCATCAGTCTTGATTGCAGTAGTGGAGGAGACGAAGAGGAAAGGATTTACTCCGGGATGCTCCGGGATGCGAAGAGACAAAATAAATCAATTGGTGTTGAGGAATTAACTGCAGAATATGAACAAACAATATAAATCCAACGTGACATAATTAATTGAGGTGGCTTCCGAATGTGAACAGACAATATAAATATCCAAGGTGACATTTTGTGTGTGGCTGAGGTGGCAGGATTGAAGACACATGGCAGCTTAGGATTGCTGAGATATGCTTCATGAGGTGGACACCTGTACATGATGACGTGGAAGAATTGCTTAGGTGGCAGGTTACGATTGCTTAGTGATGCTTGATGAGGTGGATACCTTGCATGTGCAGGAAAATGGGATCACCTATTAAGAATAGAAAGATTTGAGTCTTGGAAGTTGTTATTACTGTAGCAACCTCTCCTTATCTTTATTTTATTGCATTGTTGTGCCAAGTAAAGTCTTTGATAGTAGGGTTGATACTAGATTTGGATTACTGCGCAGAAACATATTTCTTACTGTCACGAAATTGAGCAGCCCCATCTGTAGGTAATTTAGAAAAATCTGCCAATTTACGTGCGTGATCCTCAGATATGTACGCAACTTTCATTAAATTTGAGATTTTTCATCTGAGCAAGTTAAGTGCCCCAGAAAAATTCGTCTTTACGGATTGTTCTGTTTTGACAGATTCTGCCTTTTATTTCGCATTGCCTGTTTCGCTATGTTGATGGATTTCTTTGTTCCATTAACTTTAAGTAGCTTTGTGCAATGTCCAGAAGTGTTAAGAATGATTATGTCACCTCTGAATATGTGAATTTTCGATTATGCACTAACCCTCTAATGAGTTTGTTTTGAGTTTGGTGTGGAGGAAGTTTTCAAGGGTCAAGAGAGGAGGATGATACAATATGATCAAGAAGAGTGAAAAGTCTAAGCTTGGGGATGCCCCGTGGTTCATCCCTGCATATTTTAAGAAGACTCAAACATCTAAGCTTGGGGATGCCCAAGGCATCCCTTCTTCATCGACAACTTATCGAGGTCACCTCTAGTGAAACTATATTTTTATTCCGTCACATCTTATGTGCTTTACTTGGAGCGTCTGTATGTTTTTGTTTTTGTTTTTGTTTGAATAAAATCGGATCCTAGCATTCTTTGTTTGGGAGAGAGACACGCTCCTCTGTTTCGTATGAACACTGGTGTTCTTAGCTTTACTTTTAATGTTCATGGCGAAGGTTGAAACTGCTTCGTTCATTGTTATATGGTTGGAAACAGAAAATGCTTCATGTGGTAATTGGTATAATGTCTTGAATAATTTTATACTTGGCAATTGTTGTGCTCATATAGATCATGTTTAAGCTCTTGCATCATGTACTTTGCACCTATTAATGAAGAACTACATAGAGCTTGTTAAAATTTGGTTTGCATGATTGGTATCTCTAGAGTCTAGATATTTTCTGGTGAGGTGTTTGAACAACAAGGAGACAATGTAGAGTCTTATAATGCTTGCAATATGTTCTTATGTAAGTTTTGCTGTATCGGTTTATACTTGAGTTTGCTTGAAACAACCTTGCTAGCCTAAGCCTTGTATTGAGAGGGATTACTTCGCGTGCATCCAAATCCTTGAGCCAAAAACTATGCCATTTGTGTCCACCATACCTAACTACTACATGGTATTTCTCTGCCATTCCAAAGTAAATTACTTGAGTGCTACCTTTAAAATTCTATTCTTTGTCTTCGCAATATATAGCTCATGGGAAAATAGCCTTAAAAACTATTGTGGTGAAGAATAATATGTAGCTTATGTATCTTATTTCTTATAAGTTGCTTGTTGAGCGGTAACCATGTTTCTGGGGACGCCACCAACTATTACACCTTTGTTGAATATCATGTGAGTTGCTATGCATGTTCGTCTTGTCCGAAGTAAGGGTGATTTATCATGATCAAATGGTTTGAGTATGCATATTGTTAGAGAAGAACATTGGGCCGCTAACTAAAACCATGAATCATGGTGGAAGTTTCGGTTTGGACAATTAATCCTCAATCTCTTATGAGAATATTATTTGTTGTTGAATGCTTATGCATTAAAGAGGAGTCCATTATTTGTTGTCTATGTTGTCCCGGTATGGATGTCCTAAGTTGAGATCTATCAAAAACGAGAAATCAAATGTGATCTATCTCCTTGGACCTTTGTACGAGCGACATAGAGGTACCCCTTTGTGACACTTGGTTGAAACATATGTTATGCAATGATAATCCATGTAAATCCAAGCTAATTAGGACAAGGTGCGAGCACTATTGGTAATCTATGCATGAGGCTTGCAACTTATAGGATGTCTTATACACAACACATATGATTTATTACTACCGTTGACAAAATTGTTTCTATGTTTTCAAAATGAAAATCTCTAGCACAAAAATAGTAATCCATGCTTCCCTCTGCGAAGGGCCTATCTTTTACTTTATGTTGAGTCGGTTTACCTACTTCTTTCTATCTTAGAAGCAAACACTTGTGTGAACTGTGTGCATTGATTCTTACATGTTTACCTATTGCACTTGTTATATTACTTTGTGTTGACAATTATCCATGAGATAAACATGTTGAAGTTGAAAGCAACTGCTGAAACTTATATCTTCCTTTGTGTTGCTTCAAAACTCTCTACTAAGAATTTATTGCTTTATGAGTTAACTCTTATGCAAGTCTTATTGATGCTTGTCTTGAAAGTACTATTCATGAAAAGTCTTTGCTATATGATTCGAGTTGTTTATTCATTGTCTTTACCATTGCTTCGAATCGCTGCATTCATCTCATATGCTTTACAATAGTATTGATCAAGATTATGATAGCATGTCACTTCAGAAATTATCCTTGTTATCGTTTACCTACTCGAGGGCGAGTAGGAACTAAGCTTGGGGATGCTTGATACGTCTCAAACGTATCTATAATTTCTTATGTTCCATGCTACTTTTATGATGATACTCACATGTTTTATACACACTTTATGTCATTATTATGCATTTTCCGGCACTAACCTATTGACGAGATGCCGAAGAGCCGCTTGTTGTTTTCGCTGTTTTTGGTTTCAGAAATCCTACAAAGGAAATATTCTCGGAATTGGACGAAATCAACGCCCAGGGTATTATTTTTCCACGGAGCTTCCAGAAGACCGAAAGCGTTACGAAGTGGGGCGACGAGGCACCGACACCACAGGGCCGCGCGGTCTGGGTGGGGCCCGCGCCGCCCTATGGTGTGTGGCCCTCGTGCCTCCACCGACGCTGCCCTTCCGCCTACTTATAGCCTTCGTCGCGAAAACCCCTGTACCGAGAGCCACGATACGGAAAACCTTCCAGAGACGCCGCCGCCGCCAATCCCATCTCGGGCGATTCAGGAGATCGCCTCCGGCACCCTGCCGGAGAGGGGAATCATCTCCCGGAGGACTCTTCATCACCATGATCGCCTCCGGATTGATGTGTGAGTAGTTCACCCTTGCACTATGGGTCCATAGCAGTATCTAGATGGTTGTCTTCTCCTCATTGTGCTATCATGTTAGATCTTGTGAGCTGCCTATCATGATCAAGATCATCTATTTGTAATGCTACATGTTGTGTTTGTTGGGATCCGATGAATATGGAATACTATATCAAGTTGATTATCAATCTATCATATATGTGTTGTTTATGTTCTTGCATGCTCTCCGTTGCTAGTAGAGGCTCCGGCCAAGTTGATACTTGTAACTCCAAGAGGGAGTATTTATGCTCGATAATGGGTTCATGCCTCCATTGAATCTGGGACGATGACGAGAAAGTTCTAAGGTTGTGGATGTGCTCGTTGCCACTAGGGATAAAACATCAATGCTTTGTCTAAGGATATTTGTGTTGATTACATTACGCACCATACTTAATGCAATTGTACTGTTGTTTGCAACTTAATACCTGGAAGGGGTGCGGATGCTAACCTCGAAGGTGGACTTTTTAGGCATAGATGCCTGCTCGGATAGCGGTCTATGTACTTTGTCGTAATTCCCCGATTAAATCTCATAGTAGTCATCGTGATATGTATGTGCATTGTTATGCCCTCTCTATTTGTCAATTGCCCAACTGTAATTTGTTCACCCAACATGCTATTTCTTATCGGAGAGACACCACTAGTGAACTGTGGACCCCGGTCCATTCTTTTACATCTGAAATACAATCTACTACAAACTCTGTTCTTTGCTGTTCTTCGCAAACAAACATCATTTTCCACACCATACGTTTAATCCTTTGTTTACAGCAAGCCGGTGAGATTGACAACCTCACTGTTAAGTTGGGGCAAAGTATTTTGATTGTGTTGTGCAGGTTCCACGTTGGCGCCGGAATCCCCGGTGTTGCGCCGCACTACACTCCGTCACCAACAACCTTCACGTGTTCCTTGACTCCTACTCGGTTCGATAACCTTGGTTTCTTACCGAGGGAAAACTTGCTCGTTGTACGCATCACACCTTCATCTTGGGGTTCCCAACAGACGTGTGTCAAATACGCGCCAGCAGAGGTACCCGCGGGACTACCACCATTGCGTGGTATTGAGCATCAAATTGACTTGATCCCCGGAGCTTCGCTGCCCAATAGGGCTCCATATAGAACGAACCCCGAAGAGACGAAGGAAATACAGAAGCAAGTACAAGCGCTACTCGACAAAGGTTATATCCGCATAAGCCTTAGTCCTTGTGCTGTTCTCGTTATTCTAGTTCCTAAGAAAGATGGTACATGGCATATGTGCGTAGATTGTAGAGCGATAAACAACATTACTATTCGATATCGTCATCCTAATCCCCGTTTAGAGGATATGCTAGATGAATTGAGTGGTGCTCGCTGTTTTCTCTAAAATTGATTTGCATAGTGGTTATCATCAAATTAGGATGAAAGAAGGGGATGAGTGGAAAACAACCTTTAAAACAAAATTTGGTTTATATGAGTGGTTAGTAATGCCTTTGGTTTGACTAATGCACCTAGGACTTTCATGAGATTGATGAACCATGTTTTGCGTAATTTTATTGGCAAGTTTGTGGTTGTGTATTTTGATGACATATTAATCTAAAGCCGCAATGAATCTGATCATACTATACATATTCGACATGTTTTGCAAGTGTTGCGTGGTAATAAACTCTATGGTAATCTTGAGAAGTGCACATTTTGCAAAGATACGGTCATATTTCGGGTTATGTTGTCTCTAAGCATGGAGTAGAAGTAGATGTGTCTAAAATTGAAGCAATTCAAAATTGGCCTACTCCCATGAATGTGAGTCAAGTAAGAAGTTTTCATGGTCTAGCTGGGTTTTATAGAAGATTTGTTCCCAATTTTAGTACTATTGCTGCACCTTTGAATGAATTGACAAAAAAGGGTGTTGCATTTGAGTGGGGCATTGCCCAAGATCATGCTTTTTATGAACTGAAACGATTGTTAACTTCTGCACCGTTGCTTGCACTTCCTGATTTCAATAAGCAATTTAAGATTGAATGTGATGCTAGTGGTATTGGAATTGATGGTGTGTTGATGCAAGAGGGTCGCCCAATTGCATATTTTTCTGAGAAATTTTCTGGTGCTAAGTTGAACTATCCTATCTATGATAAAGAATTGTATGCTTTAATTGGAGTTCTTGAGGTTTGGCAACATTATTTGTGGCCAAAAGAATTTATCATACATTCTGATCATGAAGCTTTGAAATATCTGAAAGCCCAATCTACTTTGCATAGGTGTCTTGCTAAGTGGGTTGAGTTCATTTAGTCTTTTCCATATATTATTAAGCATAAGAAGGGAAAAGATAATATTGTTGCTGATGCTTTATCTAGGAAAACTATGCTATTAACTCATCTTCATGTTAAAATTCCTGGATTAGAAGTACTATGTGATTTGTATGCCACTGATCATGATTTTGCTGAACCATATCGCTTGTGTGCTATAGGTAAAGCATGGGAAAAATATCACATACATGATGGGTTCTTGTTTAGAGCTAACAAACTATGTGTTCCAGAATCGTCTGTGCGTTTGCTCTTATTGCAGGAATCACATGCTGGAGGTTTGATGGGTCACTTTGGGCGTGAGAAGACGCTACTCATGCTTGCTGATCACTTTTATTGGCCAAAGATGAGGTGGGATGTGGACATGTATGTGAAGAGGTGCATTACTTGCAACAAGTCCAAGTCCAAGCTGAAGCCTCACGATTTGTATACTCCTTTACCGGCACCTACTACACCATGGAAAGATATAAGTATGGATTTTGTGTTGGGTTTGCCGTGTACTAAAAGAGGCCATGATTCTATATTTGTGGTAGTCGACATATTTTCTAAAATGTCACACTTTATTGCCTGCCACAAGAGCGACGATGCGTCGCATATTGCTAACCTGTTTTTCAGGGAGATTGTACGTCTACATGAAGTCCCGAAGACTATTGTTTCTGATCGTGATGTGAAGTTCATGAGCTACTTCTGGAAGACACTTTGGGGAAAGCTGGGGACAAAGCTACTTTTCAGTACTACTTGTCATCCCCAAACTGATGGTCATACTGAGGTGGTGAATCGAACCTTGTCACAACTGTTGAGATCCATGATCAAGAAGAACTCGAAGGAGTGGGAAGAGTGTTTGCCGCATGTGGAGTTTGCTTACAACAGGGCGGTACATTCTACCACAGAGTTGTGTCCCTTTGAGGTGGTGTATGGTTTCAAACCCATTACTCCACTCGACTTGTTGCCTTTGCCCATACATGAGAGAGTTAATATGGAGGCATCGAAGAGGGCAAATTTTGTGCGAAAGATTCATGTGAAGACTAAAGAGTTGATAGAGAAGAAAGGCAAGAGCAATGCTGCAAGGATGAACAAGAAGCGTAAGGAGATGTTGTTCAAGCCTGGTGATATGGTCCGGTACATTTTCGCAAGGATAGGTTCCCAAGCTGCGGAAGTCCAAGTTGCTTCCTCGTGGTGCTGGTCCTTACAAAGTGCTTGCCAAGATCAACGATAATGCATACTTGATAGATCTTCCACTTGATGAGTTTGGTGTCAGTAATTCTTTCAATGTTGCTGATTTGACACCATATGACGGAGAAGACCTTGGAGCGTCGAGGTCGACGCCTTTTGAAGGGGCGGAGATGATGAGGATATCCCTAATACACTACTACCTCCATCATTGCAAGATGAAGATGAAGCTGTTGTGAAGCTCAAGTCCAATGAAGTTCGGATTGGACCTATTACAAGGGCTCGTGCGAAGCTACTTAAACAACAGGTGAAATTGTTCCTAAACGATACTTTGATTGATGAGAACTTTATACTGCCTAAGTCTTGCTACTTATGTATGATCAGGTATGAAGAGGAGACAAGCATCGCACGAGGAGGAGAGGAGCAGCTGGACGTGAAGATGGACGTGAAACTGGACATGGAGCTGGACATGAAGATATTCCATGGACACGCGAGGGAGGAGCGGGAGGCATGCGCGAGAGAGGAAGACGAAGTCCAGGCCGGCCCAGCATCCGGTCAGACCGGCCGCCACGCCGGCGCGCCCGGTCCTTGGCCCGGTCCGACCGGGCGGCACGCCGGATCCGACCTGGCCCCAACCGGACGACCAGCTGATGCCAACCGTGAGGGTTACTGCGCGACACTTCCCCCGCCCGGTCAGCACCCGGTCCCTGGCCCGGTTTGAACCGGCCAGCCCGGTCCTAGGCCCGGTCGACCGGCCCCCGGACCGGCTGAGTCCGAGTCTGTCTCCACCAGATCTATTTTGGGTCGGTTATTTTCGTACTTTTTCGACCTGAGGTCATCCCGGACGCCTATATAAGTGCCCAGGACGCCCCCAAAGTTGCTTCAGACCACGTTTAAGTTAAACCCTAGTTCTTAGTTGTTTGCTATGCAAAACTATTGAATCACAACTCTCCAATTCGTTGCGATCTAGAGTTTTATGCTACTGAAAGTTTGTGTGATCTGCTGTTCCATTGGGGATTAGAAGATTGCAATCTACCGCTTCGTGGTCGGCGGCTACGTGCGCAAGTGTGTGGAGTTGCGAATATCTTGCAGGGTTGAGAGCTGTTGCATTGGCCACAGGAATCAATCGAGAGACTTCGTCGGCGTCATACAAGTTATCCTCCTCATATCATCGATTCCATCCGCTGCTACCATCGCGTGTTCATGACCACCCGTCGCTTACTAAGAAGATCGGGCAACCCCTTATCACTTTGGGTCCATCAGGATCCTTCGGTTGTCCCTGTCACAAAAAAAAAACATCTCTCTCATTCTCGGCCTTACTCGCTCGCTCGCTCGCACCTCTTGCGCACTGAGAAACCCTGCACAACAGCCAACATCATCACCAGAAAAAGGGGAGACACCATAAATAAGACAGGCCCCGTGACTGCTCTCCCTTTGTCTCCTCCCGTGCGATCTCTCTTCCTCCGAGTTTCACTGGACGGGCAAACACATGTGCTGCCTAGTAATAATAATAAAAACGTAAAAAAATGGACCTACGAATCTATGATAAAATAAGTTAAACTAGGGTTTTGCCCAATACTACGGATCAATTTCAAAAAATCCAACTACGGGGTTCGATTTTGGCCTGCTAATATAAATTAAATAATCTGAACTAGTATTCCTCTAAAAAAATCATTTTGGTATGCATTGTTTGGTACTTTTCATAGCTAGAGTGCTTACTCCATCCGTTAGAAAATAGTCTTTTTTGTCATATATTAAGCATTCAAGCTGATAAACAAAGTCTAGACATATTCAAACCTGAAAAATCATGTATCTACCCCCTAACCCTAAACTATATCTTATGAAGTCAAGCATGAAGAGATATGGTATTGGGTTTCAAACATGGAAATTTCAAAATACTCCCACGAGCTTCATTCTGGAGTGACTAAGAAGGATCGATACATGCTTACATTTTCATATTCATGTTTTTAACTTGTTTCAATCTTGGTCAAACCTAGGATTTGACCAAAATTGAAATGGGCATAAATATTCAAAAATGAATAAAAAAATAAAAAACCAATGCACATAGTCTTCTTATGTCACAGAGTAAGCATTCAAGTTGATAAACAAGATCTAGACATATTCAAACAAAAAAATCATGTATCTACCCCTAACCCTAAACTCTGTCTTATGAAGTCAGGCATGAAGAGAAGTGGTTTTTGGTTTCAAACATAGAAATTTTAAAAACCTAGCTACTATACCAAGAGCTTCATTTTGAAGTGACTAAGAAGGATACGGTCTTACTTTTTCGTATTCATGTTTTAAACTTGTTTAACTCTTTGTCAAACCTAGGATTTGACCAAGATTCCAATGGGCATAAAAATAAAAAAATCAAAGCACATAGTCTTCGATCTTATGTCCTATAGTAAGCATTCAAGTTGATAAACAAGATCTAGACATATTCAAACCATAAAAATCATGTATCTACCCCCAATTAACCCTAAACTCTAACTTATGAAGTCAAGCATGCATGAAGAGAAGTGGTTTTTGGTTTCAAACATAGAAAATTTAAAAACCTCACAACAGCTTCATTTGGAGTGACTAAGAAGGATACATGCTTACTTTTTCATATTCATGTTTTAAACTTGTTCAACTCTTGGTCAAACCGTTGACCAAAATTCAAATGGGCATAAAAAAATCAAAAAAATCAAAAAAGAAAGAAAAACCAAAGCACATAGTCTTCTTATGTCATATAGTAAGAACATTCAAGTCGATAAACAAGGTCTAGACATATTCAAACCCGAAAAATCATGTATCTACCCCTAACCCTAAACTCTATCTTATGAAGTCAAGCATGAAGAGAAGTGGTATTGGGTTTCAAACATGGAAATTTCAAAATACTCCCACGAGCTTCATTTTGGAGTGACTAAGAATGATCGATACATGCTTACTTTTTCATATTCATGTTTTTAACCTGTTTCAATCTTGGTCAAACCAAGGATTTGACCAAAATTCAAATGGGCATAAAAATTCAAAAAATAAAAAAAATGAAAAACCAAAGCACATAGTCTTCTTATGTCATACAGTAAGCATTCAAGTTGATAAACAAGATCTAGACATATTTGAACCAGAAAAATCATGTATCTACCCCCTAACCCTAAACTTTGTCTTACGAAGTCAAGCATGAAGAGAAGTTGTTTTTTTTCAAACATAGAAATTTTAAAAACCTCCCAAGTGCTTCATTTTGGAGTGACTAAGAAGGATCGATACATGCTTACTTTTTCATATTCATGTTTTTAACTTGTTTTAATCTTGGTTAAACCTAGGATTTGACCAAAATTGAAATGGGCATAAAAATTCAAAAACGAATAAAAAATAAAAAACCAAAGCACATAGTCTTCTTATGTCACAGAGTAAGCGTTCAAGTTGATAAACAAGATCTAGACATATTCAAACAAGAAAAATCATGTATCTACCCCTAACTCTAAACTCTATCTTGTGAAGTCAAGCATGAAGAGAAGTGGTATTGGGTTTCAAACATGGAAATTTCAAAATACTCCCACGAGCTTCATTTTGGAGTGACTAAGAATGATCTATACATGCTTACTTTTTCATATTCATGTTTTTAACCTGTTTCAATCTTGGTCAAACCAAGGATTTGACCAAAATTCAAATGGGCATAAAAACTCAAAAAATAAAATAAAAAAACCAAAGCACATAGTCTTCTTATGTCATACAGTAAGCATTCAAGTTGATAAACAACATCTAGACATATTTGAACCAGAAAAATCATGTATCTACCCCCTAACCCTAAACTTTGTCTTACGAAGTCAAGCATGAAGAGAAGATGTTTTTCGTTTCAAACATAGAAATTTTAAAAACCTCCCAAGTGCGTCATTTTGGAGTGACTAAGAAGGATCGATACATGCTTACTTTTTCATATTCATGTTTTTAACTTGTTTCAATCTTGGTCAAACCTAGGATTTGACCAAAATTGAAATGGGCATAAAAATTCGAAAACGAATAAAAAAATAAAAAACCAAAGCACATAGTCTTCTTATGTCACAGAGTAAGCATTCAAGTTGATAAACAAGATCTAGGCATATTCAAACAAGAAAAATCAAGTATCTACCCCTAACCCTAAACTCTATCTTATGAAGTCAAGCAAGAAGAGAAGTGGTTTTTTATTTCAAACATAAGAAATTTTAAAAACCTAGCTACTATACCAAGAGCTTCATTTTGAAGTGACTAAGAAGGATACGGGCTTACTTTTTCATATTCATTTTTTAAACTTATTTAACTCTTGGTCAAACCTAGGATTTGACCAAGATTCAAATGGGCATAAAAAATCAAAGCACATAATCTTCGATCTTATGTCCTATAGTAAGCATTCAAGTTGATAAACAAGATCTAGAGATATTCAAACCAGAAAAATCATGTATCTACCCCTAATTAACCCTAAACTCTATCTTATGAAGTCAAGCATGCATGAAGAGAAGTGGCTTTTGGTTTCAAACATAGAAATTTTAAAAACCTCACAAGAGCTTCATTTTGGAGTGACTAAGAAGGATACAGGCTTACTTTTTCATATTCATGTTTTAAACTTGTTCAACTCTTTGTCAAACCGTTGACCAAAATTCAAATGGGCAAAAAAAATTCAAAAAAATCAAAAAAATGAAAAACCAAAGCACATAGTCTTCTTATGTCATATAGTAAGAACATTCAAGTCGATAAACAAGGTCTAGACATATTCAAACCAGAAAAATCATGTATCTACCCCTAACCCTAAACTCTATCTTATGAAGTCAAGCATTAAGAGAAGTGGTATTGGGCTTCAAACATGGAAATTTCAAAATACTCCCACGAGCTTCATTTTGGAGTGACTAATAAGGATCTATACATGCTTACTTTTTCATATTCATGTTTTTAACCTACTTCAATCTTGGTCAAACCAAGGATTTGACCAAAATTCAAATGGGCATAAAAATTCAAAAAATGAAAAACCAAAGCATATAGTCTTCGTATGTCATAAAGTAAGAATTCAAGTTGATAAACAAGATCTAGACATATTTGAACCAGAAAAATCATGTATCTACCCCCTAACCCTAAACTTTGTCTTATGAAGTCAAGTATGAAGAGAAATGGTATTGGATTTCAAACATGGAAATTTCAAAATACTCCCACGAGCTTCATTCTGGAGTGGCTAAGAAGGATCGATACATGCTTACTTTTTCATATTCATGTTTTTAACTTGTTTCAATGTCACATCCCAAAACTTTCCAAATTTTGAAATGTGAAATAAAAATAAATTTAAGCTTGGTTGGTTGTCTTAATTTAAAATTTACATTGAACTTTTTTTGGTGTTACTTAAAACTATTTCCCAAAAATGGAGTTTTCAAACAAAAAAAAACACGCATTGCATTCATAAGCATGATGGCATCCTTGCATTCACTAGGAAAATTTTATTGAACTTCAAAGCTATAAAAAAACTTTAAACCCGAAGTAATGCAAATAAAAACATATAGGCCTTTGTACCAATTTCAAATTTATCAAAATGTTTTAAACGTGGTTCCAAAATGTTCTTCACTGAATAAGGAATCCACTAATATTTTATTTAGATTTTTCTGACTTGTTTTGACTTACTTTTAATGAAATTCGATTTGTCAAATTATTTTTCTAAATACTAAAATAGGAGAGAGAAAAGAGATTTGGTTAAAAAAAAAGAATCAACGAACGGGACACTGGCCAACCAACCCAAAATGAGTTAGCCAGCCAGGCCCGCACGCGCGCACGCCGCGCGACGTCAAGGAACGAAGCAGCAGCTGAACCCTTTCATTCTTTAATTTTTTTCCTAGCGCGCGGGCCCCACTGCCACGTCCGTCTTCAATCGTCGTCTTCAAGCCTCAGCACAACGCACGCACGAATAATGTAGTCAGTTTCTGCCGTTTCATCCCCAATTGATTCCGGCGTTTTCCTGCACCAATTGTTGTACCGTTTGTTGCTACTTAAGCTCCACACCTTCCTCTCTATTTACTCCCAAACGACACTTCCTTAGAGCCCCCAGGCTGCTCGAATTCGAGCTCGAAGGTCCGCAGCACTATCGCGGTAAATCGTCGATTACGGTGAACACGTTCCATCTTTTGATCTCTAGTTTCTTCCAAACTTTCTATTTCTTCATTGCGCATCTCTGAAGCTTTGTTTCGCATTTTTTGATGCACCACAGCGACAGCGGCAATTTCATCCGTGAGCGTCGGCCGTGGGAAGAATTTTTCAGCGAGCGATTTCGGGAGAGAGCGTGCCTGAACGGTCATCGTGTAGACCTTCTGCGACACATCAACTTCGGAAGCCTCTTCGGCAACGTTGTCATCAACCTGTGTAGCTGCGCCATCGTTTCCGACATCATCGACCATCTGCGCCGGTATCCTGTTCGTCTCCTATTGTCTCCTATTGTTTCCATTCATATACATACACTTAGCATCAGAATAGCATAATCTTTAGTATGAGCCACGCTATAATATGTTTAAGTTGCTAGTGTACTTCTACCAATTCAGTTTTTACGTAAGTATGAACAGATTGACGTAGAAACTAAAAAAATCCATATCTTTTGAACCACAGATCTAAATGACACAAATAGGATATCTACGTACTCACAAAATTTAATAGATTATATTAGTACAAATAATTTCGAAGTTTTGCATCATGTTTATACACAGTTTTTGCAGAAACTAAAATAGAGTATATTGGCTACACAAATAGTAGTACAAACTATTTTTTGGGGGGTTAATTCCTTTTGCTATTAGCAGATAATTTAACCCTCTGTATAGTAGCATTAGAACAAGAGAAACGTTGCCTATATAATTTCCTTGTAGTATTTATTTAGCGTTAAAGCACTTTTCTAGAACTAGAAGATGTTTCAATGATTTAAACAACACTAAATTTCTGACATAACATCATGCGATCATGTTCAATCCACATATTGCATCCATATTTTATTTGTGTTTGTCTATATGTTGCTATATGTTTATGAAGTGTAAATTTTGTTTGTAGATTGTGATTGTGCTGATTGCAACGAGTGTTTTTGCGAAGAGTGTACCAACTCGTCCTCTCACCAAGGCAAGTGACACACACCAAAAGTCCCAGTTTTAATTATTGCACCCTAATGTTTTTATAGTAGACATGTCTAGGGTTTATGCTTTTTACCTGCTATTAAATCCTAGTAGTTTAGATACACCACTCCTAGACTCCCTTAGCCGCCATTAAATTTAGTTGTTACATGGTATACCATGGAAAAAGGTTTTGATAGAGGTTAAGGAAAACCAACTAAGTTTGATGAATTACCTGGGTGAATGGTGGAGTTATGGAGAGGGTAACTGTATCAGGGGGCAAGACCCTGGTGCTAGTGCACACTTGCGGAAAGTCACCCAGGCTTAAAGAGATTGTAGACAAATCTTGCGCATTATCTTCACGTACAACCACATGCTACTATGGCTCTGGCTTGACAAAGTATGTTCTATGAACCCGGATCCTAGGGGCCAGGTGGTGGTAGAGGGATACGATGAGGTGGAACGGGGCCCTTAGGGAATGGTTCGGGTGATTACACACAGAAGGTCTCGGCCACGGTCTACACCTGTCCTCTAGCAAAATGTGCATCGAGGTAGAAGGATTGACCTGGCCATGTGGGTAAAGGTGTACAACCTCTCGAGAGTGTAAAAATTAAATTACTTAGCCGTGTCCCCGGTTATGAACAACTTGAGCGAACTGACAAGTCACTTTTTCGAAGATCTCCTCATCCCAATTTTTAAATAAAAACTGGTGGTGAACAAGGGTAGGAAGGTACATTGGGGCTTTACCAATGCTACTGTTAACTGTTACATTGGGGATTTACCAATGTTAGTGTAAATTAGATTGAAAGAAAATGATTTGATAAACGATAGGGAAAATTGGCTTTATGCAAAATGAACTTGAGCTTTACCAGCCAGATGTGCACGTAGGTATAAGATGCCTTTTGAGTCCACAAAAGTGTCCTTGCCAATACAATTCCAAATGTATTGATTCCTTCGGGCTGCAACGTTTGATGTTGCAGGTATCCCTAGCTGCTGAAGAAGATGTTAGGATCACGAGTCTTTGCCCAACATGTCTGCCTGTGGCATCCGTGAAGGACCATGCTATTTGCTTTCCGCTTGATGTTGAACTCTGATTTATGTTTATGCTAGCCTTGAGCTATGCAAGTTGTATCGAACTATTTTATTTCCGCTGGATCTTAGGTTGTAATGAAGACCTTTGCTACTTGCTATTTCATCTTACACCGTGTGTGCTAGCGATTCGATCCAGGGACTAGCACTAATGCACAGGGACTTGCACTTTTTAAAGTGAGGTCACTACATTCAATCTTGGTCAAACCTAGGATTTGACCAAAATTGAAATTGGCATAAAAATTCAAAAATGAATAAAAAATAAAAAACCAAAGCACATAGTCTTCTTATGTCACAGAGTAAGCATTCAAGTTGATAAACAAGATCTAGACATATTCAAACAAGAAAAATCATGTATCTACCCCTAACCTTAAACTCTGTCTTATGAAGTCAAGCATGAAGAGAAGTGGTTCTTGGTTTCAAACATGGAAATTTTAAAAACCTAGATATTATACCAAGAGCTTCATTTTGAAGTGACTAAGAAGGATACGGGCTTACTTTTTCATATTAATGTTTTAAACTTGTTTAACTCTTGGTCAAACCTAGGATTTGACCAAGATTCAAATGGGCATAAAAATAAAAATAAATCAAAGCACATAGTCTTCGATCTTATGTCCTATAGTAAACATTCAAGTTGATAAACAAGATCTAGACATATTTGAACCATAAAAATCATGTATCTACCCCTAATTAACCCTAAACTCTATCTTATGAAGTCAAGCATGCATGAAGAGAAGTGGTTTTTGGTTTCAAACATAGAAATTTTAAAAACCTCACAAGAGCCTTATTTTGGAGTGACTAAGAAGGATACAAGCTTACTTTTTCATATTCCTGTTTTAACTTGTTTCAATCTTGGTCAAACATAGGATTTGACCAAAATTCAAATGGGCATAAAAATTCAAAAACAATCAAAAAATGAAAAACCAAAGCACATAGTCTTCTTATGTCATATAGTAAGAACATTCAAGTCGATAAACAAGGTCTAGACATATTCAAACCAGAAAAATCATGTATCTACCCCTAACCCTAAACTCTATCTTATGAAGTCAAGCATGAAGAGAAGTGGTATTGGGTTTCAAACATGGAAATTTCAAAATACTCCCACGAGCTTCATTTTGGAGTGACTAATTAAGAAGGATCGATACATGCTTACTTTTTCATATTCATGTTTTTAACTTGTTTCAATCTTGGTCAAACCAAGGATTTGACCAAAATTCAAATGCTCATAAAATTTCAAAAAATCAAAAAAAAATGAAAAACCAAAACATGTAGTCTTCTTATGTCATACAATAAGCATTCAAGTTGATAAACAAGATCTAGACATATTTGAACCAGAAAAATCATGTATCTACCCCTAACCCTAAACTTTGTCTTACGAAGTCAATCATGAAGAGAAGTTGTTTTTGGTTGCAAACATAGAAATTTAAAAAACCTCCCAAGTGCTTCATTTTGGAGTGACTAAGAAGGATACATGCTTACTTTTTCAGTTTTAAACTTGTTTACCTCTTGGTCAAACCTAGGATTTGACCAAGATTCAAATGGGCATAAAAATACAAAAAAATAAAAAAATAAAAAATGAAAGAACATAATCTTGTCATACAGTAAGCATTCAAGTTGATAAACAAATCTAGACATATTCAAACCAGAAAAATCATGTATCTACCCCCTAACCATAAACTCTATCTTATGAAGTCAAGCATGAAGAGAAGTTGTATTGGATTTCAAACATGGAAGTTTCAAAATACTCCCTCGAGCTTCATTTTGGAGTGACTAAGAAGAATCGATACATGCTTAATTACTTTTTCATATTCCCGTTTTTAACTTGTTTCAATCTTGGGCAAACCTAGGATTTGACCAAAATTCAAATGGGCATAAAAATTCAAAAAAATGAAACACCAAAGCACATAGTCTTCTTATGTCATATAGTAAGAACATTCAAGTCGATAAACAAGGTTTAGACATATTCAAATCAGAAAAATCATGTACCTACCCATAACCCTAAACTCTATCTAATGAAGTCAAGCATGAAGAGAAGTGGTATTGGGTTTCAAACATAGAAATTTCAAAATACTCCCACGAGCTTCATTTTGGAGTGACTAATTAAGAAGGATCGATACATGCTTACTTTTTCATATTCATGTTTTTAACTTGTTTCAATCTTGGTCAAACCAAGGATTTGAGCAAAATTCAAACGGGCATAAAAATTCAAAAAATCAAAAAAAGCAAAGCACATAGTCTTCTTATGTCACACAGTAAGCATTCAAGTTAATAAACAAGGTCTAGCATATTCAAACCAGAAAAATCATGTATCTACCCCCTAACCCTAAACTCTATCTTATGAAGTCAAGCATGAAGAGAAATGGTATTGGGTTTCAAACGTAGAAATTTCAAAATACTCCCTCGAGCTTCATTTTGGAGTGACTAAGAAGGATCGATACATGCTTATTTTTTTCATATTCATGTCTTTAACTTGTTTCAATCTTGGTCAAACCTAGGATTTGACCAAAATTCAAATGGGCATAAAAAATAAAAAATAAATCAAAAAATGGAAAACCAAAGCAAATAGTCTTCTTATGTCATACAGTAAGCATTCAAGTTGATAAACAAGATCTAGACATATTTGAACCAGAAAAATCATGTATCTGCCCCCTAACCCTAAACTTTGTCTTATGAAGTCAAGCATGAAGAGAAGTGGTTTTTGGTTTCAAACATAGAAATTTTAAAAACCTAGCTACTATACCAAGAGCTTCATTTTGAAGTGACTAAGAAGGATACGGGCTTACTTTTCCATATTCATGTTTTAAACTTGTTTAACTCTTGGTCAAACCTAGGATTTGACCAGGATTCAAATGGGCATAAAATAAAAAAATCAAAGCACATAGTCTTCGATCTTATGTCCTATAGTAAGAATTCAAGTTGATAAACAAGATCTAGATATATTCCAACCAGAAAAATCATGTATCTACCCCTAATCTATATCTATACCTAATATAAAAGCAAAAGAGTTTCTTGTTGGTCCGTTTTTTCCTACCCTCAAAGTTGACCCAAATTACCGCACTGCCACCGCTAAGTACCGCTTCGTCCCGTCCGTCTCCAGATCCGCACGAAAGAAAAAAAAATCTCCACCAAAGAAACGAGATTGGTCAACACCCCGCAGCGTTCGTCTCCCCGGCGGCGCAAGAGCATCCCTCCGCCACCGTCCCTCAATCCCAGGGGCACGCGCAAAATTGTTTAATCATGTGTTTTACTTTTTCCTTCCTCGTGATCCGATTGGAATTTGTCCTACAGGATCTCGATCAGAAAATTTTTCCATGACGACTGAATCAAGCACCTGATGGACAGATTGAGCTCTCTGGCAACCCGATCCCCATATCCCGTTGTTGCTTACTGAGAGGCAGGGCGAGCAATCCCGGGCAGGATCTTGGCGAAGCGAAATCTCCAGCCTAGAATGTTGGAGCTCAGATTTGTTGAGCGCCGAAGAACACTACGCGGACGATTGCAAACGAGTGGCCGGACCGCTGAAATCTTTCGACGACTCGTCGGCTCGTCGCCCCTACAGCAGCGTCGCGAGGCACTGCGCTCGATTAAGGTGTGTCGGCCGTACGGGCTACGCCTGCTCCAGCGCGCACCCAACTCCCGGCGAGGCTCCCTACACCCATAAGCAGCAGTGGTGGCGGGACTCTACGCGGCAACGACCTCCGGCCGGCCGGCCGGCGGCCGACTACTCTGCTCTCTCTCGGCAGCAGTCTTTGCAGTGATTTGTGGAAAACAACACTGTTTCCAGCAACCGATCCTTGGAATCCATTAGCTCAGGTAAGTGCCAATATGGATATTGGTGATGTCAACATGGTCCTCGTTCCAAAGCAAGAGAATGCCCCCGCGAGTGCCCACAGCCGGACGATGCGCGAAGGAACGAAGCCTGAAACTTCCAACATAAGCCGCGGTTTGATGATCGATGAAATCGAGCTTCGTCTCTTGGATACATGCAATGTGGCAAGGGGTGTCCGCGAGGAAGGCATGAACTGTATCTTTGCGGCCTTGGTCGTTTAGCCCTCGGGTGTTCCAATCTGTGATACTGAGGTTTGGTCCAAACATTTGAACTAAGTGCGAAACGAAGATATAAAAGCGGTCTGAAGCCGTAAGCAAACACGAGGGGCGACAAGCCCACCCCCCGAAGCCACTCCCGAAAACAGCTTGATGCAAAACATAGAAAAACTGGCTAGACAGACCGAGCGCGAACAAAAGAGTCGCAACCGACTAAGCGACAATAGCCTGAGCATCTGATTCGAGGCCACCTGGGCCTCCCATGGCGATAAGAGCTTCATCCATCTCTGTCATGCTGGGAATGTTAAGCTTGAAAAGCTTGGCCAACGCATCGACTGTCTTAGTTGGAAGCTGAGTTTTGAACTTGTTAAGGTATTCTTGTCTAGCCTGCGCGAGAGGCACTCCTTCAAAAACGATTCCCATCTTGGTGTTGAGAACGTGAACAGCTTTATCCAGAGCATGCATCTTTGGTTTGGAGCACAGGCGTGCACTACGCCTGACATCAGAGTGAGGCTGATTTGAGTTCCTTCGGCCGCGCGGTGTGGTTATCACAGGACGCGGCAGAAGAGGCGTCTGCGGCCGATCGAACATATCTTCCACGGAGCTTAGAACTGGGCCAGCGACAGGTGAAAGAGCAGGGATACTGTCAGCTTGATTTTCTCCTGCTTGTGCCAACGCTGGAACAGGGCTTGCCAGAACACTGTTAGCTGAAAAATCCCCGGCTTGCCCAAACACTGCTACAGGGCTGGCCAGAACGCTGTCACCCTCCACATTATTTTCAGGAGCTTTGTCCCAGTCATCAGGACCTGCCTATGCAGCAGGAACGGAGGTGAGGGAGTGGCTTCAACGGGGGAGGGAGGAGTCACCATGCTATCTCCTGGCGCATCTTCCTCTTCCCAAGAGCTTGGCAGGGGCAACTCGACGATCGAGCGAGGAGGTGGCGAAGCAAGCAGCGATAATCCCAATGTGAGGGCGCGCGGAGGTTCCTTGATGGCTATGGTCCAGTCCCGGCAAGCCGTAGCAGGAGGCGAAGTGGTGATGCTTGGCTTCAGCTTCGAGCAGTCCACAGCGATTGATGGTGGCAGCATAGGGGCTGAGCGACGAGAACCCTCATATCCGCCCGAGGAGTGGCCGGAGGAGCGGCCTGATCGACCGTAGCGACGCTGGTTTCCTGCCCACGAGCGATCTCCGGTGCGATGAGCGCGGGAGGAGTCGCGCCTCGACTGCTCGTGGCGAGGCTTGTGGCGATCCTCCTCATCATCATCTTCATGGTGGCGTTGTCTGCGGGCCTCGCGATCATCACAGCGGGAGCTGTGGCGCGAGCGGCTGCGTCGGCGCTCTCCGTCCGCTCTAGAGCGAGAGAGCCGGCGCTCGCGGCTTCTGGACCGAGAGCGGCGAGAGCTGTCACGCCCGTTCAGCCGAGAGCGGGACCTGCTGAAGCGTCCGGTGCGGTGGGAGACACGATCCATGCCGCGGCCATCTGCGTCTTCATGGCGTGCGTTGTGGGCTGGGCCCAACGCGCCGAGCGCCGGGATGGGAGCCGGCAGGACAGAACCCGATTCAGCACTCACCGGCAACCCATCAATGGTTCCTAAGTGACATGGAGGTAGGGTGTGCGAAGCTGGCCTGAAGTCTGAGATTGGCTCGCCACCATCCAGCACCGGCGCCCCCGTGAAGTCTTCCACCCGGTCAATATGCAGCAGGATTCTGAAGGTCAAGCCCCTCTTCCACTGATCAGGCCTGTCCTCTTCAATGCGCACCCTGGAAGAGAGACCCACAGGCGCCTTGTTGACGAGGGTGCACCAGAGAACTTTGGGGATGCGATGCGGGGACGGCGTCCAGACCCACATGCCAAAGGAAGAGGTGTCCTCCATGGTGGTGAAGCCGTCATCGAGGTGCTGCACCGCGCATTTCCGACCGACCAGCTGGTCCACTATCTCCGGCCTCCATGCAAAGGGTGGCAGCCCGTCGACGACCACATGAACCCGGAAGTGGAGGTCGGCGTTGTAGGCGTTGGACACGGCGCGCCATGGCCGGAAGTGGACGTCGAGGCCGTCGAGCTTGAAATTGCAGCGCTCGGTGGCGCGCATCACCTTGTCGCGCAGCTCGGCGGAGGAGAACTTGACGAGGTACTGTTGCGGGAAATGGGAGCTCACCATCAGCTCCAACTCGCGGAGGCGATACTTGCGGCGGAAGACATCTTCAACATCGGTGCGGTCCATCCCCGACGGCGCGGACAGCACCCAAGCAACGATGGCCGAGTTCTCCCGGCCGAGGCGCTCGCAGTCGAGGTCGTAGGAGGTGGCGATGTAGCAAGAGTGCTCCTTCGTGCGCGTGGATGGGTGGCCGAGGAACTCCATGCCTGCCGAAGCTTGGGGAGGCGCGCTCGCCACGGACGTACGGCGCGGCCGAGGGAGAAGCGAGGGTGGCCTGTGGGAGCGTGGACGAGAGCAGGCAGCGACGAGGTGTTCTGGGGACTTGCAGCGAAAACATGAGCGCGGGCTCCTTTTGTAGACCGGGGAGGCAAGGAGGCGATGGGGCGGCGGCGAACAAGCTGGAAAGCCGCAACTCTTCGGGCCTCACGCCGTGCGCGGCGCGACATAACTCGCGTCCATCCCTCTTCGTCAATCGTCGCTCCCGGGCCCGTCGATTCCGGGAAGGGCGGAGGTGAAGGAGCCGAGGCGACGAGGCGGCGCGGTGGGGAGAAGATTTCTTCGTCTTCATTGCGGGGTGCAGGCACATTGAACCGCACCATCTTGTGCTCGCGACTTGAAGCTGGGAGCTTGGAGGTGGCAGAAGAGCGGAGTATACCCGCCGGAGCAGATGCCATCGGGGCCGAGGTGGACGGGCACCCCGCACGGCGCCAGGAGGTCAACGCCTCGCAGATGGAGGCATGCGCAGCGGGGTGGGTTCGTCGAGGAGGGCGGCACCACGACCACGCTCCGGAGCTGCCGCAGGGCCCGCCCTGAATCCGCCGGCGAGCGGAGGGGTCGCAAGGGAGCGGCCGCGTCAGATCTTGGAGACCTCCCAGCAGAGGCAGAAGGCGCCGCAAAACCAAGGAAAGCTGGGGAAAAGTTCGGTGGCAGGGAGGGTGGAGGTGGAGGGAGGTGGCAGGGAAGGTAGGAGAGGTTGGAGGGAGCAGGGACGCCGGAGGAGTGGGGCGGCGGCGGCCGGCCACGGCGGGCGGACGCGTCGCAGGAGCGTGCCCCGCAAACGGTCATATTCTGCACTGATAGAAGAAGAAAAGACTGTTATTGTCTGGCAAAGGAGATTGTTATTGTCTGGCAAAGAAGAAAAGACTGTTATCCGGGCCTGCGGCACCTTTTTAAAGCTCACAACGGTTTATGGTCCTAGCGTCGATGCCGAAAAGGGAGATTTTCTTGCAGAAGTGGTCGCCGCCTGTCCCGTGGACGATACAAAATGGCTCATCATTGGCGACTTCAACCTCATTTACCAAGCGGAGGATAAAAGCAACAACAATCTTAACTTCCGCCTTATGGGTCATTTCAGGCAGGCCCTCACCACATGCCAGCTCAAAGAATTGAAGCTTCTAAACAGAAAGTTCACGTGGAGTAATGAGAGGGAATCGCCAACTTTGGTGCGGCTTGACCGGGCTTTCTGCAACTCTAGTTGGGATCTGGCGTTTGAAAACCACGTGCTTCAAGCTCTTTCGTCCTCCCTCTCGGACCATTGTCCTCTTCGCTCTCCAATCGGAGCGGTCCTCGGAAGCCTCCGGTTTTCCGCTTTGAATCCTTCTGGACTAAAATGCCGGGTTTCCGGGATAAAGTTAAGCAAGCTTGGTCCGCGACATCAACCCACACCCAGCCAGTTCATGTCATAAATCACAAGCTGAAATCCACGGCGCATGGTTTAAGAGCGTGGAGCAAGAGCCTCTTTTCCGACCGCAAGCTTCAGCTTCTTATGGCTCTTGATGTCATCCTCCAGCTTGGACGTGGCGCAGGAATCCAGGACCCTCTCCCAAGAGGAAAGGGCTCTTCGTGCGGAACTCAAGCGGAGAGTAAAAGGCCTGGCGGCTCTAGAAAGATCTCGGAAACGACAGGCCTCAAGAATATCTTACCTTAAAGAAAGTGATGCCAACACTAAGTTTTTCCATCTGCGGGTTAACGCGAGGAGACGCAAAAACCACATCATGAAACTCAAGCATAACGATGGATGGTCTACGGCTCATGAGGACAAGGAGAAGCTCATTTTTGATCACTTCTCCCAAACGTTAGGCCGCCCTCCCCCCGCCAGCTGGACTTCAACTGGGTTGTTTTAAACCCAACCGTTCACTCGTTGGAGGACCTCGGTTTGCCCTTCTCTGAACTTGAGATCAAGGAGGCGATCGATGACATGCCTGCGGATAAGGCCCCCGGTCCTGACGGTTTCACCATTTCTTTTTTCCGGTCGTGCTCGGGATACCATCAAGGGAGATCTCATGCGGGTCATCAACGCTTTCTCCGAGCTGTCGGCACCCAACTTCCACATCGTCAACTCGGCCAACATTGTGCTCCTGCCCAAAAGAGACGGCGCCGAATCAATCTCTGATTTCATGCCAATTAGCCTCATTCATGTGGTCCCGAAGATCATCGCCAAGGCCATGGCACGTCGACTTAGCCCTAAGATGAACGATATTGTCTCTCATAGCCAGAGTGCCTTCATCAAGTCCAGATCCATTCATGACAACTTCATGTACGTCAGAAACACCGCCCGCCAGCTACATCGAAGCAAAACCCCGGCCCTTCTCATCAAGCTTGATATTGCCAAGGCCTTTGACACTGTGCGATGGGACTACATGCTCGACCTCATGCAACGCCTCGGGTTCCCACAAAGATGGCGTGCTCTCATGTCCACCCTGTTTTCTACGGCTTCCTCCCGGGTCCTCCTCAACGGGATCCCTGGAAAGGATTTTTTCCACGGGCGCGGCCTGCGACAAGGGGATCCCCTCTCACCCCTCCTTTTCGATATCGCCATCGACCCCCTTCAAAAAATTCTGGAAAGGGCCACGGATTCCGGTCTTCTTCATGGGATGCCTGGCGGCTTACGGTGGTCCCCGAGTCTCCTTATATGCAGACGATGCAGTCATCTTCTTGACCCCCTCCGAGCACGACGTCTCGGCCCTGGCCAATATCCTTCAGAACTTCGGGGAGGTGTCCGGTTTGGTGACAAATGTGGCAAAAAGCTCCATAGCCCCAATTCGTTGCTCCGACATTGACCTTGCGTCGGTCCTGACAAACTTCCCTGCTGCTACTGTTCAGTTTCCACTCAAGTACCTGGGCCTGCCTCTGTCGCTTGGGAGGCTAAGGAGGGCGGATCTCCAACCCTTCATCGATAAGGCGGTTGCTCGTTTGAACCCTTGGAAGGGCAAATTTCTAAATAGGGCTGGCTGCACCGCTCTTGTGAAGTCGGTTCTCTCCTCTCTGCCCATTTTCCTTTTGTCTGCCTTAAGAGTGGATAAGAGCATTCTAAAGGCCTTCGCCAAGATCAGTCGCGGTATGCTTTGGGCCTGCAAGGAAGTCGTCAGCGGGGGAAATGCAAGGTCAACTGGCAGAAAGTCTGCCGTCCAAGAAATCTGGGTGGACTTGGGGTCCTGGACCTGGAGAAGTTCTCTCGCGCGCTCAGACTCCGATGGCTGTGGGATGAGTGGAACGCACCGGAAAAACCGTGGGTCGGATCTGAAACCCCTAATGATGCCACCGACGAGAGATCTTTTCAACGCCGCTACTCGGGTCACCATTGGCGATGGTTCTAAAGCTTCCTTTTGGTCCTCCTCTTGGTTGGATGGTACTCCTCCGAAGATCATCGCCCCTTGATTTTCATAGCCTCTCGAAGAAAGAACCGGTCGGTGCAGGATGCTCTGGAGGGTCAGAATTGGGTTGCTGACATAAATGTTGACTCTTTTACTGTTGACCACTTGGAGCAATATGTCCGCCTTTGGGATCTTCTCTCAACCATCCAGCTATCCCCTGGCATTTCGGACTCCATCATCTGGACCATGTCGCCAAATGGCTGCTACGCAACCAGTTCCGCCTACAAGGCCCAGTTCCTAACCGCTTTGCCATGCTCTTTCGGTAATCTCGTGTGGAAAACTTGGGCTCCACCGAAATGTCGCTTCTTCGCTCGGCTCGCCGTTCGGAACCGCCTTTGGACCGCGGACCGTCTCGCCAAACGGGGGTGGCCACACCAGCCTTCTTGTCGGCTTTGTAGATGCACCCCGAGACGGCGCGACATATCCTTTTCGAATGTCGTTTCTCCGGAAGGATATGGGCTGCTGCGGCTTCATGGCTTTCTTGCCCGGATCTTCTCCGCTGCCTTGGATCGGGAAGGCGAAAGTGCTGGATTATCGGCACGCCATCGCCAAGACTCCTTCCTCTTCTCCCAAAGGGTTACGGATCGCCATCTTGCTTATCGCGTGGGAGATTTGGAAGGAAAGAAATGAGCGAGTTTTCAATAATAAATCCTCTTTGCCTTCGGTCATCATGCACAAGATCAGGGAAGAAGGAAGAGATTGGATTCTTGCCGGCGCTAAAAACCTTGCGGAGCTCGTGAGCTGACCCTTTTTCCCTTTTCTCTAGTTTTGGGGTTTTCTCCTTCCCCTTTCTTTTGTTTTTGTTGTTGGCATCAGCCAGACCTATGTTTGCTCCTCCTATATTAATATAAGGCAAAAGCTTTTTTGCCTCGTTTCAAAAAAAAAAAAAGAATCCATTAGCTCAAGATCCGGTGCATGCAAATTACTCCATCAATTTCTAATTATGTGTGACATTTGCACAACCGAAATCTACAGGTGTCAAAACTCAAAAGTGCAGGCAAACCATGTTTACCCATGTGTATTCTGAGATAAACTTTGACAAGAAAATTAAGTAAAAAAAAATTAATTTTAATATACGTAATCAGTACCATTGGACTCATATTGAAAAGCACTTTCTAATCATACTAATTTTATACCAACAATGTTTATATATTTGGAGTAATTGTTAGTTCAAGAAAAAAAATGAAAAATGAGTGCACCTTATTTCATTGAAAAGAAATACCGGACATATCAGAAATTCAATTCGACTCCCGACCGAATATGTTCTTTGCATCCAATAACATATTTCTAATTGGTAAAAAAATTGCATTTATATCTCGACAATCTATGTGCGGTTGTACAATTTCACGAAAAACCAATATTTTGAGTGGTCGGTGTAAAAAGACAAAATATGTCTCACAAAAAACCTTATTTTTAACACAAAACTTTGTTATTTTTACACAGCACAAACGATAAATGATATTTCATGGAAAAATATTTGTGCGCATGTATGTAGATGTGAATTTTTGGTTTGATTTTTTCAATATTTTCAAATGTATCAAAGACTATTTCAAGATAAATAAAAACATATATACTCAAGAGCCAAAAGATTACCCCCTACTCGTATTGCATACCAAAAGGATACTCTTTGGTCACTACAAAACAGAAACCTAGAGTTGACTTTCCAAAAAAGTGACCATGAGTTGATGACCGATGAGTAAAAGTGCGGAATTGATTGGATCCTACAAAAAAAAAATCATGGTGTTTTTGTAAGTTAAATAAGATTTCAGAATATAGAGCCAAATTTCAATCACCCGGTGCAACGCACGGGTAAATTTCCTAGTTAACCCTAAACTCTATCTTATGAAGTCAAGCATGGATGAAGAGAAGTGGTTTTTGGTTTCAAACATAGAAATTTTAAAAACCTCACAAGAGCTTCATTTGGAGTGACTAAGAAGGATACATGCTTACTTTTTCATATTCATGTTTTTAACTTCTTCAACTCTTTGTCAAACCTAGGATTTGACCAAACTTGAAATGGGCATAAAAATTCGAAAACGAATAAAAAATAAAAACCCAAAGCACAAAGTCTTCTTATGTCACAGATTAAGCATTCAAGTTGATAAAGAAGATCTAGACATATTCAAACAAGAAAAATCATGTATCTACCCCTAACCCTAAACTCTATCTTAGGAAGTTAAGCATGAAGAGAAGTGGTTTTTGGTTTCAAACATAGAAATTTTAAAAACCTAGATACTATACCAAGAGCTTCATTTTGAAGTGACTAAGAAGGATAAGGGCTTACTTTTTCATATTCATGTTTTAAACTTGTTTAACTCTTGGTCAAACCTAGGATTTGACCAAGATTCAAATGGGCATAAAAATAAAAAAAACCAAAGCACATAGTCTTCGATCTTATGTCCTATAGTAAGCATTCAAGTTGATAAACAAGATCTAGACATATTCGAACCAGAAAAATCATGTATCTACCCGTAATTAACACTAAACTCTATCTTATGAAGTCAAGCATGCATGAAGAGAAGTGGTTTTTGGTTTCAAACATAGAAATTTTAAAAACCTCACAATAGCTTCATTTTGGAGTGACTAAGAAGGATACGGAGCTTACTTTTTCATTTTCATGTTTTTAACTTGTTTCAATCTTGGTCAAACATAGGATTTGACCAAAATTCAAATGGGCATAAAAATTCAAAAAAATCAAAAAATGAAAAACCAAAGCACATAGTCTTCTTATGTCATATAGTTAGAACATTCAAGTCGATAAACAAGGTCTAGACATATTCAAACCAGAAAAATCATGTATCTACCCCTAACCCTAAACTCTATCTTATGAAGTCAAGCATGAAGAGAAGTGGTATTAGGTTTCAAACATGGAAATTTCAAAATACTCCCACGAGCTTCATTTTGGAGTGACTAATTAAGAAGGATCGATACATGCTTACTTTTTCATATTCATGTTGTTTACTTGTTTCAATCTTGGTCACACCAAGGATTTGGCCAAAATTCAAATGGTCATAAAAATTGAAAAAAGAAGGAAAATTGAAAACCAAAGCACGTAGTCTTCTTATGTCATACAGTAAGCATTCAAGTTGATAAACAAGATCTAGACATATTTGAACCAGGAAAATCATGTATCTACCCCCTAACCCTAAACTTTGTCTTACGAAGTCAAGCATGAAGAGAAGTTGTTTTTGGTTTCAAACATAGAAATTTTAGAAACCTCCCAAGTGCTTCATTTTGGAGTGACTAAGAAGGATGCATGCTTACTTTTTCAGTTTTAAACTTGTTTACCTCTTGGTCAAACCTAGGATTTGACCAAGATTCAAATGGGCATAAAAATACAAAAAAAATAAAAAATGAGCGAACAAGATCTAGACATATTCAAACCAGAAAAATCATGTATCTACCCCCTAACCATAAACTCTATCTTATGAAGTCAAGCATGAAGAGAAGTGGTATTGGATTTCAAGCATGGAAATTTCAAAATACTCCCTCGAGCTTCATTTTGGAGTGACTAAGAAGGATCGATACATGCTTAATTACTTTTTCATACTCATGTTTTTAACTTGTTTCAATCTTGGTCAAACCTAGGATTTGACCAAAAAAATGAAAAACCAAAGCACATAAACTTCTTATGTCATATAGTAAGAACATTCAAGTCGATAAACAAGGTTTAGACATATTCAAATCAGAAAAATCATGTATCTACCCCTAACCCTAAACTCTATCTTATGAAGTCAAGCATGAAGAGAAGTGGGTTTTGGGTTTGAAATATGGAAATTTCAAAAACCTCCCAAAAGTTTCATTTTGGAGTGACTAAGAAGGATCCATAGGAAACTTTATAATAATACAGTATAATAATCACCCGAGTTATTAGAGCAACATGTCTGTCACTTACGTGTGGTTCCCATGTGTGAGGTCCCACACTTCAGTGAGCACAAGTCACGTGCGGTAGGTACACAAACTCCCAGCGATCTTCTTTGTCAAGAGAAGACGCATCAGGATGTGTATCGAGTCTCTCGGTCCTTCAGGATCCTTCGGTTGTCCCTCTCACCAAAAAAAACATCTCTCTCATTCTCGGCCTCGCTCGCTCGCTCGCACCTTCTGCGCACTGAGAAACCCTGCCCAACTGTCAACATCATCACCGGAAAAAGGGGAGACACCATAAATAAGACGGGCCCCTTGACTGCTCTCCCTTTGTCTCCTCCCGTGCGATCTCTCTTCCTCCGAGTTTCACTGGACGGGCAAACACATGTGCTGCCTAGTAATAATAATAAAAACGTAAAAAAATGGACCTACGAATCTATGATTAAATAAGTTAAACTAGGGTTTTCCCTAGTGATACGTCCAAAACGTATCTACTTTCCCGAACACTTTTGCTATTGTTTTGCTTCTAATTTGTGTACTTTGGATACAACTAACATGGACTAACGCTGTTTTCAGCGGAATTGCCCCGGTGTCTTATTTTTGTGCGGAAAATCAACTTTCAGGAAAATCCCCGGAAATAATTGCAATGGGCCTATTTTTACAGAAGACCCACGGAGCCAGAAGACGAGACGGAGGGGGGCCACGAGGTGCGCACACCACGTGGCGGCGCGGTGGTCCCTTGGCCGCGCCGCCACATGGGGACGCCGCCTCGGCCAGCCCCCGACGCTCCCCTCTGGACTACTTAAAGCCCTTGACCTAAAAACGCACGGGGGTTCGACCAATTTTCCAGAAGACATCCAAAACTCCGCCGCCATCGAAAACCCTATTTCGGGATCAGAAACTCCGTTCTGGCACCCTGCCGGGACGGGGAATTGGAGGAGATCATCGCCATCATCGCCACCGACGCCTCTCCATCAACCATCCATGCTTCCCCCATCCATGCTTCCCCCATCCATGTGTGAGTAATTCCCCGCTGTAGGCTGAAGGGGATGGTCGGGATTGGATGAGATTGTTCATGTAATAGCCATAAGATTGTTAGGGCATGGTGCCTAGTATCCGTGGTTGGTACTTTTATGATATTGTTGCAACTTGTTATGCTTAATGCTTGTCACTTAGGGCCCGAGTGCCATGATTTCAGATCTGAACATGTTATTGATTCATGATGATATTCATTGTTTTATGATCTTACCCGCAAGTTGTATACACATATTGCTGTCCGGAACCCGAGGCCCCAAAGTGACGTAAATTGGGACAACCGGAGGGTAAGGCTGTGATGTGAGGATCACATGTGTTCACGGAGTGTTAATGCTTTGCTCCGGTATTCTATTAAAAGGAGTACCTTAATTACCGAGTAGTTTCCCTAGAGGCCCGGCTGCCACCCGGCTGGTAGGACAAAAGATGTTGTGCAAGTTTCTCATTGCGAGCACGTACGACTATATACGGAACACATGCCTATGGTTATTTAGTACTTGGATACTGTTTTATTATTATCTGCAAATGTCTTGTATTGATTATTACATGAGTTATCTTATCCATGCAGCGCCCGTTCATCCATCCCTATGCCTATAGTATTTTAATCCTGCTGTTTACTATAATCACTACTGATGTCTTTATTACACTGCTGCTTATATTTCACTACTGCTACTGCTATAAAACTGTTGCTACTGATAAACTATTGCGAGCAAGTCTGTTTCCAGGTGCAGCTGAATTGACAACTCCACTGTTAAGGCTTACAAATATTCTTTGGCTCCCCTTGTGTCGAATCAATAAATTGGGTTTTACTTCCCTCGAAGACTGTTGCTATCCCCTATACTTGTGGTTCATCAAGACTATTTTCACGGCGCCGTTGCGGGGAGCATAGCTTTATTTGCAAGTTCACCTGAATTGATATTGTTGGCCGCAAATCCTCCATCATGGGTAAACCTCGCGATGCTAAAGTCGCCATATTACCATCCACTACAAGAAAAGGTACAACTCTGAGTACCTCTGCTGCTCTTGATTCACCATTGGTGATAAGTCAACTTGTTTCACCACCACAAGCTTCACATGTTGGTATTTCTGCTGAATCTGAAAATTCCTCTTATAATTTTGATGATGCTTCTACTGTGCTTGATGATAATGGTTCATTAGGTCCTTTTCTAGATGCTACAATTGCTAGGTCTAGACAAATTGAAAATACTGAAATTCCTAATGAAAATACTGTTACACCTGTTAATTCACCTGAGTCTGTTGAACACTCTAGTGATGATCCTGATGAAGATTATGTGGAACTTTATGATGATTTTATTGATAAATGTAATGCTACTACTGGTGCAAGTAACATTAAAAAGCTTCTTGCACAACATGCTGTTAGATATAAACTATCTTCTGATCCTAAATTTGCCACGTCTCCTATAAACATTAAGGATAAGGATTATGATTTTTCTCTTGATTTATCTCATATATCTATTGTTGAGAAAACACCTTTTTGTGGTACTGAAAAAGAAAGTGTTGTAGAGCACATGAATGAGCTTTCTACTTTGAGTAGCTTGTTTTATGATGATATCAAGAAGCGTACTTATTTTGTTGCTAATTTTTTCCTTTCTCATTAAAGGATGATGCTAAAACTTGGTATAATAGTTTGCCTCCTGATTCTATTGATAGTCCAAGTGGTTTGCTTGATGTTTTCTTTCGAAAATATTTTCCTGCTAGTGCTCAACATATTGCTTTGCAGAAAATTTATAGTTTTGACCAGGAACATGGAGAGAAATTGCGTGAAGCTTGGGCAAGGTTTTGCTCTCTTCTTAGAGCTCGGCCTGGACATGATTTGGAAAAGCATGACTTACTTGATATATTTTATAGTGGACTAACCATTGAGTCTAGGGCATACCTGGATAGTTGTGCTTGGTTGTGTTTTCGGAAAAGAACTCCGGACTGAAGTCGAAGAATTAATGGCTAGAATAAGCCAAAATCATGATGATTGGACTACACCGGAACCAACCCCAACACCAATATTGAAGAAGAGGGGTATGATTGAATTAAATGATGAAGATATGAGGGAAGCCAAGAATCTCTTAAAAAAGGTATTAAATCTGAAGATGTGAAGAATTTACCTCTCATAGAAGATTTATGTAAGATAACTCCCCCTTCATCCACAATTGAGGTTCATTCTCTTCAACGCTTTGATAAAGGAGACATTCCTTACTCAAAACCTCCTGATCAATGTTTAGATGAATTTGATAATTATGTTGTTAAGCAAGACAACTTTAATATGAGAGTAGAGAATCATTTAATGGAAAATTCTCAAGCTATTAGTAAATTGCATGATATTGTGGAGAGAACCTCCAATGATGTTAAGATGCTTGTTAAACATTTTCATATGGTTCAAACTCAAATTGATCAACTCACTAAAGTGCAAAATGACTTGTTAAAAAATAGTTCTAAAGAAAAACATACTTATGAAGTAACAACTAGAGGTGGTGTTTCTACTCGGGATCCTCTATATCCCGAGGGGCATCCCAAAAGAGTTGAACAAGATTCTCAACGAACTAGAGAAACTAGTGCTCCTTCTAAGAAAAAGAAGAAGAAACATAAAACTATTGTAGAATCTTCTGAACCTGTTAATGATCCTAATAGTATTTCTATTTCTGATGCTGAAACTGAAAGTGGTAATGAACATGATAAAGATGATGATAAGAATGATGTTTCTGATAAAGAAGAGGTTGAAGATGAACCTGAAAAGCATGATAAAATTAAAAAGTATACTAAAGAAGATTTCATTGCTAAGAAACATGGTAATGAAAGAGAACCTTGGGTTCAAAAGCAAATGTCTTTTCCTATTAAGAAACTAAAATCAAAGGAGGAAGAACACTATAATAAATTTTGTGATTGGATGAAACCTTTGTTCTTGCAAATCCCTTTGACTGATGCTATTAAATTGCCTCCTTATTCAAAGTATATGAAATATATTGTCTCTAACAAAAGGAAAATTCCTAATGAGGAGATTTCCACTATGCTTGCTAATTACTCTTTCAATGGCAAGGTTCCAAAGAAGCTGGGAGACCCAAGTATACCGACTATCCCTTGTTCCATCAAGAATAAGTATGTTAGAACTGCTCTATGTGATTTGGGAGCAGGAGTTAGTGTTATGCCTTTTTCTCTTTACAAGAGACTTTATTTAGATAAGTTGATACCAACTGATATATCTTTGCAAATGGCTGATAAATCTACTGCTGTTCCTGTTGGTATATGTGAGGATGTTCCTGTTAAAGTTACTAATAATTGCTTAATATTAACTGATTTTGTTGTGTTGGAAATGCCTAAAGATGATAATATGTCTATTATTCTTGGAAGAGCTTTTCTTAACACTGCAGGGGCTGTTATTGATTGCAATAAATGAAAAGTTACTTTCAATGTTGATGACAAGGAGCATAATGTTTATTTTCCCAAAAAGATTGATAAAGTATATGGAGTTAATACAATTTCTAATTTGAGAACTATCAAAGTGGGAGTTATTAATTGTCCTATATATGAGCCTAAAGAAGGATATCAAAATATTATGATTGGGTCCATATCAATACAATATAAGGTAACATGATTGATTTGAGGTTTATTTCTTCTTATGTCATGTAAAATTTATTTGGTGGCAAGACTTGATCAACCTTGTTAACAAGTACATTTTAAATGCATGGAAGAGCTAAACAACATTTCTTTCTTTCTACACACTTGTTTTACTTTCTGTAATACTACTTGTTTTGCAAGATGCTTTAGTTGTTTAAAATTTTGAAAATCTTTTTCTGCCTCGAAACAGTTATTTTAACACCCAGAAATGTGCATTTTTCAAAGTTTTTAAAAATTTACAAAAATTATACCAATGGTCATATTTTTTAATTTGCAACCTGGGAGTGCCTGGGGCTGACCAGTGGGGCACCCCAGGGCTGCACCCCATGTGCTGGCGCGGCCAGCATGGGGGCGCGCCGCCCTATGGTGTGGGCCCCACCGGCCCTCCACTCACTCATCCACCTACCACTCCACTCTCTTCCACGGGAAAACACACCACCATTGTTCAAACCCGAGTTTCTTGTTGTTCTTGCTCGAGATTTTCGATCTCCTTGCTCAGCCCATCTTTCTTCTTGAGATTTGGGGCATTTGTTCTCCGATGCTTTCATTGGAAAGTATTATCCTCCTGCTAAAATTATATCTTTGAGAAGTAGCATTATGAATTTTAAGCAATTGGATAATGAACATGTTGCCCAATTATGGGAGAGAATGAAATCTTTGGTAAAGAATTTCCCTACCCATGGACTAACTACTTGGATGATCATCCAAACCTTTTATGCATGATTAAATTTTTCTTCAAGGAACCTATTGGATTCAGCTGCTGGAGGTACTTTTATGTCCATCACTTTGGGTGCTGCAACAAAGCTTCTTGATGATATGATGATCAACTACTCTGAATGGCACACTGAAAGGAATCCACAAGGTAAGAAGGTAAATTGTGTTGAAGAAACCTCTTCCTTGAGTGATAAGATTGATGTTATTATGTATATGCTTGTTAATGGTAAATCTCATGTTGATCCTAATAATGTTCCTTTAGCTTCATTGGTTGCTCAAGAAGAGCATGTTGATGTGAACTTCATTAAAACTAATAATTTCAACAACAATGCTTATAGGAATAATTTTGGTAACAACAACTATAGGCCATATCCTTCTAATAGTGGTAGTGGTTATGGTAATTCTTATGGTGGATCTGTTTTGCCTAGTGAGGAAAATATGCTGGAAATTGAAAGAGCTACTAAGAGCTATATGAAATCACAATATGAGCAAAATCAATTGTTTACTAAAACTATGAATGAACAATCTGCCTTGTTGAAAAATATAGGGAATCAACTTGAGAATTTGAATATGGAAATTTCTGGCTTGCAAACTAAGCTTTCAAATGCTGAAAACCGAATTTCATACATGTCTGAGTCACAAGCTTCTTTAATTAATAAAATGGCTGCTAAACCTGAGGATAATGATAACAAAATTCTTGCTACAGCAAATGCTATCCAAGTTCGAATTAATGACAATATTAGAATGATGGCTGAATTGCATGCTAGGTGGGAAAGAGAAGAAAAACTTGCTAAAGAGAATAATATAGCTAGAGTTTGGACTATTACTACCACTAGTAATGTTGATGCCTCACATGTTGCTAAACCTCCTACTATCAATGGTAAAATAATTGGTGTTGGCAATGTTTCTACTTCTACTACAAAGCGTGCAAAATTGCTCGAAGCTGCTGAAACTTGTTTGTGATAAAAGTGCTGAAATTTTTCAAAGTGTTGGGGACAATGGTCCCATTGCTTTAGATCATAATGGTTTTGATTTTGATAATTGTCATATTTCTGAAGTTATTAAGTTCTTGCAAAAACTTGCTAGAAGTCCTAATGCTAGTTCTATAAACTTGGTCTTTACAAAACATATTACAAATGCTCTCATTAAAGCTAGGGAAGAGGAATTAAAACTTGAAGCTTCTATCCCTAGGAAGTTGGAAGATGGTTGGGAGCCAATCATTAAAATGAAGGCCAATGATTTTGATTGTAATGCTTTATGTGATCTTGGTGCAAGTATTTCTGCTATGCCTAAGAAACTTTATGATATGCCTGACTTGCCACCTTTGGAATGTTGTTATTTGGATGCTAATCTTGCTTGATAATTCTATAAAGAAACCTTTGGGAAGAATTGACAATGTTCACATTACGGTTAACAATAACCTTGTCCACGCTGATTTTGTTGTTTTGGATATTGAATGCAATGCATCTTGTCCTATTGTTTTCGGAAGACCCTTTCTTCGAACCGTTGGTGCTATTATTGATATGAAAGAAGGAAATATTAAATATCAATTCCCTCTTAAGAAAGGTATGGAAAACTTCCCTAGAAAGAGAATGAAGATGCCTTTTGATTCTATTATTAGAAAAAATTATGATGTTGATGCTTCTTCTCTTGATGTTACTTGATTTTCACTTTCTGCGCCTAGTCGAAAGGCGTTAAAAAAAGTGCTTATGGGAGACAACCCATTATTTTATTTCTGCAATTTTTGTTTTATATTTGAGTCAAGGTGCTTGTTACTACTGTAGCAATACCTTTGTATCTTTATTTTCTTGCATTGTTGTGCCAAGTAAAGTCTTTGATAGAAAGTTGATACTAGATTTGGATTTCTGCGCATAAACAGATTTTTAGCTGTCACGAATTTGAGCTTTTCTCTCTGTAGAATAATCTAAAAATTCTGAAACAATTCATGAGTAATCCTCAGATATGTACGCAACTTTCATTCAACTGGAGCTTTTCCATCTGAGCATGTTAAGTGCCTCGAAAAGATTCGTATTTACGGACTGTTCTGTTTTTGACAGATTCTGCCTTTTATTTTGCATTGCCTCTTTTACTGTGTTTGAGTGGATTTCTTTGCTCCATTAAATTTCAGTAACCTTGGGTAATGTCCAGAAGTGTTGGGAATGATTGTGTCCTTGCTGAACATGTGAATTTTTGATTATGCACTAACCCTCTAATGAGATTGCTTTGAGTTTGTTGTGAAGGAAGTTTTCAAGGATCAAGAGAGGAGGATGATATAATATGATCAAGAAGAGTGAAAAGTCTAAGCTTGGGGATGCCCCCGTGGTTCATCCCTTCATATTTCAAGAAGATTCAAGCGTCTAAGCTTGGGGATGCCCAAGGCATCCCCTTCTTCATCAACAACTTATCAGGTCACCTCTAGTGAAACTATATTTTAATTCCGTCACATCTTATGTGCTTTACTTGGAGCGTCCGTGTGCTTTTATTTTCGTTTTGTTATTTTAGTTTTCTGGAAAAATCGGATCCTAACATGCTTGTGTGGGAGAGAGACACGCTCCGCTTTTTCATTTGAACACTTGTGTTCTTCGTTTTATTTTTCATGTTCATGGCGAAAGCTGAAAGCCGCAACACTTATTGTTATTTGGTTGGAAACAGAAAATGCTTCATGTGGTAGTTGGTATATTGTCTTGAATAATTTGATACTTGGCAATTGTTTTGTGCTCTCAAGTAGATCATGTTTAAGCTCTTGCATCGTGTAGTTTAAACCTATTAGTGGAGACTACCGTAGAGCTTGTTGAAATTTGGTTTGCATGATTGGTCTCTCTAAGGTCTAGATATTTTCTGGTAAAAGTGTTTGAGCAACAAGGAAGACAGTGTAGAGTCTTATAATGCTTGCAATATGTTCTTATGTAAGTTTCTGTTGTACCAGTTTATACTTGTGTTTGCTTCAAACAACCTTGCTAGCCAAAGCCTTGTACCGAGAGGGAATGCTTCTCGTGCATCCAAAACCTTGAGCCAAAACCTATGCCATTTGTGTCCACCATAACTACCTACTATGTGGTATTTTTCTGCCATTCCAAGTAAATACTTGATGTGCTACCTTTAAACAATTCAAAACTTTATTACTCCTGTTTTGTGTCAATGTTTCATAGCTCATGAGGAAGTATGTGGTGTTTTATCTTTCAATCTTGTTGGGCAGACTTTCACTAATGGACTAGTGGCATATACATCCGCTTATCCAATAATTTTGCAAAAAGAGCTAGCAACAGGGTGCCCAGCCCCAATTAATTAACTTTCATTAATAATTCTGTTCACATGTTTTGCCCTGATTTATCAGTAAGCAACTTAATTTTGCAATAGACACTCCTCCATGGTATGTGAAATGTTGGAAGGCACCCGAGGATTCGGTTAGCCATGGCTTGTGAAAGCAAAAGGTTGGGAGGAGTGTCATCTATAAATAAAACTAAAATACATGTGTAAACAAAAGAGAAGAGGGATGATCTACCTTGCTTGGTAGAGATAACGTCCTTCATGGGAGCCGCTCTTTGAAAGTCTGTTTGACAAGGGGGTTAGAGTGCCCACCACT
>NC_061514.1:219844577-219865164 GCF_022539505.1 Lolium rigidum
GTGTGAGGGCGGCTAGATATGCAAGGGTTGCACTACGTAAGCATGCTTAAACGAAGAACAATGCTAACCCTAACACATCTATGATAACTACGTTGCTCGCCATCAAAAGCGCTTCGATACGAGCAACGCATGAACAACGTGGGGCTTGTGCTTGCCTAGATCGCAAGATGCGATCTAGGCAGCATGTCGCTTACCGATAGAAACCCTCGAGACGAAGGAGTTGGCGATGCGCCGAGATTGGTTTGTTTTGGGTTGAACGTGAGTTGTTGTTTATTCCATAAACCCTAGATACATATTTATAGTCCGGCGGACTTTCTAATGTGGGCGTGCACCAAACCGTGCACGGGTAAGATTCTACTTTCTAAACTAAGATGCGATCTAATATTTTACGGATACAAGGGCAATGAAGCCCAACTTGGCATAACAGGCCGATTCACATAATTCTCCATGTATACTTCCTTTAAGCCCATCTTGATTGCGGCCCACCTCGACTCGGTTAAATTCTGGTGATAACACATGCCCCCTGGTTTTGGAAATGACATTTCCAAAATCATTACGCTTTCTTTCGTCGGGTCATGTCATGGCGGAAGCAGAGCTGCCGCAGAATCCCCATCATGATGCCTTGCCCCTTCCACTTCTCCACGTGGCCGTAAAATTTTCCTGTTGGGCAACACCTCCTCGGAAACTGTTGTGGCATTGAATCTCTCCCATATCCCCTTTATTTAACCGTTCTAAACAGTTTGCGTCCCCTTCGTCCTTCTCGCATCGGCACCAAAAACCCTCGGTGCCGCCATGTCTTCTTCCTCTTCCTCCAGAGTTTTCCTACGGGTCCGACTCCTCCCGCGAGACGCCGCCGAGAAGTCGTGCCCCGGAAGAGCTGGGACGAGGAGAGCCATGCCCCCTCCATTTGGTCTGAGGACGACACGTCCTTGACCAGCGGGGACGAAGATCTCCAGTTCCTTGCCGATGGGGAACTGGAGCCCAAAAGTGAGGACGACCAGTTCTCCTGGGACGGCTGCCCCACCTCTGAAGAAGAGGGAGAAGAAGACGACGACGACGACGACTCCCTCGAGGGCTACCCGCCAGTGAAGCGCCTCCGCATGTGGTGGGATGACGACGGCGGCGACGACGAAGACGGGGATGAAGCCCCGTGGAGGGCTACGGGAGTAGCGACGAGGAGCCCATCGGCGGCGGTGCCAATGAGAGTTACGAGGACGACGATGAGGGCAGTGACGGCCCGTAGATTAGGATCTAATAGTATAGGCCTAGCAGTAGTAGATTGGTCAATAGACCCTTCTTTTGTTCTTCCCTCCTTAAGCAATCGGCTTCCCATTGTAAAAAATCTCATATTAATGAAGAATTCCTTTGGCTTGATTTCGCCGATTTCTTTCATGCTGAGTTTGTCGACTGTTGGCCTAATCCATGCTTAGTGACTGATGGTACCGCATCAGTTTCATGATAATCTGCGGGACGGGCCAATTCAGACATCCCTCCAAGCTAGCTGGCTTCTGCCGATGACGATGACACATCCGACCCTGGCAAGCTGGCGACTTGATCTTTGAGCAAGTGACTTTAAAAGAGCCCTAGAACTGTCTTGGATGCTCAAACTGGTGACTCTGTAACAGAACACCGCTCTCTAAACCAGTTGTGTCGCAGGGCTAGCCGATCCCACCTAAATCGGCTCCCTAGAGCAATGACTTTTAGGGCGAGCTGCCCCCCGAGCCTTAGTGAAGGCGAACCAGACACACGTGCCGACATTAGCCTTAACTCATGACGTACCCCCAAGCAGAGAACCTTCAAGGTGAGCTGCCCCCCGAGTTTCTTCAGTTCTTGCCGGCCAGATCGGCTCCTCTCCTTTGGTGGATCTGATGCGACTCATCCTTGACCTGATCCGCACGCCCAGGCTGCTCCTGACATTTGCATCGTCTGTTCCAAAAATGTTTTTTTTTTATTTGGCCGATTTTTCTTAATCGGCCCCCAATGTTTCCTTGCACGTATGTTCTCACATGTTTATCTGCACATGTTCATCTGATTATATTGCCCCCCGAGCCGATACCTGCTGGATGACTGCAGATATCGGCTTGTATGGATAGCCAGGGCACTGCTCTTGCACGTCGGCTTCGCAAAAATCCATGCTCGACTCTCGTCCGCCGACGTGGCCGCTTGCTCGGTAGATCGGTGTTGAACGCAAGCGAGAACATGTGATGAAGGTAATTTTGGCCGATTGTCTGGAATCGGCCTCCATATCCATCGGAGAGGCGGCTGAAGGTCCTGTAATGTCCCTTCATAAACTTTTTGGGGCCGATCACAAGGATCGGCCTCGCCTGGTTTGCTCATTGGTTTAATCTTGTTACTTGGTCGAGTCTGGATAAAACCAACCCAACCTCCGACTTGATGCGCTTCGTTGTCGTCCACCTTGAGTGCACCGTAGAGTCGTGGAGCACTAAGCTGCTGTCGGCAAGACGAGTACCATGTTTGTGCCAGCCGATGTCTCATCATCGGCTTTCCTTTGTTTGGGGCGCCACTCCATTTTCCGTGGACGACCCTCTTCATCCGGGGTTCGCTGAACCTTTGCAGCCGGATCAGGTCGTGCCTTCCTTAGCGTATGCGGTATAACCTTTCGGCTTCCTCCGGGCCGCGCAATCGCTGAACCCTGCGCTTTTGGGAACGGGCTGAGTCCGTCGGGGCACCACCTTGGCCGGTGGTACCTGTCTTCTTCTACTTCTCCCTCGTCTTCCGAATCCTCAAGATCTGCCCAACGAGGTGACTCGGCGTATTTGCTTTGTGGCGGGAGAGGCCCTAGGCGCTCGAACACGGACACGTTGGCTGCCTCCTTCTTCTTCTTGTTGCATTACGGGCAATTGCCGATTGTGGGCAATCGGCTCATTCCTGAATCCCAGCGAGTGTACGAAGAAGGGGCGGTCCCGATGTCCGGCGTTGTCATCTTGCTCCCTTGATGTTTCCGTGGCACGGCGCTCGTGCTCCTCCTCATCGCGATCCTGCCGACGATGTCTTCGGCTTCTCTAGCCGGACGATCTCCTCTATCATCATAATTGGACCGTCGGCGTTGGTCATGCTGACTCACATATTTGTTGAGGAGGTGATCGAGAGAGGGTCGGCTGATATCTTATATTCTTCACCTCTCCCTCTGTGACGTAGCGCTTGCCATCATGACGGAGCCGATCGCGTGGAGCGGCCTCCTCTGTATCCTTGCTATGAGAGCAGCTGCCCTCATCTCCATCTCTGCCAGAGTGGTTCCCAGGTCCTACCATGTTGATGCTAAACGAGGGACCTGGCTGGCAACCCTCAGGGTAGGTGACTTCCACCATGTTAACGGTGGGGAAGGGTTGGGTGTCGACCTTCATGGCGTACTGGTTGAAAATTAGCCGCCCCTTCTCTATCGCCGCTTGGATGTGCGACGCCACACCTGCCGGTCGTTGGTGGCATGGGAAAGCGAGTTGTGGAATTTGCGGTACGGCTTTCCGTTTAGCTCTTTCGCCGTGGGGAACTTGAGACCTTCGAGGAATCGTCAAGCTGTTTCTCCTTGAGCGAGGAGGTCGAAGATTTGTTCGGTCTTGGTCACGTCAAAATCAAATCCCACTGGGCGGCCCCGGTGGCTTTACCCATTTGCGGGACACGGGGTTCCTCCCCGAGTCCACTCAGCCATTGCTACTTCTTGGTCTCCCGCGAGGCACTTCATCTTCCTCTGTATCGACCATGACTACGCACGCTTGAACTTGTCTTGGTACGGGTCCGGGTGGCGTTGTTCATATGCTGATAGTTTCGAACCATGTGCGCCGGCGAGGATAATCTGCTTGGGAGGCCATGTCCTTGAGCTGTGTTGCAAGGCACCGCTACGCCAACTCGGCTGCTTCCTTTTCGGTTATACGAACCGAATAACATCGGTTCCTAAGATTCTGAAGCGGCTGGATGTACTCTGTCACCGTTTCCCTGCGCTTCGACGTAGTTGTGCTAGATCGGCAATGCCGGACTCGGAAGCTTCTGAATGGTATTGCATATGGAACTGTTCTTCCAATTGCTTCCAAGGCTGGATGGAGTTTGCTTGGCAAAGAGGTGTACCATCCGAAAGCCGATCCCGTGAGGGACTGCGAAAGAGCCTCACGCGTAGCTGATCCGACCACTGAAGCCGGTCCTAGTTGAGCCAAATATCGGCCGACGTGCTCGATGGAGCTGGAGCCATCCGATCCACTGAATTTGGAGAAGTCGGGGAGCCGATATTTAGGTGGCGGCGGGATCATCTCGTAATCGTCGGGGTACGGCTTGGAATAGCCGATCGCCCTTCTTTCGGCACCATGCCGAGCTGGTCTCTCGGTATGGTGCTGATCCGATCCGCTGTGCTTGGCCGTAGGAGTTGCACTACGAAGATTCGCCGGGGTGGCGTACTTAGCCAGCCATGTTTGCTTTTCCGGCTCCGAGCCAAGCTGCGGGAGCTGGGCTCGGGAGTTTCGTCGGTGTGGCGTACTTAGTTAGCCACGTACGCTTCTCAAGCTGCATTGCCGACGTTCCTCCTGTCAACGCCGGAGTCCCCGATGTTGTGGCCTGGTTTGTGAGTGCCCGATTACCACAATCCGGAACATACGTGCACGCGTATCCTTGAGGGATCTCCTTAGGCGCCTCGGTCAAGAAGCTGGTAGTCACTAGGGTCACCACCGATCTTGTAGACGACGAATGTCGGTGTAGTCGGCACTTCGGCGAGTGCTGCCAACGCATATGGCAGCGGTGGACGGGGCCCGGAATGGCAACTCTCCTTGATGAGTCCCGAGAGCTGGTCTCGACGGCGAGTGCTGGTGGCTCATGATCTCTGGATTACGCGCGAGCGACACGCTCCAACACGTTGACCAAGTTTTCGAGTGGCGATGTAGCGAGTGAGCCACCAAGTAGTTGATCTCTTGCCGCGGTCCCCGAGTGCGTTCCTCCGACGGGGCAGAGAGGTCTATCCCATCGAGTGCACCTTGCGGTGAGGATCCCTTCCATCTGATGCCATGGGAACGGGTTCTCTGAAAAGAGCCGATGAGGTCGGCTTCGAGGGTGGCCTTGAAAAGAGCCGATGAGGTCGGCTTTGCGGTGAGGATCCCTCCGAGCGACGGCCCGCAATGCTCTTCTGGTCACACGCGGCGATGCAAAGTGCAAGGGCGTGCCACCTGACCTATACCAGTCGGGGAAGGTGATGGGGATGCCTCGCTTAGTTTCTGCAGGGCATACATGTAAACATTAAATACGAGCCTCGATCGGCTCTCGGAGTTATCCTGTGAATCGGCTCAAAGAGCCGATCCACCCATGATTCGTACGGGGTGCACGAATACTTGGTGGTCCTGCTTGATCAAGATAGAGCTAATGAGATCTACGACGATTTAGGGTTTTCACCGCATAATCGGATCATCCTACTCCGGAGTTGGGCCTCGCGGCCACGCACGGTGCTCGTAAGCCGATCCTAAACAAGGCCTAAAAACCAACATGAAGTTGATCCTCGGAACATCCTGTTTAGGACTTGCGAACGCCACCCTACGTGCCACTTGGATCCTCCCCCCTTTGTAAGGCCTAACTATTGCGGATATTAAACTAATCCTTGTAGAACAAGGAGCAATCGTAACGGATCAGATCTACTAAATAATGATCAAGCGGGGGTGCCGCCCCCACACCCGAGATAGGTGTGAGGGCGGCTAGATATGCAAGGGTTGCACTACGTAAGCATGCTTAAACGAAGAACAATGCTAACCCTAACACATCTATGATAACTACGTTGCTCGCCATCAAAAGCGCTTCGGTACGAGCAACGCATGAACAACGTGGGGCTTGTGCTTGCCTAGATCGCAAGATGCGATCTAGGCAGCATGTCGCTTACCCGATAGAAACCCTCGAGACGAAGGAGTTGGCGATGCGCCGAGATTGGTTTGTTTTGGGTTGAACGTGAGTTGTTGTTTATTCCATAAACCCTAGATACATATTTATAGTCCTGGGGACTTTCTAATGTGGGCGTGCACCAAACCGTGCACGGGTAAGATTCTACTTTCTAAACTAAGATGCAATCTAATATTTTACAGATACAAGGGCAATGAAGCCCAACTTAGCATAACAGGCCGATTCACATAATTCTCCATGTATACTTCCTTTAAGCCCATCTTGATTGCGGCCCACCTCTGACTCGGTTAAATTCTGGTGATAACATGGTCACTCAAATCTACATCACTGTCTGGGTTAAAGAAGGGTGTAGTATGTTGTGGTTGTGCCCTCAAGTCATGCATCCGAGTTTGGACTTTATCAGGGTCCGTGAACTCAGCTAGCATGTGGTCAATCTCACCTCTCATCTTCATGTGTAAAAGATACATCGTGGTCAATAAAGACTTACAGCTATCCATGTCGTTGTGCTTGCAGCTTCGGGACTTCGTGGGCTAACACCAAATGATTAAGAGTGGGATCCTCATCTTCCTCGGCATGAGGTATATGAGAAAACTCTGAACATAGGAGTTCTACTGACTTGTGCTTGCCTTATCTCAAGGATTGCCTTGAATAGGCCCATATGGTAGGTCTGTGGTGATAGTTTTGGCTTCTCCGTATGGCATTATACGGCTCATCGGCGGTTTTCCGGTAGTTGGACCGATACTCGCACTTGGCTAGGATTTCCCCATCATAGTAAGTATACTTGATAACGGGTATCCGTGGATCGCAATGAAGTTCCTTCGACATCCCACACGGGAGAGCTGTTATTGGTCCATCATAATCACCGAGCCAACCCTCAACTTTCCTCAAAGTCCTCTTGGGAAAAGTGTTCGCCATTATGGCTGTATACAAAAGCAGAATATTAGTAGTGATAATGCATCATAATAGCTATAATAAAGAATTATCGCACTAAAATATATGGTTTTGCTATTCTCAAGTGAATAACCACCATATTTCTAGAGAATCCTTTACTATTTCTACTAGACTCCTACGGGTTTCTTCCCTATACTAGGTTTTTCCAACCTAAGGTCGCAACATTTGCTCCGATACCAGTCTGCGGTGACCCGGCATACCACTTGCATGTTGTAGTATACAAGTCGTTGATATGATCTTTGTGAAGGGACTTCCTCACAAATTGCCATATCCCTCGAGTGGTACAACGAAACATTGCAGGTCATAACACTCCATACTTTATTACAAACATTGTCTTAACAAGTTGGTATTCTCACGAGTCCTATGAGAACACCCTAAGAGACTACTAAAGTACCATTACAACTTATACTAAAGATGAAAAGAGCTCAACAACTTATTTAGGTAAGTTCTACGTTGCTCGGCTCTATGATACTAAGGTATGTCACTACTCCTCCACCTCCGTGTCATCGAGTCCGTAGACTATCCCATAGTCTACGCCTTCCCTCCGCCGGTAAGATCGGGTTCTTCGTAGACCGGCTCGTAGCTTCCTTACGGTGCTCCATCGTTGATAGCCTCCACTTCGGGATCACGGTCTAGCAAGGGTGTCGAAAGAAAGTGAGTACGGAGGTACTCGGCAAGTTCTAAAAGAATAAAAGGTGTTTGATGCACTAGCTACGACCATTGATCGGAAAATCGCGAGGTCAATGCATGTTTTGCAAACATTTCTTCAAAAGGTTGCTTTTATTATGAAAACTATGCCCGTCGGTCTTCACGGAGTTGACCGGAACTTCGTGGAGTTCCTTTCTGCCCGCGTTCGCAGTTCCTTCCGGAACAAGGAGTGACGGCCACAATTTGATACACTCTGCGAGAGGTGCGTTACTTTTCCCACAAGAGATCTCACCCTTTTTGCCATCCGCGAGGGACTTGCCCCCGTTCACACTTCCTTTGGTGTGAGGCCGGGTATAAAGATCCAAGCCCACACCGCCTTCTCCGCGACTGCAAACCCACCCTTTTGTCCGACCGTATACCTCCAGTAGACTTCCCCCGATAATACGGCTTTACTCATGGTATACTCTGGACAATCCTTCATAGATCGGAAGAGATTAACATCACCAATGGATGGGGATTTAAAAGGATTTCCCAACCTATTGCGGCAGTGCCTCCAGCACCCCACCGTCTCTCCGATCCGTTGGCGTGCGAAGGGAAAAGATACGGCTGGCTTTTCCGAGCCATTATAGATCTCATGGTCAACGCGGTTTGTACGGCGCTAGAATCAACTGGACGGCATTGGTAATTTAATCCTAGGGTGATATAACCCATTGCAATGGAACCTCCACCATATCAACACATACCATGGTTCCATTGCCAGCCACATAGTCATATTCATAGTTGGAAAATAACATTTCATTTGCGATGCGGGAATGATAAGTATATAGCTTTGCATTAAAAGTAGTAGAAAATAATCAAGTTGACATGAGCAAGGGTGAACTTGCACGTGGATCTGCGAGATAGTGCGGTTCAATGCGGTTGATGGAACCTGGACCTCGGGTTACGTAAGAAGCATCATTGTCCGGTAAGGACAATGTTATAAAAATCCAAATAATGCAATCATGGATGTATTATTTTATGTTGAATCCCTTTACCCCATTGAATTATTACAATTTAGGGTTGTATTTAAGATTTATGTCTTTGACGGTAATTTACAATTGATTTAAAAGTATTAATCATTGTAATTCACACAAAGTACAACAATTCAAAGTAAAATGATTTTACTTGATAATTACCTTAGTTATTCCAAAATAATTTGAAATTATAGAGTTACCTCTATAGTTTTTGGAATAAAAAGGAATATAGTATTTTCTTGGAAAAATACCCTTTGCAATAGATATGACATGGAATATTAGAATTTCATTTTGAAATGTTTGAAAATAAGTATTTGAACTTATTTGATATTTTTCCTTGAATTTTAAATACAAGGAAATAATAATTTAAAATTCCAAGTTATTATTTGAATTATGAAAATTCATAATTTTGAATTTGTTTCTTAAATTCCATTTCATATTTTATTCTTGTTAAGATTTATTTTTCATTCATAAATCCAATTTTTATTGGATTTTTAGAGTTGTTTATGATTTATTAAAATTTGGTAAAGTTTTGGTCTTTTATTAAATGAAAAATGACCAAAATACCCCCTGGACCCCTATTGGGCCCGGCCCAATAGCCTAACTCAGGGACGGCCCAAATAGGCTGGCCCCCTTTTGGGTTTGGTGGCGCCGAAGCGGCCCACCACTCTCACTCTCACTCGGCCCTCTTCTCACTCGTCTAACCCTAATCTCCGGCGACCACGAGGCGATGGCGTCGCCGCCATGGCCGCCGCCCTGCTCCGGCCATCACCGGCCTCCTCCGCCGTGGCCACCTACCGATCTAGAACCGCCTCGAGCAGATCTATCGATGCTGTCCAGAGCCGTTTCTCTCCTCTCGTCCTCTCTGGCGAATCGCCTCGATCCGGATCTCTCGGAGAATCGCCATGGGCGATCCGGTGGTCTCCGACGAGCTCTCGCCTTCGTCGTCGACGTGTGCGCCTCCGAGACCGACTCGGCGCGGGTGCTTGCTTGCGGCGCACTGTGCCGTCGTCTCCATCGTTGTGCTTCTTGTGGTGGTGTTCGTCGGCGTAACGCCGGCGACTTCCACAGCTTTGCGGCTGCTATGGCCGCGCGGGCACCTGCCTCGCCATGCCATAGTTTCACGCCTCCGTGCGCGGGTAAGTCCTATGCTCCTCCTCCTTCTCTTACGTGCGCTTCCCCTTGTTCTTGTGCTTCTTCCTCCTCATGTTATGTCACTCTCCGGTGATCTTGTGATCATCTAGAGTTATGCTACTTGCTGCGCAATCTTACTGTAGCTTCGGTTTCTTGCAAGCTCATGGCCCAATTACCATTTCCTGAGTGCTGGCACATCTTTGCTTTGCTTGCTTGTTCATGCTATGCTTGCCTTGTTGCTACCCCTAGCATGATCTACACTTACCATGCTCTCTTGTGCTTGCTCAAGAGCTATCTATGCCATGCTATGATTGGTTATGACTTGCTTATGCTCATCTGGTCTATCATGCTTGCTTGTCTAGGTGCACTTGTGATGCATACGTGACACTTGTGTGTGTGCCGGAGGTGCTCGTGATATGATTCGGTACTAATTCTGCAATCCAATGATCCATTGGATCATTTCTTGCTTGTTGGCAAATCTCTCTGTGTAGCTTGGCTTGCTATGATTGATCAATTTGATCAATTGTTTGTCGATGATTGCTTACTTGGCTAACATCGTGGTTATATGGTTCACTTATTTGGTGATGCTTGATGCTCAAGCATCAACGTGTCTGTTGCTTACTTGCTCTAGTGGCTATGAATTAAGTTGTATTGCTTAACAGTATCTTGTTGTCATGCTTAGCATGGATCTGTGATAAATTCATGCTTAGATTACTTAATTATGATGAACCGCTTATGCAGTGATGATTTAAATGTCTTGCTTGTATATGAGTTTCTTGTTCATGATTCTTTTACAAGCAATTAAACTACGAATCCATTTACGGATAGTGATGTGGTCTATTTGGCTTGCTCTTATTTGGTGCTAAGTGTGATGTGACCTCGGTAGCCTTGCTGCTGACTGGTTGCTCACCTAGTGGTTGGATTTTGTTGGCTACTCAACTTTGCTTGCATATTAGGGGATCATAGTAAGTATGAATGCCAATATGCTTGCCTGTGAAGAAATCTAGGGTTTCTGATGGTTATGTGCCTAGGATTTTCTGTGTAGTCTATACTAGCTGCTATTTATTGCAATACATCTACTGGTGCTATATGTGCATCAGATCTTGCTTCTGTGCACAAGATCTGTATCTGGATGGTTTCTATTTTGGTGGCTTTTTAGACTAGCAGTGATCCTTGGTGAAAACCAAGTGATGATTCACCCTGTTGAGCATCTGCTCAACCCCATGACTATGTCATGCATATGATGGATTAGATCCATTGGATCTTCTCCGGGATCTTGGTATACCTTGTTCCGGCTCCTAGTATGAGATTTTGTGTTGATGCGGACTTGTGGGTTGTCCACGACCCTTCACCTCTAGATCTGGATGATCTTCTAGGTCACCATGATTTCGATGGTTTGAGTGGTTGTGTGTGTTGGCTTTGTTCTTGCTCAAGAAGCTGGATGAACTGAGCTTGTTCTTGCTTCACCCTTACCAGGTGAATCCTATCCGGTCGGTCGGTTCTGGTTTCTAGGGTTTGTGCTCCTTTTATATGATCCCTACTTCTCTCCCTGCATTGACACACAAGCCTGGCATGCTTGGTGACTATGCTTTTGCATGGCCTTCTTTGTTGCTGCCTGACACACTTGAGCTGTGTGCTCTCATATGCTTGAAACTTGAGCCCCCTGCAGCTGCTCGGTTTTGGTCTGCTGTCTGATCCTATCTTGTCTTGTCCCTGGTTTTGGACAAGCACAAGTGTCTTGTGACTTGGTTCTGTCCAAAGCTGAAGATTGTGTCACTTGCTAGCTGTCTAAAGCTGAATCTTGAGCTAACACTTATATTACGGCTAGTGTTTGTGATTTGTTTTGCGGGTTTTGAAGTTGAATATGACCAGAATATGTTCTTCAAGCATTTAGTTTAGGTTTTAGTTATAGGAGCAAATTGTAATCTTTATTTTCATTTACTGTTTATTATTTATCAATTCTTGTATCAAGAATATTGTAAAGACTTTGTAATCTGTGTTGATATCAATAAAGCCCAAGGTTTTTGTTTATGAGCTTTTGATTATGTGACATATATATTCTGAAATAAACATTGTATTGGTGATTTACTTTGAAATTCAAAGTTGTTTGAATTCATAAGTTGTTTGAATTATGAATTCCATTTATATTGTTCAATGTTTATTGTTTAATGTATTGATACTTGTCAAATGAAATCAATTCCCCAAATCAACAAGATACAAAAGAGATCATGTCGAAATTTCCCTAACTCACATTGCCTAACCCTAAATGCAAAATGAGAGAGAACCTCGATCCCTCTTAAGTTTAGTTGCAATAAGGCGCAAAAATTTCCCCCGTTTTGCGATGAAATGCACATCCCATTTCTAAATCTACCCTTCGTTGTTCCTATGTTCTGGGTTATTACAGCGGCGGCGGCCCCCTGGTCTCCGTCGGCGGCGGCGGCGGCATCCGGCGGCGCGTGGGCGCCTGTCATGGCGGCGGAGGTGGCGGGAGTGGTGTTGGTGGCGGCGGCGGACGTGGCGGTAATGGGGTCGACGGGGAGGCTGTTGGAGCCCATTAGACCTAGGCAATCTGATAACAAAGTGGTAGGGGCTAGGGTTCTACCGGGTCTAGGGCGGAGGTTGTAAGGGTGGAAGTGAGGGCGGAGAGGATGGAGGGCTCGGCGCCGGCGGCTGGGCGCCATCGCGGAGGAAGGAGGCGGCGGCTAGGGTTGGGTGCGACTGGGCGCAGGGGGTCTCCCGTCTCCCTTCAGGAGACGAGACAATATGATACTGAATATTTGTCTGATTAATCACGAAGGGTACATGTGTTTATATAGGAGGACGACCTCCTCTAAACCCTAATTTACTTGGGCTAAGCCCCTAATTTACTTGGGCTAAGCCCACAACTAGCCACTAGTGGGCTTCTTGCGTGTATAGGTCGGACCGACCATAACACATATATTATTTGTCCACTTGCGGTTTAAAGATTTAAAGATATTAATTATTTGGCCATATTATATGAATAATGCATATATTATTTGATAATAATATTAATAAATGAATAAAAATAAAATTATTCCATATTCAAATTCCTCAGACTTTTCTAATAGTTATGCATATACTATTTGTCCACTTGCGGTTTAAAGATTTAAAGATATTAATTATTTGGCCATATTATATGAATAATGGATATATTATTTGATAATAATATTAATAAATGAATAAAAATAAAATTATTCCATATTCAAATTCCTCCCAATTTTCTAATAGTTATGCATATATTATTTGTCCACTTGCGGTTTAAAGATTTAAAGATATTAATTATTTGTCCACATTATATGAATGATGCATATATTATTTGATAATAGTATTAATAAATGAATAAAAATAAAATTATTCCATATTCAAATTCCTCACACTTTTCTAATAGTTATGCATATATTATTTGTCCACTTGCGGTTTAAAGATTTAAAGATATTCAAATTTCTCACATTGGAATGCTATATTATTATCTTATGGTAGTATTTACAACAAGTTACAACCACATTCGCGGGAGCACGGCAGGAAAGAACCAAGGAGTCAAGCGTGCTGAGGGTGAAGTAGTGCGAGAATGGGTGACCGACTGGTAAGTGACCAAGTCTAGAATTTGAGTATAGATTAAGTGTAATTAGTGTTACTAATGGTCCAAGTGAGAGAGTAACGAGTCAAACAAAAAGATAAATGAAAAAAGAAAAAAAACTTTTGTCCTGGTTGTGCTTACGAGCCGGGAGAAAAGGTTCTCCAGCCCAAACCTCTGCATCGCAGCCACGTGGTGGACTATATGTCCCGGCTGGTAAGCGGGCCGACACAAAAGATTGGGCATTTGTCCCGCCTCACTAGTGGAGAAGAGGCCTTTCGTCCCAAGCCCCTAGGAGGAAATGTCCCCGTTCTAAACCAAACCGGGACTAAAGGGGAGCATTGGACCTGGTTTGTTTCGCGCTGGGCGACCCCACCTGCTGGCCCCTGTCCGTTAGCGGCCTATGGTGGTAGGGTTACAACCACAAGTTAGGCCGGGCAGTGGCAGGGCGCGGCAGGCCATGTCAGGCCTCGAAACCCTTTAGTCCCGGTTTGTAGTTCAAACCGGGGCCATAGGCCCACCCTTTGGACCCGGTTTGTATTACAAACCGAGACAAAGTCCCCATCTGGCTATATAACCTTGCCCCTGCCCAAGTGTGAGCTACACTTAGCCATTTTTTCACTTTCTTATCACAAGAGGGGTGTATTGTTTTGCTCTCTTCACATGCACAAGAGGTGTTCGATGAAATGCTTAAGAGGTTTTGCCACTTGAGTTCACACAAATCAAGTCACACTTAACTTGCTTTTTTCTTCTCCATCGAGGTTAACAACTTTATCCTTTCATCTGTAATTGATAAAATGCATGCGTATATATACATCGTGATGTTCTGTAATGGTTTTTGATAAGCTTAATTATATCATGCAGATGAATCGGCAATGGATGTACATTGACCGACGCTTTGATGAGTTCACTCCGGGCCTGAGTAATTTTATGGTCGTGGCTGAGGCAAACAAACATGGTGGCTTCATGTATTGTCCATGTGTTAACTGTAAGAATATCGTAAATTACGCTCACTCGAGTATCATTCACGGCCACCTTCTGCGGGATGGTTTCATGCCCAGCTACTATTGTTGGAGCAAACACGGAGAAAGTGTTGTTATGATGGAAGACAATGAATAAGAGGAAGAGGATGATGACGGTTATCCCAATTTCCCTGAATACGATGACACTGCAGAAGGCAATGAAGACAATGAAGCAGAAGATCAAGAGGCGCCAGATGAGCCTACTGATGATGATCTTGGTCGGGCCATTGCTGATGCAAGGAGAGAATGTGAAGCGAAAAGAAAAGGTTGGCCTTCGACCGGATGATAGAAGATCACGGTTATACCCAACTTGCGAAGATGGCCATAAAAAGCTAGGCATCACACTTGGAATTGTTGCAATGGAAGGCGAGAGAACGGTGTCAACGACTCGGGATTTGGAAACTTGTCGACAATAATTAAGAGGAAGCTTCCAAGAGGTAACGAATTGCCCGCCGGTACGTACGAAGCGAAGAAGGTTGTCTGCCCTCTAGGATTAGATGTGCAAAAGATACATGCATGCATTAATGATCGCATCCTCTACCGCGATGAGTACGAGAATTTGGATGCATGCCCGGTGTGCACCTGCATTGCGGTATAAGATCGAGACGAGATGACCCGAGGTGATGTTGAGGGCGAGCGCCCCAGGAAGAGGGTTCCTTCCAAGGTTATGTGGTATGCTCCTATAATACCACGGCTGAAACGCTTGTTCAGAAATAAAGAGCACGCTAGGTTGTTGCGATGGCACAAAGAAGACCGTAAGAAAGAGGAGATGTTGAGGCACCCTGCTGATGGGTCCCAATGGAGAAAAATCGAAAGAGAGTTCCCGTACTTTGCACAGGATGCAAGGAACTTAAGTTTTGGTCTAAGTACAGATGGCATGAATCCCTTTGGAGAGCAGAGCTGCAGCCATAGCACCTGGCTTGTGACTCTTTGTATATATAACCTTCCTCCTTGGTTGTGCATGAAGCGTAAGTTCATTATGATGCCAGTGCTCATACAAGGCCCGAAGCAACCCGGGAACGACATTGATGTGTACCTGAAGCCATTAGTCGAAGAACTTCTACAGCTGTGGTCCATAGCAGGTGTACCTGTGTGCGAAGAGCACAAGCAGGAGGAATTTGACCTACGAGTGCTGCTTTTTGTAACCATCAATGACTGGCCTGCTCTTGGTAACATTTCAGGACAGTCAAACAAGGGATACAATGCATGCACGCACTGTTTACATGAGCTCGAAGGTGATTATTTGGATAAATGTAAGAAGGCCGTGTACCTGGGGCATCGTCGATTTCTTAGGCATACCCATCCCGTTAGAAAGAAAGCCAAGCATTACAACGGTGAGGCTGATCACCGGAACAAGCCTCCCCATCGTGATGGTGTTGATATATTTGGTATGGTCAAGGATCTAGATGTAATATTTGGAAAGGGTCCTGGCGGACGGTCTGTTCCGAATGACGCTGCCGGACACGCCCCCATGTGGAAGAAGAAATCTATATTTTTGGATCTACCCTATTGGAAAGTCTTAGAGGTCCGCTCTTCTATCGATGTGATGCACGTGACGAAGAATCTTTGCGTGAACCTACTAGGCTTTCTAGGCATGTACGGGAAGACAAAAGATACAACAGAAGCACGGAACACCAACAACGTAGGAAAGACCCCAAAAAATTGCATGAGACATATAAAGGGCGTCATTACTCCACCTACGCTCTTGCAAAAGCAGAGAAGTAAATATTTTTGAATGTCTGAGCAGTATCAAGGTCCCGTCTGGCTTCTCCTCCAATATAAAGGTAATAATAAATATGGAGAAGAAAACATTCCAGAACCTGAAGTCTCATGACTGCCACGTGATAATGACACAGTTGCTTCCGATTGCATTCACTACAAAGGAAAACATTTTTTTTGACAAATCACTTCGTCATGTTAAGGCCAATTTTTGTCAAGGATTACTTCGCGGTGACAAAATTTGATCGTCATGGGGTTCGTCAAGGAAGCTCCGTCATAAAATATCGGGGGTGACGGTATGCATTTGTTCGTCAACGTCAAATGTTAGATGGTGACGACACGCAAATTCGTCAACATCAAAGGTTCATTGTTGACAGACGGGTTTGTCACGAAAAATTGCAACTTTCGTCAATATCTAAATCTTGGGAAGTTTACGATTGGTCCAAAAAAGCATACGTGGCCTTACATGTGGGTCCATTTGGCTTCGACAACATGGGTCCGACGGCGGTCGACATGGATATCTGTCATGTGGGACCAGGCATGGTGCTTGACTGATGGGACCCACAAAATATTATGACAAAGCTGGACCCACAATATTCGACCGGTGGGATCCACAAAATTCGGACAAGTGGGACCAGGTTGTTGCCGACATATGGGTCCCAATAATCGTTGGCTCGGTGGGACCCACAAATTCCGACAAGTGGGACCGGAAATTGGTGCCACGTGGTTTCATTTAATAGTGACGTTGTGACATTTTCCGTCACCTTTTGAATTTGACAAAATTTGAGAGCATTTGAATTATTTGCGAAATTTGGGAAACAAAAAAACTGGCGAAATATCAAAAAATTGAGAACAAGCAAGTGCGAGTGCACTTGCCCTATCTCACAGCCTCCCACGATAGCACCTTTGGATTTCCTTCCCTTCTTTCTTAGATTTCTTTTGTCCCAAATTGCTTGCTCACTTATTGGTTCGGACGCAAAAAAAACGCTGTCTTATTGGTTCGGTCGATGCCTGTAACATGCAGCATCTGACTTTCTACACTGCACGTGGGACCGATACATGGCATGGCCCACTTGTCATTGTCGTTGGGTGTCCTATTTCCGGTAGCTGTTCTTGGCATCGGGCGCGCTGCGTGCTCCTAGTGGAGCAGTCTGGCAATGTCCTTTTGCTCGGTTCCTTGTGCTGACACGAGTGTAGCCTTCTCTTATCTTCTACATGTAGGCCCGGTTAGATCCTGGCCCCGCCTGTCTGTGTCATTTTGCCTTGGAAAAAAGGTCACTACATCTATTTTGCTGCGCGTCTGCACAATCTTACAGGCTTTTCTCTGCCCCTCTTCTGTCCTAGACCCATCCGATTGTCCTCTCTTTTTACCTTCGTCTTCCTCGAGCTGAGTCGCTCAGATATTGCAGCCGCGTCGCTGCGCCGTCTCCTGACCGCCGTTGTTTCGTGAGCCATGGAAGGATTGGGTTGAGGTGCTGCAGGTTTCTTTTTGGGGATTTCAGCTCTTTTTTTTACCGTGTTCATATTCTTTTCTTCTGTACTGATTATGTGTATCCTTGACTAGAGCTTGTTCGTCATCTGGATTGATGGTCCCTGCTTCATTGGCCCGTCGTTCTTGAGGTATTCGTCTTACTTTTCTTTGGTCGGCGCCTCCTGCAAATACTCCCGATGGCTCATCCTTCCCGATTTTCCCCATCCAGATTGGTTCCGTCCGTCTATTTGTCCGTCCACCACATGTGGCTTCGACGCTCTCGCTATTTCTGCCGAGGTATGTCTTCTACACATCCTTCTACTGTTGATTTTCCTGGTTGTCGACATGGTCTGATTCAAGGGTGCTTGTTGCAGTTCATGTATTTGTTGAAATGCCTGTGAGGTGATGATCCTGTTGTAGACGCTTAGGTTGTGTTTGTGTTCGTTTGCCGTGCACTTAATTTTTAATGGATGCACCATCTTCTGTCTCCCGTTCATCTTCAGTTCAGAATCAGAATAACACATTCCTTTGTTTCTTGAAGGGATTGGCACGTGAGGACTTGGGATATCAATGCAAGGAAGGCAGCTCGAAGTGACCATGGTACACCTCTCTTCCCGTCCCTGAACCTGGTATCCATATTGGATTATTGGTTACCTTATTATTTTGTAGGTTCGTATGCACTTAATTAATTTACCCTCTGAAAGGATATTTAGCTTTAACAAAAGTATAATTACATATTCCACACACAAAAAAACCATGAGAATCGAGCTATGTATGCAGGCATTTTGTATAGGCTTGTTTGCATCTTTAGATGTTGATAGGCGAGTCGGTAGCTTACAGCAGCCATACATATATTTATACTCTTTTCAGGGTTGCTGCCTGCTAAAACATAGGATTATCCAAATTATTTTTACCCATCTGCCGTGGTACTTTTGTGGATTTTTAATCTGGTCAGGGATCATATTAATATTATCATATAAGTTGAGTACTTCCCTTAAGTTTCCTTCAACAATGCGCTGCTGGAGTCCTCAGTTTAGAGATTTCTTGGTTTAGGGCTTTATGCATGCCTCACTGTTTAGTTCGCCGGCGTGGACAGCTGCAGCCTCTGGAGTTTGAAGCTAAACCTGTGAAAATTGAAAGAATGTTTCTTGGTTAATATAATTATTTGGTTTCGATTTTAACATAGTATTTTTTGTATTAGATAATTATTTAGGTACAGCCATGATGTCTCCTTTCTCAATAGTTTATCTGATTTTTCTACTGGATTCTTATTTGCAGGGACTCATAACAAACATGTTGTGATGCTATATGTACGCAAAATAATTTTCGGGTTTAATATGATGTAAAGGTGGCAAGTATATTTCCATCCCAATGTGTGTCATTCAGAAATTTCTCTCTGTACAGATCTTGGGTGTCGAACATCTTTGGTATCGAACTTAATGTGTTTCATATCCCAGTCTTAGTGCTTCCTTTGATTGATGGATTCAGGTTCTGCTTGTTCTTGTATGCTAATAATTCTCTTTCTGGTATACACATGAGCTCTTTTATTGACCATAAGTTCGATTAAACCATTGATTCAATTTATACTTTGATTGTTTCTTTCCATTTTGTTATGCATACGTGTAGTGATTGAAACATTTAGATCCATTGTGATTACAATTGGTTTTAGGCTTGATGATGCAATGCAATTACATGTTGGAATTAGAAAATTGGTCTGGTGAAATTATTTGCATCTCCGCTCTATAGAATCTAGAACTATTACTTGCAGCCAGGAAATAAACTATTTGATCATGTGTTAGTCTGAAGGTTTTAACTCTACCACAGCTCTCCTGAAAATGTGTGTTGCTATTTTATTTTGTCTCTGCCATGTTAATCTACTGCAGCTGTGCTAAAAAAAATCAGTAGAAAAGTACTTTCATATTTCTGGACTGTTCAATTTATGATGGTCGCCTCTTCTGGGTGTGCTTTGTTTTAGAAACATTTAACATAAGATATTACTTGTCAAATATGGCATAGCTTGCACCATACTTCAATGTATTCAAATCTATCGAGTAAAACTTGCAATTTGAGATGATCACCTCGTGCATTCATTTTGCAATCGTTGAAAATGGTGTAGGTTTTTAGTTAAAATGTTCTTTACTAGAGCTGTCTGCTCATATGAGCAGACTGACAAGTATGATGTGCTATCCTGTGAAGACTGCACAAACTGTTGCTTTCTAGCTCCCATGGTGCCTGGGATAGGTGCTAAATTCGGGTGATACCGGTCTTGCGGATGAGAATGAAGAAGCCATTCAGGCATTTTCAAGTGTTTCCTTTCAACACTTTAATAGTATTTTTTTGGAATATTTTTAATAGCATGTTCAGTGGTGATAAAGATGGTTGCATTTGCTTCAACATTTTTGCAATATTTCCAGTTGGAAAGATAGCAAGTAAACACCATTAACTGACTGCTTCTCTACATTTGAAGTCAATAAAATCAGTTATGCATGCTCTCTTTTGATTCTTAAGGCCCATGGTATGGTTAATTTCTGCTGAAATCAGTAACCATAAAAGATCACATGCCTTTTTTTCTTTCTTGTTGGTGAAAGTTTTTTACTGTTAGGGTCTCCACGGGTTTGTTAGCCTTTTGTTTGGGAGACTTACCAGTCTTTGTCCGCTCCTTCTGCAGCTCTACCGCGGCGCGGCTGCTAAGGTGACTGCTAGCTAGGTCTTAGCTGGTGGTAGCATCTCGGGTGGTGTTGGTGGTTGGTGCCTCTGGGTGGAACATGGAAGGGTAGGTTGTTCTCCGAATGATGTCGTTGTTCACCGAGTATTGGAGGCCAAGGAATTTGCAGCTTTGTGTAGATATGCTGTTCTACAGGTTGCTAGACATATTAGACATACATATACATGCTAAGACCTACAGCCAGGGTGGTCAACTATCTGTTTTTAAGGAGGATGCCCGACTAGCATGTCCACAACCTTGACATGTTGCTATTTTATATTTTCTGATCTTTTATTTATATATCTTTAAATATGGGTGTGCTTTACCAGTGTCAGCTTTTGTAAATAATTAGTATATCAGAAAGAGACACTGCCAGGTTGGTGATTGGATGGGATTGGAACGCAGAAGACCAGCGAGGAGGCGCCCCATGGGGCGCCCCAACCACTAGTA
>NC_061514.1:219865264-219877536 GCF_022539505.1 Lolium rigidum
GATGGGTATGCCTAAGAAATCGACGATGCCCCGGGTACACGGCCTTCTTACATTTATCCAAATAATCACCTTCGAGCTCATGTAAACAGAGCGTGCATGCATTGTATCCCTTGTTTGATCGTCTGCAAATGTTACCAAGAGCAGGCCAGGTCATTGATGGTTACAAAAGCAGCACTCGTAGGTCAAATTCCTCCCCGCTTGTGCTCAAGTCGCACACAGTGCCAACCGCTATGGACCACAGCTGTAGAAGTTCTTCGACTAATGGCTTCGTGTACACATCAATGTCGTTCCCGGGTTGCTTCGGGCCTTGTATGAGCACTGGCATCATAATGAACTTACGCTTCATGCACAACCAAGGAGGAAGGTTATATATACAAAGAGTCACAAGCCAGGTGCTATGGTTGCAGCTCTGCTCTCCTGTGCAAAGTACGGGAACTCTCTTTCGATTTTTCTCCATTGGGACCCATCAGCAGGGTGCCTCAACATCTCCTCTTTCTTACGGTCTTCTTTGTGCCATCGCAACAACCTAGCGTGCTCTTTATTTCTGAACAAGCGTTTCAGCCGTGGTATTATAGGAGCATACCACATAACCATGGAAGGAACCCTCTTCCTGGGGCGCTCGCCCTCAACATCACCTGGGTCATCTCGTCTGATCTTATACCGCAATGCAGTGCACACCGGGCATGCATCCAAATTCTCGTACTCATCGCGGTAGAGGATGCAGTCATTAATGCATGCATGTATCTTTTGCACATCTAATCCTAGAGGGCAGACAACCTTCTTCGCTTCGTACGTACTGGCGGGCAATTCGTTACCTCTTGGAAGCTTCCTCTTAATTATTGTCAGCAAGTTTCCAAATCCTGAGTCAGTGACACCGTTCTCTGCCTTCCATTGCAACACTTCCAGTGTGATGCCTAGCTTTTTATGGCCATCTTCGCAAGTTGGGTATAACTGTGATCTTCTATCATCTGGTCGAAGGCCAACCTTTTCTTTTCAGTTTCACATTCTCTCCTTGCATCAGCAATGGCCCGACCAAGATCATCATCAGTAGGCTCATCTGGCGCCTCTTGATCTTCTGCTTCATTGTCTTCATTGCCTTCTGCAGTGTCATCGTATTCAGGGAAATTGGGATAACCGTCATCATCCTCTTCCTCTTATTCATTGTCTTCCATCATAACAACACTTTCTCCGTGTTTGCTCCAACAATAGTAGCTGGGCATGAAACCATCCCGCAGAAGGTGGCCGTGAATGATACTCGAGTGAGCGTAATTTACGATATTCTTACAGTTAACACATGGACAATACATGAAGCCACCATGTTTGTTTGCCTCAGCCACGACCATAAAATTACTCAGGCCCGGAGTGAACTCATCAAAGCGTCGGTCAATGTACATCCATTGCCGATTCATCTGCATGATATAATTAAGCTTATCAAAAACCATTACGCAATCATCACGATGTATATATACGCATGCATTTTATCAATTACGATATGAAAGGATAAAGTTGTTAACCTCGATGGAGAAGAAAAAGCAAGTTAAGTGTGACTTGATTTGTGTGAACTCAAGTGGCAAAACCTCTTAAGCATTTCATCGAACACCTCATGTGCATGTGAAGAGAGCAAAACAATACACCCCTCTTGTGATAAGAAAGTGAAAAAATGGCTAAGTGTAGCTCACACTTGGGCAGGGGCAAGGTTATATAGCCGGATGGGGATCTTTGTCTCGGTTTGTAATACAAACCGGTCCAAAGGGTGGGCCAATGGCCCGGTTTGAACTACAAACCGGGACTAAAGGGTTTCGAGGCTCGACACGGCCTGCCGCGCCCGCCACTGCCCGGCCTAACTTGTGGTTGTAACCCTACCACCATAGGCCGCTAACGGATCGGGGGCCAGCGAGTGGGGTCGCCCAGCCGCGAAACGAACCAGGTCCAATGCTCCCCTTTAGTCCCGGTTTGGTTTAGAACGGGGACATTTCCTCCTAGGGGCTTGGGACGAAAGGCCTCTTCTCCACTAGTGAGGCGGGACAAATGCCCAATCTTTTGTGTCGGCCCGCTTACCATTTGGGACATATAGTCCACCACGTGTGCGCGATGCGAGGTTTGAGCCTGGAGAACCTTTTCTCCTAGGCTCGTAAGCACAACCAGGACAAAAGTTTTTTTTCTTTTTTCATTTATATTTTTGTTTGACTCGTTACTCTCTCACTTGGACCATTAGTAACACTAATTACACTTAAACTATACTCAAATTCTAGACTTGGTCACTTACCAGTCGGTCACCCATTCTCGCACTACTTCACCCTCAGCACGCTTGACTCCTTGGTTCTTTCCTGCCGTGCTCCCGCGAATGTGGTTGTAACTTGTTGTAAATACTACCATAAGATAATAATATAGCATTCCAATGTGAGAAATTTCAATATCTTTAAATCTTTAAACCGCAAATGGACAAATAATATATGCATAACTATTAGAAAAGTGTGAGGAATTTGAATATGGAATAATTTTATTTTTATTCATTTATTAATACTATTATCAAATAATATATGCATCATTCATATAATGTGGACAAATAATTAATATCTTTAAATCTTTAAACCGCAAGTGGACAAATAATATATGCATAACTATTAGAAAATTGGGAGGAATTTGAATATGGAATAATTTTATTTTTATTCATTTATTAATATTATTATCAAATAATATATCCATTATTCATATAATATGGCCAAATAATTAATATCTTTAAATCTTTAAACCGCAAGTGGACAAATAGTATATGCATAACTATTAGAAAAGTCTGAGGAATTTGAATATGGAATAATTTTATTTTTATTCATTTATTAATATTATTATCAAATAATATATGCATTATTCATATAATATGGCCAAATAATTAATATCTTTAAATCTTTAAACCGCAAGTGGACAAATAATATATGTGTTATGGTCGGTCTGACCTATACACGCAAGAAGCCCACTAGTGGCTAGTTGTGGGCTTAGCCCAAGTAAATTAGGGGCTTAGCCCAAGTAAATTAGGGTTTAGAGGAGGTCGTCCTCCTATATAAACACATGTACCCTTCGTGATTAATCAGACAAATATTCGGTATCATATTGTCTCGTCTCACTGAAGGGAGACGGAGACCCCTGCGCCCAGTCGCACCCAACCCTAGCCGCCGCCTCCTTCCTCCGCGATGGCGCCCAGCCGCCAGCGCCGAGCCCTCCATCCTCTCCGCCCTCACTTCCACCCTTACAACCTCCGCCCTAGACCCGGTAGAACCCTAGCCCCTACCACTTTGTTATCATATTGCCTAGGTCTAATGGGCTCCAACAGCCTCCCCGTCGACCCCATTACCGCCACGTCCGCCGCCGCCACCAACACCACTCCCGCCACCTCCGCCGCCATGACAGGCGCCCACGCGCCGCCGGATGCCGCCGCCGCCGCCGACGGAGACCAGGGGGCCGCCGCCGCTGCCATCCAGGCCGCCGCCGCCGCCCCCACGGGCCTCGACCTCCTGCCGGCTACACTGGCGGACCTCGCCGACAGTCTCCGCGCCATCCTCTTTGAGCTCGCGGAGATCAAAGCCGGCCAGCACCCACCGCCCCCACTGGCCACCGTCCCGGCCATGTCTGCCACCCCGACACCGCCCGCCTCCGTCGCCAGCAAGGGCCGCCCCGCGTGGTGGCCGCCATCGCCCTCGCCAATCCCCACATGGACCGACGCGTCGCCCGTCTACACTCAGACTGCGGTGCGGACGACGGATCAGCAGCCCGCCCACACCTTTGGCGGTCCTGGCGGGCTTGCTGCCCCCTTCGCCGAGAGCACGTCCTTCACCCCGGGCCGCCAGGAGGGCGCCTACGGGGTCACGCCTCTGGCGCAGCATCCGCCCCGCTTCACCAAGCTTGAGTTCGCCACCTACGACGGCGCCACCGACCCCCTAAACTGGCTGAACCAATGTGAGCAGTTCTTTCGGGGGGCAGCGGACGCTCAGCGCCGACCGCACGTGGATCGCCTCCTATCACCTACAGGGCGCAGCGCAGACTTGGCACTATGCCCTCGAGCAGGACGAGGGCGGGATGCCGTCCTGGGTGCGCTTCCGCGACCTGTGCCTCCAGCGGTTTGGGCCGACCCTACACGGAAGCCGCCTCGCCGAGCTGGGACCCTCGCCTTCACCACCACGGTCCAGGACTTCGCCGACCGCTTTCAGGCGCTCGCGTGCCATGCCCCGGGCGTCTCGGCGCGGCAGCGCGCCGATCTCTTCATCGGCGGCCTCCCCGACTACATCCGCGTCGACGTCGAGATGCGCGAGCCCGAGGACCTGCAGACGGTCATGTACTACGCACGGGCCTACGAGCAGCGCGCCATCGCCATGCAGCAGGTCTACGCGCAATGTGCTAGCGCTCGTCCCGCGCTCCGAACCGCCCCGACGCACACCGCCCCGCCGCGCCCCGCGCCGGCCGCTGCACTTGCGGGCCCTCCTGCGCCGACTCGCCCGTTCAAGCGGCTGACGGCTGCGGAGCAGCTCGAGCGGCGCCGCCAGGGGATGTGCTTCAACTGCGAAGAGAAGTACGCGCTGGGCCACACGTGCGCCCGCCTCTTCTACCTGGAGACCGTCGACGACGCCGACGTGGAGGCCCTCACCACTGAGGCCGGTGTCACGACCTACGTGCCGGTCGACGCGTCCGCCTTCGTCGTCTCTCTTCATGCTATGGCAGGCATCAAGACGGCAAAGACGATGCTACTCCCGGTGACGATCAATGGGGAGCGTCTCATTGCGCTGGTGGATACGGGCTCGACGCACAACTTCATCTCCAACATCGCCATGCGCCCCCTCGCTCTCCAGCCGGCAGGATCGGAGAAGTACAGCGTCACCGTCGCCAACGGGGACCGTCTTACGTGCCAGGGCGTGGCGCGACAGGTTCCCGTGCTCGTAGGCGACGAGCCGTTCTCCATCGACTGCGTCGGCATCGACTTGGGCTGCTACGACTTCATCCTCGGCCTCGACTTCCTGAGCACCTTAGGCCCCATCCTGTGGGACCTCGACGTGCTGTCCCTCATCTTCTGGCGCGAGGGCGGCCGCCGTGTTCACTGGACGGGCTTGGGCAGCACTGGCGCATCCCCGTAGCTCCACCTGATGGCCGCCGCGCTTGACGAGGCGCATCCGCTCCTGGCCGACTTACTGCAGCAGCACGGCGACCTCTTCGATGAGCCGCAGGGCCTCCCTCCCTCGCGGCCCTGTGACCACCGCATACACCTGCTGCCGAACACGGCGCTCATTGATGTGCGGCCGTATCGGTACCCCCAGCTGCAGAAGGACGAGCTCGAGCGCCAGGTGGCGGTCATGCTAGCACAGGGCATCATTCGGATTTCGACGTCGCCGTTCTGCGCCCCCGTGCTCCTTGTGCGCAAGGCCGACGGCACGTGGCATGATACGCCTCAAATGTATCTATAATTTCTTATGTTCCATGCTACTTTTATGATGATACTCACATGTTTTATACACATTATATGTCATTATTATGCATTTTCCGGCACTAACCTATTGACGAGATGCCGAAGAGCCGATTGCTTCGTTTTCTGCTGTTTTTGGTTTCAGAAATCCTAGTAAGGAAATATTCTCGGAATTGGACGAAATCAACGCCCAGGGTCCTATTTTTCCACGAAGCTTCCAGAAGTCCGAAGAGGAAACGAAGTGGGGCCACGAGGTGGCGACACAATAGGGCGGCGCGGACCAGGTTATTTGAAACAAACACAAGGATGAACGGTGCAGCAAAACTCACATAAAAGACATATTATAAACATTATAAGACTCTACACCGTCTTCCTTGTTATTCAAAACTCAATACTAGATATTATCTAGACTTTAGAGAGACCAAATATGCAAACTAAATTAGCAAGCTCTATGTGTTTCTTCATTAATGGGTGCAAAGTATATGATGCAAGAGCTTAAACATGAGCACAACAATTGCCAAGTGTCAAATTATTCAAGACATTTTAGAATTACTACATGTAGCATTTCCCGATTCCAACCATATAACAATTTAACGAAGAAGATTCAACCTTCGCCATGAATACTATGAGTAAAGCCAAAGGACATATTTGTCCATATGCAAGAGCGGAGCGTGTCTCTCTCCCACACAATGAATGCTAGGATCCACTTTATTCAAACAAAAACAAAAACAAAAACAAACAGACGCTCCAAGTAAAGTACATAAGATGTGACTGAATAAAAATATAGTTTCAGGGGAGGAACCTGATAATGTTGTCGATGAAGAAGGGGATGCCTTGGGCATCCCCAAGCTTAGACGCTTGAGTCTTCTTAAAATATGCAGGGGTGAATCACCGGGGCATCCCCAAGCTTAGAGCTTTCACTCTCCTTGATCATATTGTATCATACTCCTCTCTTGATCCTTGAAAACTTCCTCCACACCAAACTCGAAACAACTCATTAGAGGGTTAGTGGACAATAAAAATTAACTTGTTCAGAGGTGACACAATCATTCTTAACACTTCCGGACATTGCATAAAGCTACTGGACATTAATGGATCAAAGAAATTCATCCAACATAGCAAAAGAGGCAATGCGAAATAAAAGGCAGAATCTGTCAAAACAGAACAGTCCGTAAAGATGGATTTTATTGAGGCACCAGACTTGCTCAAATGAAAATGCCCAAATTGAATGAAAGTTGCGTACATATCTGAGGATCACTCACGTAAATTGGCATAATTTTCTGAATTACCTATAGAGAATTAGGCCCAGATTCGTGACAGCAAAGAAATCTGTTTCTGCGCAGTAATCCAAATCTAGTATGAACCTTACTATCAAAGAATTTACATGGCACAACAAAACATAAAACTAAGATAAGGAGAGGTTGCTACAGTAGTAAACAACTTCCAAGACTCAAATTCAAAACAAAAATACTGTAGTAAAAACAATGGGTTGTCTCCCATAAGCGCTTTTTTTTAACGCCTTTCAGCTAGGCGCAGAAAGTGTAAATCAAGTGTTATCAAAAGATGATGATTCTTCAGCGGGGTTTGGAGTTTTCTCAACCATGCATAGTATATTGGATACATAAGTTTCAGAGGCTCCCTTTTCATTAGTCTTGGGCTTGCTACTCTCATCAAATAAATTTTCACGAACAAGCCAAGCATAGTTATTTTCTAACGCTTCATTCATTGCTAGGAGCTTACATGGTATTGGTGCTTTGATCTCCCCACCATCATTAATATTATTAGTGTACCTTACTCTCTCCATGTCCATCTTTTCAAGGATACTAACAAAATTGGTATAAGAACCAAGCATCTTATATTTAATAAAAACCTTTCTAGCCTCTCTTGCTATACTACCAAATTCTCTAAGAAGGGTTTCTAAAACAAAATCTTTCTTTTCCCCTTCTTCCATATCACCGAGTGTAAGAAACATGTGTTGGATTATAGGATTGAGATTAACAAATTTAGTTTCCAACATGCGAACTAAAGCGGCAGCAGCAATTTCATAAGTAGGAGCAAGTTCTACCAAGTGTCTATCTTCAAAATCTTCAACGGTACTAACATGATTGAAAAATTCTTCTATATTATTTCTCCCAATTATAGACCCACGTCCTACCGGTATGTCTTTTACGGTAAAATTAAAAGGAAACATGTTGAAATAAGTAAAGCAAATATAAGTAACTAATTTTTTTATGTTTTTGATATAGAGAGCAAAACAGTAAATAAAGTAAAGCTAGCAACTAATTTTTTTGTGTTTTGATATAATGCAGCAAACAAAGTAGTAAATAAAATAAAGCAAGACAAAAACAAAGTAAAGAGATTGGGATGTGGAGACTCCCCTTGCAGCGTGTCTTGATCTCCCCGGCAACGGCGCCGTGAAAACGATCTTGATGCGCGTAGATGACACGTCCATTGGGAACCCCAAGAGGAAGGTGTGATGCGCACGGCGGTAAGTTTTCCCTCGGAAAGAAACCAAGGTTTATCGAACCGGGAGGAGCCAAGAAGCACGTTGAAGGTTGATGGTGGTGGAATGTAATGCGGCGCAACACCGGGGATTCCGCGCCAACGTGGAACCTGCACAACACAACCAAAGTACTTTGCCCCAACGAAACAGTGAGGTTGTCAATCTCACCGGCTTGCTGTAACAAAGGATTAGATGTATAGTGTGGATGATGATTGTTTGCAAGAAAACAGTAGAACAAGTATTGCAGTAGATTATATTTCAGATGTAAAGAATAGGACCGGGGTCCACAGTTCACTAGAGGTGTCTCTCCCATAAGATAAAAGCATGTTGGGTGAACAAATTACAGTCGGGCAATTGACAAATAAAGAGGGCATAACAATGCACATACATGATATGATAATTATTGTGAGATTTAATTGGGCATTACGACAAAGTACATAGACCGCTATCCAGCATGCATCTATGCCTAAAAGGTCCACCTTCAGGTTATCATCCGAACCCCTTCCAGTATTAAGTTACAAAACAACGAGACAATTGCATTAAGTATGGTGCGTAATGTAATCAATAACTACATCCTTAGACATAGCATCAATGTTTTATCCCTAGTGGCAACAACACATCCACAACCTTAGAACTTTCCGTCACTTGTCCCAGATTTAATGGAGGCATGAACCCACTATCGAGCATAAATACTCCCTCTTGGAGTTAAGAGTAAAAACTTGGCCGAGCCTCTACTAATAACGGAGAGCATGCAAGATCATAAACAACACATAGGTAATAACTTGATAATTAACATAACATAGTATTCTCTATCCATCGGATCCCGACAAACACAACATATAGAATTACGAGATAGATGATCTTGATCATGTTAGGCAGCTCACAAGATCCAACAATGAAGCACAATGAGGAGAAGACAACCATCTAGCTACTTCTATGGACCCATAGTCCAGGGGTGAACTACTCACTCATCACTCCGGAGGCGACCATGGCGGTGAAGTGTCCTCCGGGAGATGAATCCCCTCTCCGGCAGGGTGCCGGAGGCGATCTCCTGAATCCCCCGAGATGGGATTGGCGGCGGCGGCGCCTCAGTAAGGTTTTCCGTATCGTGGCTCTCGGTCCTGGGGGTTTCGCGACGGAGGCTTTAAGTAGGCGGAAGGGCAACGCGGGGGCCACACGAGGGCCCCACACGCCAGGCTGGCGCGGCCGGGGGCCGAGCCGCGCCGCCCTAGCGTGTCGGCGCCTCGTGGCCCCACTTCCTTTCCCCTTCGGTCTTCCGGAAGCTTCGTGGCAAAATAGGACCCTGGGCGTTGATTTCGTCCAATTCGAGAATATTTCGTTACTAGGATTTCGAAACCAAAAACAGCAGAAAACGACAGCGGCTCTTCGGCATCTTGTTAATATGTTAGTGCCGGAAAATGCATAAATACGACATATAATGTGTATAAAACATGTAGATATCATCAATAATGTAGCATGGAACATAAGAAATTATCGATACGTCGGAGACGTATCAAGGCGTCGCGCTTGGAGCCGACGGCGCCGTGGACGATGGGATTGGCATTCTCCTTGTCCATCTCGCCGGCAGAGGGGAGGGAGAGGGAGAGTGTTTTTCGCTTTGGAGAAGATGATGGGACGTGAGAGAGGTGGCGTTGCGTAGGCGAGTGAGAGTGACAGAGATAGTGGGAGGAGGCGTCTATAAAGGCAAGGGGTGGTTAATGCGACCCGCGTCCTACGCGTCCACCGCTGCACGTCTGCACGTCTTGGACTTCTGCAATGCGACACGCGTCCACGATGGCACATCTTCGACTTCTGCACCGCGACCCGCGTCTACGCGTCAATAATTGCACGTCTTCCATTTCTTCACCGCAACACGCGTCCTCGAGTCTAACCCTGGAAATTTAGATATACTCACGTATAACCTCGAGTATTATACTAGCATTTTTTGTGTGCTCAGTTTTCCCCTTGAGTGCTAATACTGGCTAGTGCAATATGCTCAGTTTTACCCTCAAGTAGCTGGTCAACAGACAGTCAACAAATGGGATTAACTAGTTAAATGAGTCATTTAATGTGCAAAAATTCCGAAAAATAGTGGCACATACTCATGGAGTCTTTACCACAATTTGCCGGTTCTCAAAACATAGATAAGTCATAGATAAATCAAGTTTTACCACAAATTGCCACTTCTCAAAGGCCTTCTCAAATCACCTAGTAGCTATGAAGGTGCATGGTTTTCCACAATAAGCCCTTCCCAAAACAGCTTTCCCCAAAACATACTTTGTCTAAATGAGGCCACAATTCTCACACTCATGTATATTTGTATTGCAAATATTTGAGATAGGCCAAGATGGGTTTCATTGTACAAAACACGCATTTTCCATTTTTTAAATCTCATATTTGAATCCCTTAGTCTGTTTATTACATAGGTGCCCTTGGTTTCTTGATACTACTCGGTTTTGCCCTCTCCCTCCACAAATTCTCTCACACGTGCAACATTGCCCTGATTGGTCTAGCCCATGTCACGCGGATCGTGCCTGCCGACCGTTGATCGTATGATCTAACGGGCAGGATAACCCCTCTCTCTCTCTGTCGGCGGTTACCTTCCACTCTCTAAGTATGCTAAAGGGTGGTTTTCTGTATTCATTTTCACGCGCTAAAAATTATAAACTCTTTTAGGCATTAATTTTCACGCAAACAATGATAAACCACCACCGATTTGTTGTAGCCATTAATTTTCACGCAAAAAATGATAAACCATCACCGATTTTTTGTAGCCATTAATTTTCACGAAAAAATGATAAACCATCACCGATTTGTTGTATCCATTACTTTTCACGCAAAAAATGATAAACCATCACCGATTTCTTGTAGCCATTACTATTCACGGTAAAAATGATAAACGAACCAATCTATCTATCTCTGTATTTGAAGTTTGGAAGGGTTCACCATCTAGTTATGTTAATGATGACCCACAAGTATAGGGGGTGTAACGTAGTATATTCGATAAGTAAGAATGTCGATCCCAACGAGGAGCAGAAGGTGTTGACAGGCAGTTTTGATGAAGGATTCACTGTAAATGCTCACAAACAAGTATTCAGGGGGTTTGATGTAACAGATGAATAAAGTACGAGTAAGTAAAATGCGAGAGAAATATTTGCAGCGAGTGGCCCAATCCTTTTTAGCACAAAGGACAAGCCGGTTTGTTTACTTATAATGACCAAACGTTCTCGAGGACACACGGGATTTTAGTCTAGTGCTTTCGCTACATACAGCTGATTAATCTTCATTGTTTTGATAAGTGTTGTGTGGGTGAACCTATGCTAATGTACCGCCCTTCCTAGGACTAATACATACTTGTGATTATACCCCTTGCAAGCATCCGCAACTACAAGAAAGTAATGAAGATAAATCTAACCACGGCCTTAAACTGCGAGATCCTGCGATCCCTCCTGCATCGATATACCAACGGGGGTTTAGGTTTCGTCACTCCGGCAACCCCGCAATTGGCAAACGAGTACAAGATGCATTCCCCTAGGCCCATAAATGGTGAAGTGTCGTGTAGTCGACGTTCACATGACACCACTAGAAGAATAACACCACAACTTAAATATCATAACATTGAATATTACTCAACCATAGTTCACTACTAACAATTAGACTTCACCCATGTCCTCAAGAACTAAACGAACTACTCACGAGACATCATATGGAAGATGATCAGAGGTGATATGATGATGAATAACAATCTGAACATAAACCTTGGTTCAATGGTTTCACTCAATAGCATCAACAACAAGTAGAAATCAGTATCGGGAGAGTTTCCCCTATCAAACAATCAAGATCAAACCCAATTGCTACAGCGGTGACGATGTCCAGCGGTGGAGATGGCGGTGATGATGGTGGAGATGATGATGATGGTGATGGAGATGATGTCCAGCTCGATGGCGGTGACGATGGCGTCGATTTCCCCCTCCGGGTGGGAATTTACCCGGCGGATTCCTGCCCGCCGGAGAGCTCTTTTCTCTCTGGTGTTCTCCGCCCCGCAGAGGCGGCTGTAACCCTTCGTGAGGATTCCTCTGTGGCTTAGGTCTTCGGGACGAAGGGTTTCGCGAAGAAAAGGAGGCGAAAGAGGCCGAGGGGCTCCACACCACATGGTGGCGCGGCCGGAGCCATGGGTCGCGCCACCCTATGGTGTGGGCCCACCCCGGGTCCAGCTGGCTCCCCCTTCCGGCTTCCTCCGTCATCCGGAAAAATAGGATTTTTGGTAAAACTTCCTTCCACAGTTGATCTTCCGAAATATTGCATCCCGACGGTGCTTTTCCA
>NC_061514.1:219877636-219944455 GCF_022539505.1 Lolium rigidum
CATGTTTAGTTGTCCTTATTGCAAAAATCGGGGGAACAAAAACTTTTTCCAAAGACTAATTAGATGAATTGCCTTGATCTGTTTGTTATAATGAATTGTTGTGATCTGCTGGTAGATGATTTGTCTTGATTTGTTTGTTGAGTTTTAAGCTACCCCAAATAACAACAACTCTAGTGGTAAGACAAGCAACTCACCTAATAAAACACATGTGTGGCTTAGGAAAAATTGTTTTCCTTTTCACTACATCCTTCTCTTATACCCTAGTCAAAACCCCTCCAACATCCCAATTTTTGGCTAAGTCCTAAATCTATTTCCAGATTCCATTTTAGAGCCCCTGGATTAAGCTACCCCTTGCCATCTAAGGCAATGCACTTGGCCCTAGACCTACCTTGTCATGTGGACTCCTCAACCATGTCTTTGCCTTGGATCAGATCACCCATTTACCCACTTTTCCTTGATAGTTTTGAAGCTAAGTCAACAATCTGTTTTGGCAGGGTTAAAATGTTCCAACTTTGGCAGTTGACCTCTAAGCACCCACAAATGTTATTGGTAACCTCAATGAATGGATCTCATCTATGCAACACCCTCTACAACTTCCACGTCTTGCATGTTCCAATGTACCTCTACAATTCTTATATTCACTTGATCTTCTACCCTATCCACTATTTCAGCACTAGATCACTTTCTCCTCTCTTATCTTTTGTATATCTTTGTTCCATGTTTAATCTCCACAAAACCAAGAGTGAAGATGGTAGCCACATTATGTAGCCACCCTCTACCCTTGAGATCTTGCCCCAAAAATTTATTCTTACTTTCTTTGAAAGAACATTTCCAAAACCCTATTTAATTTGTTCTCTAGTTTCTCACTACAAAAGCACTTCTAGTTTTATCTAAGCATTTCAAATTATTTTCTCAAATAATAGGGATTGGGGATGGTATTTGGTATCACCCCATTTCCTTCAACCCAAAAATAATTTCTATAAAAGTATTTATTTTATTCTTCCTTTTAAATACATATTTATGGTACTTATGCAAACTCTTGCATATTGTTGCTCTTTTAAAATTGTGAGAAAACTCTACCTTGCTTCATAAAGTAAGTAGAAGATTTTAAATAAAAACTATTTTGCCAAAAACCTTGAGAGTGAGACATAGGCCCTTCTTTTCCCTTTATTCACACCACTTGGCATCTCTATTTAAGAGTCTTTCCTTCTTTCTTCTACTTGGAAAAGGTGGATCTTCCATCACATTCTTCTTTCAAGAATCTCCATGAAGTGATCCAAGACCTTAGCTAGCCATAGTATCAAAAACCCAAAAAAATCCTTCTATGTGTCACCACTATTACTTCTCACCAAAACTTTGTTTCTCTTTATTCAAAATTGAACTTGAATTCATTCTTATCCCATTTGGCTCATACAATTAAAAATCTTGGATCAAACCTACACCATCACTAACTCTCTCCATCTCTCTCCCTTTGATTTGAATATTCCCAACTTTGCAAATCTTGTGCCAATCCTTGTCTTGCACATAGGAGACTTGGTCAACACTACCACCATGCACCATATACCATTTCCCTCCTCTCTTCTTTTTCCCTCCAAGAAGAGCTCTCTCCCATGCATGTGGTGGCCGGGCCACTTCCCTTTGACACCAGCCGGAGCACCACCTTTTGGCCCGACCTCAACACTTCTTGGACCCTCCCTGGACTCCCCTCTCTCCCTTCCCCAAGCCCAGCCACAAGTAGCCCAACTCTAGCAGCCCAAAAACTGAAACCCTACGGAGCCAGAGAGGAAAACCAACGAGAGCTGCGATTTGGGGAGCCTCCCGCTCGACCCCTTTCCTTCCCGCTCGCCCTTCCCTCCTGCTGACGTCTACTGCTTGACGTCACCCCGCCCCCGCCCTCCTTCGTCACCCATGACGCCACCCTTGGCCACCCATTGGCCACGGGCGCCGCCCACTCCTCCCTCCCGTGCCCCTTCCAGCCTATAAAAGCGACCCCTCCACCCCTCCTAACCCTCACTCCACTCTCCTCTCACACCCCAGACAACCCTCCTGAGGGCGCAAGGCGCTCCTCGGTCAGCTGCTCGCCGGAGCAGTAGCTCCCGACACGGTCACCGTGTGGGTGACGAGTTGGTGCAGCTCATCCCGTCGAACCCCTACCTCCCTCCCTTTTCCCAGCATCACCCCTTCCCCTGCAGTCCCTAACCTTCCCATCACCATCACCCAGGACCACCGGAGCTCGCCGCCGTCACCATTGCCGCGGACACCTGTGGAAGAAACCCTCGGGCAGAGCTGTTGCGGACGGGGAAGAAGCCGCCGAGCGCGCCGCTGGACGGCCTCGACCCGCCACTGCGCCGCCAGAGTCTCGACGCCGGCCGCCGCCACCGCCGGTAAGCCCCCTGGCGGCCCTCTTCTTCTTTCCCGAGCCGCGCGTGCGTGCGTGCCGCAGGAAGGAGACGACGCCCCGATGCGATCGGGCGTGCATGGCCAACCGGCCACGTCGGCCCATGCACATGGGCCCCGCACCGGGCCCTCCCTCCCTTCTATTTTTTCTTTTTTTCAAACGCCAGCTGGAAATCCCCCCCCCCCTGGGCCGGCCCAAATCGCCACCCCCGCGCGGCCCAAAATTTTCCCGCCCGTTTTCCAGTTTCAAAAATGCTGTTAATTGTGACAAAAACCAGTGGCATTCAAATACAAATATCTCGTGTTCTACAAACCCAAATTGAATGAAACAAATTGCATTAGTTTATAAATTTAAGTACCTTTCTAATGCCACTGACCTCATATTTTTAGGATTTTTGTACGATTTTTAATGTATTAAACATGATCACTGGTTATTGTTTAGTATTTCTAAATTCTAAATTTGAAACTTTTACCTTTTTGAGTGAATCCAATTTTGTTAGCCTCGTTTTAGTATTGACCATCTAGAATAATTAGTGTTAGACCCTTTTCATAATTTTTGGTTACTATTTGTGCTAAGTGTGTGTCACATGAAATGTTGTACCAAAAACTTTTGCTTATTTAAAATCCTTGACCACCTCTTCTATTTAAAAATGGCCAACCTATATTTCATTCTTGCAAAACAAAACCCTCTGAGACTTAAACCCAGTTTAATTTGTTTTTCTTAAGATTTCAAATGTTGGGGCATATGGTTTACTTTCTATTTTTAGTGTAGTGTTTTAAAAATAAAAGAGAGAAATGTTTTCTACCTCTTCAAAAATGTTTGAAAATAAAAGATGAATGTTTTTTTAGGCCAAAGCATTGCGCTAGTCTTCTTGATAGTGTTATCTATTAGGGTATGTTTAATTCATACCTTGGTGATAACCATGGAGGCAATTGCTCTTTTGTAAAGCTCTCATGCCTTTATTTAGGAGGAATAAATTGGGTGTTCTTAAAAAAAATCAAATTTAAAGTTGAATTGTGATCCTTAGTATGTTAGCTCTTAGTAGAGTGGTTAGATATTGTTGGTTGATTGTTGATTGTTGAATGTCGTTTTGTTGGTGCAATGTGATTGATTGTGTTCCTTTTATATTTTACCGGCGATAGTTGCGAACCATTACGGAGAAGGAGAAGAGGTGGATCAGATAAGGATTTTATTTATATTGTTGGAATTCTTATATAATGGAGTTGAAGAAGTCCAGGGACAAATAAGCCAAGGCAAGCCATCTCTTGATCTCTGAATGTTGAATCACATTTTGTGATTACTTTGTTGTTATTCTTGTCTCTCGATATATTTTGTGTGGTATATACTTATGTTGATGGAGCGTGCTCACCATGAGCATGTTGGATTCTCTTTGACACCTCACCTACCATCCCCTTTTGGGAAATGGTGGTCATTATCATGATCTTGGTGTACCCTCTAAGTGTGAGGGGTATGCCCACTTATCTTGTGCGTGTCGACCTCTTGGCACCCTTCTTGAACCCCTTGTTGATGTTCTGCATACTTACTCTCGAGTATGTTGAACCCCTTGTTGATCTTATACATGCATACCCTGAGCATGTATGTCCCCTTGACCTTCTATATTATCATCTTCTTAGCGGCATGATGATTAACATCTTGAACCTTGTTGAATCTTCCAACTTATGTTGTCCCTATACATGCTTATCCTAAGTATGTATGATCCCCTTAACACCTCAATTATCATCCCCTTAGTGGTATGATGGATAGCATCATGTCATTGTGACTCTTAGCTCCTTCATAAAACTATAGGTTGGGAACCCCCTTGGAAAAATACCTTGTTAAAAAGAATTTTTTTTTGAAAACCTTGGGTGAGTTGGACTTACCCAAGCGTGTGTTTATGAAAGGAAAGGATCTTGGCAAAGATGGTTGAAAAGAAAATCTTGTTTTCAAAAACTTTGGCGCCTAAGTATTCACCCGTGACAATTAACCCGCGCAACCACATTACCCTGGAGTGGGACGGGGCTTAGCTCGTAGTTTGTTCTTCTTAACATGGGACACCGCACAACTATATAAGGGTAAGGTTACCCCTGAATCCGGATTGTCGTTGGTGGAGACAATAGTATAACGGGAGGCCTTCGGGGCTGACCCGTCCGGAAGACACTATGGGTCTCCTGGCTTGGCGGTGGAGCCACGCTCAAAGTGAGGTGAGCTGCCACGGTGCCGGGGAGGTACATACTCCATAGGGTAGGATCCCGTGCTAAGACGAATAGGCGAAAGGCTATGTCCGAGTTTTTGTCATGGCATAGTTGATATGCGGGGATGATGCCCACAAGATGAACTCGCGGATCTTGTGGGGAAGGTGTGCAAACTCTGCAGAGTCAAATCTATTCGAATAGCCGTGTCCGCGGTCATGGACGGTTGGAATGGCTGTTGCTTAGCCTGATGAGTTTTGGTTTACAAAATGGTTTGGCAAATGAAAGGAAAGAACTTGTTTTGAAGTACCGGAAGGGTACGGGAAAGGTTGTGTCGACCATATGGAGATGGTCGGGAAGGACAAATAAATTGGGTTACCCCATCCTAGTGTTTTATGTTGTGGAAATCTTTTGAAGTATCTTCTTCAACAAAGATATATAGATGTCATAGGGTATCTTTTGAAGTATCTTCTTTAACAAAGATATAGAGATGTCATAGAAATGTCTTATCACCCTCTTAGTGTCCCCTTCAACTGTGATGTGGGATGCTATATCCGCAAGAGAAGTTGATTCTCTTTCACATGCTATATCCACCAGAGAAACTATTCTTCCTCTCTTGTCTTCTTTAGTTAGAATTGTTATCGCCTTCTTGATGGTTTGCGAGTACAATTCAAATGTACTCACGGCTTTGTCCCTGGCTATTTACTTGGCCAGACTCGGAGGAACACGATGGATGAAGAAGGAGTTGACGACGTCTTTGCGAGCTAGGAACGTCTTCCCAGTCAGTTGCCTGTAGGGTTAAGGCAGATGACTTGGGCTCTGCGCTGCTGAAGTGATTCCGCTACTCTGATGATTAGATTAGGCCCTTCGAGGCTATTATGTAAAGATTGGTCATGTGACCTCATTGTAATTTTCTTATTCCGCTTTGTAATGGATGGTGTAATTTGATATCAGTTCGGTTATGTGTTCACGGCGCACTGATCATGGGATCGTGAACGGTATACATAACAGGGTATTTCGGACAGTTAGTCCGGGGCCCCCACGAGAGCTGGTATCGAGCCATCCTGATCGTAGGAGACCTTAGTTAGCATGGACGTTAGTTAGGAAACAAGTACTTTGGAAAAAAACTATTTACGAAAACAAATTCTTTCTTTAGTCGGAAGCGTAGCTTCTGCTCCTCTTATTTCTTCAAATTTCCAAATTATTATCTCTCCGCTTTATAAAGATGTTTGAAAAATTATTACTCTATTGTCTCATCCACTTCAAACCTACATATTGGACGATGTTCCCGACTCAGACCCGGAGACTCGAAGTCGAAGATGGATCAACCTTTTAGGAAGACTCATGTATCTCCAACAACAACTATTGAAGATTGGAGGCTGACTTAGTGTACACATAAAGAAATAATTAGACCATGTCTTTGGTTGTCACCAAAGTCTGTCAGGGAGCTGACCTTGTTCCTCTTTGGACCCGCACTTTTAGCAGTCGTCAGGAATCAAGTTCTCAGTTCTTGACTAGTAATTTTTAGGCCAGTCACCAGAAGTGACGACTCTGGGAGTACCTCAACAGCTACCCCTCTAAAGACCTCACGTTCTCAGGATGTTGAGACTAGGAGTCCTATGCAGTTTTAGCCTCCGCCTCAACATCAACGACTCAACACCAGGCTGCATCATCACCATCTGCTTCAAGAATCCTTATTGAAGACGCCAACATATGTGACCAGCCCCAAACCTATAGGATGGATAGGACAAACTCAATCGCTTTGATTGAGCTACCCGACGTATTAGGCATCCCTAGATGCTTAGAGTGTCTTGCTTGGTGTGATGATTGCTTATAATTCCCTAGTGTGCTTCCTTGAGTGACCTTTATCTGTTTGTTGTGTGTATGATTGTCTTGATCCTTCGGCCTGAAAAATACTCTTAGTGTGATAACCCAGCATAGGAAGCCTCCCTAAGATGTTTTCACCCTCACCTACCTCGCCGATGTATTGCTAAGTTCTAGTTAGTTGGATAGGTTAACGAAAGGCTCTAACTCTAACCACGTTAGCAGTTGTTTTTCAACCATCAGCAAAACTAACCCAGACCCCTATCTACGCTGACTATCTTCAAGATCAGCTGGAGCATCTCTACTACGCCAAGAAAAAAAAAGCCATACCTTCAAGAATGACTGCACCTCTGCGAGAAGACATACTAATTTGAACTAACCTTGGAGCATAATCGCGCTAACCTCGGGGATATCTTCTTGAAAACTACCCTAACAAAAGCGTCAAAGCCAAGCTACATCACATGGTTCATCTGCTCCTCATCAAGTGAAGCTCCTGAAGATACTTCAAGACTCAAGACTTTAGGCGTAGTTTGCCCGCTAACTTCTTAGCTAGTAGAAGTCAGCACCGACCCTCAAGCTGAAGATTGTCTCCGACGACCTTGTTGCTGCTTCATATGGACAACAACCCGATGTTTCATCAACTTACTAACTTACCGCGCGTCCCATATGGTTGAGTTAACACCGTGAATGCCTCTTGAAGTTGTGGTCTGCACGTCGCCCCCGAAGATTCTTCAACTAAACAAGGAAAATCGACGACTTTTTCAAAAGCCCGATAGAACCACAAGGCAGAAGCACAGAGTTATTCCGAAAGCCCGATGAAAAATTTTAAGGGTGGAAGACTTCGTCTTCCACTACAAGTTGGAGCTAACCCTAACATTTTAAACCTTTCTAACACACCGTTGGATACTTGGGATGCACTAACCCCTCTTGAAGCTGTGGACTATACATCACCCCTGAAGATGTTTCAACTCAAGACAAGAGACCGAAGACCTCTTCAAAAAGCGTCCGACAAAACTCCAAGGCCGAAGCTTAGAGTTTTCAAAACCCCCGGCGAATTTCCACTAAAATTTAAAGTTAACTCTAAAAAGTTTTCAACCCTACTAAAGCACAGTTGGAGTGCACTAACCCTCCCAGAGTCTTGAACCCCCACTAGGATCGTTAAGAAGCTTCAGATCTAACACCTCCATGGAGTAGTCAACCTCTTCATAGAGCTCACCATCGGCAGGAATCCATCATGTGTCCTAGAAGTTGAAGCAACGACCTTCTCAACAACGGCACATCTACAGAAGAATGGAGTCTAACTTTAGTTAAACTTTACAACCCCTCCAGTTCTACGCTTAGTAATCTCGGGACGAGATTATTTTAAGGGTGGAAGATCTGTAACACCCCAACTTTTGCAACCATGTTTAGTTGTCCTTAGTGCAAAAATCAGGGGGAACAAAAACTTTTTCCAAAGACTAATTAGATGAATTGCCTTGATCTGTTTGTTAAAATGAATTGTTGTGATCTGCTGGTAGATGATTTGTCTTGATTTGTTTGTTGAGTTTTAAGCTACCCCAAATAACAACAACTCTAGTGGTAAGACAAGCAACTCACCTAATAAAACAAATGTGTGGCTTAGGAAAAATTGTTTTCCTTTTCACTACATCCTTCTCTTATACCCTAGTCAAAACCCCTCCAACATCCCAATTTTTGGCTAAGTCCTAAATCTATTTCCGGATTCCATTTTAGAGCCCCTGGATTAAGCTACCCCTTGCCATCTAAGGAAATGCACTTGGCCCTAGACCTACCTTGTCATGTGGACTCCTCAACCATGTCTTTGCCTTGGATCAGATCACCCATTTACCCACTTTTCCTTGATAGTTTTGAAGCTAAGTCAACAATCTGTTTTGGCAGGGTTAAAATGTTCCAACTTTGGCAGTTGACCTCTAAGCACCCACAAATGTTATTGGTAACCTCAATGAATGGATCTCATCTATGCAACACCCTCTACAACTTCCACGTCTTGCATGTTCCAATGTACCTCTACAATTCTTATATTCACTTGATCTTCTACCCTATCCACTATTTCAGCACTATATCACTTTCTCCTCTCTTATCTTTTGTATATCTTTGTTCCATGTTTAATCTCCACAAAACCAAGAGTGAAGATGGTAGCCACATTATGTAGCCACCCTCTACCCTTGAGATCTTGCCCCAAAAATTTATTCTTACTTTCTTTGAAAGAACATTTCCAAAACCCTATTTAATTTGTTCTCTAGTTTCTCACTACAAAAGCACTTCTAGTTTTATCTAAGCATTTCAAATTATTTTCTCAAATAATAGGGATTGGGGATGGTATTTGGTATCACCCCATTTCCTTCAACCCAAAAATAATTTCTATAAAAGTATTTATTTTATTGTTCCTTTTAAATACATATTTATGGCACTTATGCAAACTCTTGCATATTGTTGCTCTTTTAAAATTGTGAGAAAACTCTACCTTGCTTCATAAAGTAAGTAGAAGATTTTAAATAAAAACTATTTTGCCAAAAACCTTGAGAGTGAGACATAGGCCCTTCTTTTCCCTTTATTCACACCACTTGGCATCTCTATTTAAGAGTCTTTCCTTCTTTCTTCTACTTGGAAAAGGTGGATCTTCCATCACATTCTTCTTTCAAGAATCTCCAGTGAAGTGATCCAAGACCTTAGCTAGCCATAGTATCAAAAACCCAAAAAATCCTTCTATGTGTCACCACTATTACTTCTCACCAAAACTTTGTTTCTCTTTATTCAAAATTGAACTTGAATTCATTCTTATCCCATTTGGCTCATACAATTAAAAATCTTGGATCAAACCTACACCATCACTAACTCTCTCCATTTCTCTCCCTTTGATTTGAATATTCCCAACTTTGCAAATCTTGTGCCAATCCTTGTCTTGCACATAGGAGACTTGGTCAACACTACCACCATGCACCATATACCATTTCCCTCCTCTCTTCTTTTTCCCTCCAAGAAGAGCTCTCTCCCATGCATGTGGTGGCTGGGCCACTTCCCTTTGACACAAGCCGGAGCACCACCTCTTGGCCCGACCTCAAACCTTCTTGGACCTTCCCTGGACTCCCCTCTCTCCCTTCCCCAAGCCCAGCCACAAGTAGCCCAACTCTAGCAGCCCAAAAGCGAAACCCTACGGAGCCAGAGAGGAAAACCAACGAGAGCTGCGATTTGGGGAGCCTCCCGCTCGACCCCTTTCCTTCCCGCTCGCCCTTCCCTCCTGCTGACGTCTACTGCTTGACGTCACCCCGCCCCCGCCCTCCTTCGTCACCCATGACGCCACCCTCGGCCACCCATTGGCCACGGGCGCCGCCCACTCCTCCCTCCCGTGCCCCTTCCAGCCTATAAAAGCGACCCCTCCACCCCTCCTAACCCTCACTCCACTCTCCTCTCACACCCCAGACAACCCTCCTGAGGGCGCAAGGCGCTCCTCGGTCAGCTGCTCGCCGGAGCAGTAGCTCCCGACACGGTCACCGTGTGGGTGACGAGTTGGTGCAGCTCATCCCGTCGAACCCCTACCTCCCTCCCTTTTCCCAGCATCACCCCTTCCCCTGCAGTCCCTAACCTTCCCATCACCATCACCCAGGACCACCGGAGCTCGCCGCCGTCACCATTGCCGCGGACACCTGTGGAAGAAACCCTCGGGCAGAGCTGTTGCGGACGTGGAAGAAGCCGCCGAGCGCGCCGCTGGATGGCCTCGACCCGCCACCGCGCCGCCAGAGTCTCGACGCCGGCCGCCGCCACCGCCGGTAAGCCCCCTGGCGGCCCTCTTCTTCTTTCCCGAGCCGCGCGTGCGTGCGTGCCGCAGGAAGGAGACGACGCCCCGATGCGATCGGGCGTGCATGGCCAACCGGCCACGTCGGCCCATGCACATGGGCCCCGCACCGGGCCCTCCCTCCCTTCTATTTTTTCTTTTTTTCAAACGCCAGCCGGAAATCCCCCCCCTGGGCCGGCCCAAATCGCCACACCCGCGCGGCCCAAAATTTTCCCGCCCGTTTTCCAGTTTCAAAAATGCTGTTAATTGTGACAAAAACCAGTGGCATTCAAATACAAATATCTCGTGTTCTACAAACCCAAATTGAATGAAACAAATTGCATTAGTTTATAAATATAAGTACCTTTCCAATGCCACTGACCTCATATTTTTAGGATTTTTGTACGATTTTTAATGTATTAAACATGATCACTGGTTATTGTTTAGTATTTCTAATTTCTAAATTTGAAACTTTTACCTTTTTGAGTGAATCCAATTTTGTTAGCCTCGTTTTAGTATTGACCATCTAGAATAATTAGTGTTAGACACTTTTCATAATTTTTGGTTACTATTTGTGCTAAGTGTGTGTCACATGAAATGTTGTACCAAAAACTTTTGCTTATTTAAAATCCTTGACCACCTCTTCTATTTAAAAATGGCCAACCTATATTTCATTCTTGCAAAACAAAACCCTCTGAGACTTAAACCCAGTTTAATTTTTTTTCTTCAGATTTCAAATGTTGGGGCATATGGTTTACTTTCTATTTTTAGTGTAGTGTTTTAAAAATAAAAGAGAGAAATGTTTTCTACCTCTTCAAAAATGTTTGAAAATAAAAGATGAATGTTTTTTTAGGCCAAAGCATTGCGCTAGTCTTCTTGATAGTGTTATCTATTAGGGTATGTTTAATTCATACCTTGGTGATAACCATGGAGGCAATTGCTCTTTTGTAAAGCTCTCATGCCTTTATTTAGGAGGAATAAATTGGGTGTTCTTAAAAAAATCAAATTTAAAGTTGAATTGTGATCCTTAGTATGTTAGCTCTTAGTAGAGTGGTTAGATATTGTTGGTTGATTGTTGATTGTTGAATGTCGTTTTGTTGGTGCAATGTGATTGATTGTGTTCCTTTTATATTTTACCGGCGATAGTTGCGAACCATTCCGGAGAAGGAGAAGAGGTGGATCAGATAAGGATTTTATTTATATTGTTGGAATTCTTATATAATGGGGTTGAAGAAGTCCAGGGACAAATAAGACAAGGCAAGCCATCTCTTGATCTCTGAATGTTGAATCACATTTTGTGATTACTTTGTTGTTATTCTTGTCTCTCGATATATTTTGTGTGGTATCTACTTATGTTGATGGAGCGTGCTCACCATGAGCATGTTGGATTCTCTATGACACCTCACCTACCATCCCCTTTTGGGAAATGGTGGTCATTATCATGATCTTGGTGTACCCTCTAAGTGTGAGGGGTATGCCCACTTATCTTGTGTGTGTCGACCTCTTGGCACCCTTCTTGAACCCCTTGTTGATGTTATGCATACTTACTCTCGAGTATGTTGAACCCCTTGTTGATCTTATACATGCATACCCTGAGCATGTATGTCCCCTTGACCTTCTATATTATCATCTTCTTAGCGGCATGATGATTAACATCTTGAACCTTGTTGAATCTTCCAACTTATGTTGTCCCTATACATGCTTATCCTAAGTATGTATGATCCCCTTAACACCTCAATTATCATCCCCTTAGTGGTATGATGGATAGCATCATGTCATTGTGACTCTTAGCTCCTTCATAAAACTATAGGTTGGGAACCCCCTTGGAAAAATACCTTGTTAAAAAGAATTTTTTTTTGAAAACCTTGGGTGAGTTGGACTTACCCAAGTGTGTGTTTATGAAAGGAAAGGATCTTGGCAAAGATGGTTGAAAAGAAAATCTTGTTTTCGAAAACTTTGGCGCCTAAGTATTCACCCGTGACAATTAACCCGCGCAACCACATTACCCTGGAGTGGGACGGGGCTTAGCTCGTAGTTTGTTCTTCTTAACATGGGACACCGCACAACTATATAAGGGTAAGGTTACCCCTGAATCCGGATTGTCGTTGGTGGAGACAATAGTATAACGGGAGGCCTTCGGGGCTGACCCGTCCGGAAGACACTATGGGTCTCCTGGCTTGGCGGTGGAGCCACGCTCAAAGTGAGGTGAGCTGCCACGGTGCCGGGGAGGTACATACTCCATAGGGTAGGATCCCGTGCTAAGACGAATAGGCGAAAGGCTATGTCCGAGTTTTTGTCATGGCATAGTTGATATGCGGGGATGATGCCCACATGATGAACTCGCGGATCTTGTGGGGAAGGTGTGCAAACTCTGCAGAGTCAAATCTATTCGAATAGCCGTGTCCGCGGTCATAGACGGTTGGAATGGCTGTTGCTTAGCCTGATGAGTTTTGGTTTACAAAATGGTTTGGCAAATGAAAGGAAAGAACTTGTTTTGAAGTACCGGAAGGGTACGGGAAAGGTTGTGTCGACCATATGGAGATGGTCGGGAAGGACAAATAAATTGGGTTACCCCATCCTAGTGTTTTATGTTGTGGAAATCTTTTGAAGTATCTTCTTCAACAAAGATATATAGATGTCATAGGGTATCTTTTGAAGTATCTTCTTTAACAAAGATATAGAGATGTCATAGAAATGTCTTATCACCCTCTTAGTGTCCCCTTCAACTGTGATGTGGGATGCTATATCCGCAAGAGAAGCTGATTCTCTTTCACATGCTATATCCACTAGAGAAACTATTCTTCCTCTCTTGTCTTCTTTAGTTAGAATTGTTATCGCCTTCTTGATGGTTTGCGAGTACAATTCAAATGTACTCACGGCTTTGTCCCCGGCTATTTACTTGGCCAGACTCGGAGGAACACGATGGATGAAGAAGGAGTTGACGACGTCTTTGTGAGCTAGGAACGTCTTCCCGATCGGTTGCTCGTAGGGTTAAGGCGGATGACTTGGGCTCTGCTATTGCTGAAGTGATTCCGCTACTCTGATGATTAGATTAGGCCCTTCGAGGCTATTATGTAAAGATTGGTCATGTGACCTCATTGTAATTTTCTTATTCCGCTTTGTAATGGATGGTGTAATTTGATATCAGTTCGGTTATGTGTTCACGGCGCACTGATCATGGGATCGTGAACGGTATACATAACAGGGTATTTCGGACAGTTAGTCCGGGGCCCCCACAGAGCTGGTATCAGAGCCATCCTGACTGTAGGAGACCTTAGTTAGCATGGACGTTAGTTAGGAAACAAGTACTTTGGAAAAAAATTATTTACGAAAACAAATTCTTTCTTTAGTCGGAAGCGTAGCTTCTGCTCCTCTTATTTCTTCAAATTTCCAAATTATTATCTCTCCGCTTTATAAAGATGTTTGAAAAATTATTACTCTATTGTCTCATCCACTTCAAACCTACATATTGGACGATGTTCCCGACTCAGACCCGGAGACTCGAAGTCGAAGATGGATCAACCTTTTAGGAAGACTCATGTATCTCCAACAACAACTATTGAAGATTGGAGGCTGACTTAGTGTACACATAAAGAAATAATTAGACCATGTCTTTGGTTGTCACCAAAGTACGTCGGGAGCTGACCTTGTTCCTCTTTGGACCCGCACTTTTAGCGGTCGTCGGGAATCAAGTTCTCAGTTCTTGACTAGTAAATTTTAGGCCAGTCACCAGAAGTGACGACTCTGGGAGTACCTCAACAGCTACCCCTCTAAAGACCTCACGTTCTCAGGATGTTGAGACTAGGAGTCCTATGCAGTTTTAGCCTCCGAGCTGAGCTACAGTGCGTGCACACCATGGCCTCCGAGCTGAGCTAGAAACGCAATGCCAAAACCGGCAGCCAGCGGAGGTCGATAACTGGAGAGAGAGAGGGGGAGTATTGATGCGTCTTCTCTTGACAAAGAAGATGGAAGTTTGCCTACCGACCGCACATGACTTGTGCTCACTGAAGTGTGGGACCTCACGCATGGGAACCACACGTAAGTGACAGACCTGTTGGTGTAATAACTCGGGTGATCATTATACTGTATTAGTACAAAGTTTCCTATGGGTTCAAGGGTAGGAAAGCCAAGTTAAGTCATTTACATGACATTATCAGCTTGAATGCTTACTATATGACATTTGGGTTTCAAACATGGAAATTTCAAGAACCCCCCCAAAGCTTCATTTTGGAGTGACTAAGAAGGATACAAGCTTACCTTTTCATTTTCATGTGTTAAACTTGTTTAAATCTTGGTCAAACCTAGCTAGGATTTGACCAAGAGATTCAAATGGGCATAAAAATAAAAAAAATGAAAAACCAAAGCGCATGGTCTTCTTATGTCATATAGTAAGGCATTCAAGTAGATAAACAAGGTCTAGACATATTTAAACCAGACAAATCGTGTATCTACCCCTAACCATAAACTTTGTCTTGTAAAGTCAAGCATGAGAGAAGTGGTTTTGGGTTTCAAACATTGAAATTTCAAAAACCTCCCAAAAGCTTCATTTTAGAGTGACTATGAAGGATCCAAGCTTACCCTTTTCATTTTCATGTTCTAAACTTGTTCAAACTTGGTCAAACTTAGGATTTGACCAAGATTCAAATGGGCGCAAAAATACTTAGAAAAATCATGTACGTATCTACCCCTAACCCTAAACTCTATCTTACGAAGCCAAGCATGAAGAGAAGTGGTTTTGGGTTTCAAACATGGAAATTTCAAATACCTCCCAAAAGCTTCATTTTAGAGTGACTAAGAAGGATCCAGACCGGGCTTACATTTTATTTTCATATTTTAAACTTGTTCAAATCTTGGTCAAACCTAGGATTTGACCAAGATCAAATGGGCATAAAAATTAAGAAAAAATCAAAACATGAAAACCAAAGCATATAGTATTCTTATGTCATATAGTAAGCATTCAAGTTGATAAACAAGGTCTAAACATATTCAAACCAGACAAATCATGTATCTACCCCTAACCCTAATAAACTCTATATATCTTACGAAGTCAAGCATGAAGAGAAGTGGTTTTGGGTTTCAAACATGGAAATTTCAAAAACCTCCTAAAAGCTTCATTTTTTAGAGTGACTAAGAAGGATGCATGCTTACCTTTTCATTTTCATGTTTTAAACTTGCTTAATTAAATCATGGTTAAACCTAGGATTTGACCAACATCAAATGGGCATATATAAAAATTCAGTAAAAATGGAAAAAATGAAAACCAAAGCACATAGTATTCTTATGTCATATAGTAAGCATTCAAGTTGATAAACAAGGTCTAAACATTTTCAAACCAGACAAACATGTATCTACCCTAAACCTAAACTCTATCTTATGAAGTCGATCAAGCATGAAGAGAAGTGGTTTTGGGTTTCAAACATGGAAATTTCAAAAACCTCCCAAAAGCTTCATTTAGAGTGACTAAGAAGGATCCAGGCTTACCTTTTCATTTTCATGTTTTAAACTTGTTCAAATCTCGGTCAAACTTAGGATTTGACCAAGATTCAAATGGGCATAAAAATACTTAGAAAAATCATGTACGTATCTAGCCCTAACCCTAAACTATATCTTACGAAGTCAAGCATGAAGAGGAAGTGGTTTTGGGTTTCAAACATGGAAATTTGAAGAACCCCCAAAAGCTTCATTTTAGATTGACTAAAGGATCCAGGTCGGGATTACCTTTTATTTTCATGTTTTAAACTTGTTCAAATCTTGGTCAAACCGTACCTAGGATTTGACCAAGATTCAAATGGGCATAAAAATTCAAAAAAAAATGAAAAACCAAAGCACATAGAGCCTTATTATGTCATATAGTAAGCACGCGAGTTGATAAACAAGGTCTAGACATATTCAAACCAGAAAAATCATGTATCTACCCCTAACCCTAAACTTTGTCTTATGAAGTCAAGCACGAAGAGAAGTCGTTTTGGATTTCAAACATGGAAATTTCAAAAACCTTCCCAAAAGCTTCATTTTTGAGTGACTAAGAAGGATGCAGGCTTACCTTTTTTACTTTCATGTTATAAACTTGTTTAAATCTTTGTTAGACCTAGGATTTGACCAAGATCAAATGGGCACAAAAATTCAGAAAAAATCAAAAAAATGAAAACCAAAACACATAGTATTCTCATGTCATATAGTAAGCATTCAAGTTGATAAACAAGGTCTAACCATATTCAAACAAGACAAATCATGTATCTACCCCCTAACCCTAAACTCTGTCTTATGAAGTCAAGCATGAAGAGAAGTGGTTTTGTGTTTCAAACATGGAAATTTCAAAAACCTCCCAAAAGCTTCATTTTAGAGTGACTAAGAAGGATCCAGGCTTACCTTTTCATTGTCATGTTTTAAACTTGTTCAAATCTTTGTCAAACTTATGATTCGACCAAGATTCAAATGGGCATAAAAATTGGGAGGAATGGTACATGAATTACAATTCAAGAAAAAACAAGGTAACTTAAATACTTGGATGCCCCAAAGATGCGTGGAAGCCCAAAACAATGGCAAAACATGTGCGCACGCATCATCCAATTCAAGTATAACACATACCAGGTGATACGTCTCCGACGTATCGATAATTTCTTATGTTCCATGCCACATTATTGATGATATCTACATGTTTTATGCATACTTTATGTCATATTTATGCATTTTCCGGCACTAACCTATTAACGAGATGCCAAAGAGCCGATTCTTTGTTTTCTGCTGTTTTTGGTTTCAGAAATCCTAGTAAGGAAATATTCTCGGAATTGGACGAAATCAACGCCCAGGGGCCTATTTTGCCACGAAGCTTCCAGAAGACCGAAGAGAAGACGGAGTGGGGCCACGAGGCGCCACCACACTAGGGCAGCGCGGCCCAGGGGGGGCCCGCGTGGCCCTAGCGTGTGGGGCCCCCGTGACGCCTCCTGACCTGCCCTTCCGCCTACATATAGTCTTCGTCGCGAAACCCCCGATGCGAGAGCCACGATACGGAAAACCTTCCGGAGACGCCGCCGCCGCCAATCCCATCTCGGGGGATTCGGGAGATCGCCTCCGGCACCCTGCCGGAGAGGGGAATCATCTCCCGAGAGGACTCTTCACCGCCATGGTCGCCTGCGGAGTGATGAGTGAGTAGTTCACCCCTGGACTATGGGTCCATAGCAGTAGCTAGATGGTCGTCTTCTCCTTATGTGCTTCATTGTCGGATCTTGTGAGTTGCCTAACATGATCAAGATCATCTATCTGTAATGATATATGTTGTGTTTGTTGGGATCCGATGGATAGAGAATACTATGTTATGTTGATTATCAATCTATTACCTATGTGTTGTTTATGATCTTGCATGCTCTCCGTTATTAGTAGAGGCTCTGGCCAAGTTTTTACTCTTAACTCCAAGAGGGAGTATTTATGCTCGATAGTGGGTTCATGCCTCCATTAAATGCGGGACGAGTGACGGAAAGTTCTAAGGTTGTGGATGTCTTGTTGCCACTAGGGATAAAACATTGATGCTATGTCCGAGGATGTAGTTATTGATTACATTACGCACCATACTTAATGCAATTGTCTGTTGTTTGCAACTTAATACTGGAAGGGGTTCGGATGATAACCTGAAGGTGGACTTTTTAGGCATAGATGCATGCTTGGATAGCGGTCTATGTACTTTGTCGTAATGCCCAATTAAATCTCACTATACTCATCATATCATGTATGTGCATGGTCATGCCCTCTCTATTTGTCAATTGCCCAAGCTGTAATTTGTTCACCCAACATGCTATTTATCTTATGGGAGAGACACCTCTAGTGAGCTGTGGACCCCGGTCCATTCTTTTACATCGAATACAATCTACTGCAATACTTGTTCTACTGTTTTCACGCAAACAATCATCATCTACACTATACATCTAATCCTTTGTTACAGCAAGCTGGTGAGATTGACAACCTCACTCGTTTCGTTGGGGCAAAGTACTTTGGTTGTGTTGTGCGGGTTCCACGTTGGCGCCGGAATCCTTGGTGTTGCGCCGCACTACATCCCGCCGCCATCAACCTTCGACGTGCTTCTTGGCTCCCTACTTGGTTCGATAACCTTGGTTTCTTGCGAGGGAAAACTTGCTGTTGTGCGCATCACACCTTCCTCTTGGGGTTCCCAACGGACGTGTCATCTACGCGCATCAAGGCCGTTTGCTTGGCGCCGTTGCCGGGGACCTGAAGAAAAGTTACACTACAGAGATCTCTAACTCCCACGTCAACTTCACGCCAGCAACTGTTTTCTGGCGCCGTTGCTGGGGAGATCAAGACACGCTGCAAGGGGAGTCTCCCACATCCAATCTCTTTACTTTGTTTTTGTCTTGCTTTATTTTATTTACTACTTTGTTTGCTGCACTTATATCAAAACAAAACAAATTAGTTGCTAGTTTTACTTTATTTACTGTCTTGTTCTCTATATCAAAAACACAAAAAAATTAGTCACTTGCATTTACTTTATTTAGTTTGCTTTATTTACTACTGCTAAAATGGGTACCGTTGAGAATACTAAGTTGTGTGACTTCACTAGCACAAATAATAATGATTTCCTATACACACCTATTGCTCCACCTGCTACTACGTGAGAATTCTTTGAAATTAAACACTGCTTTACTTGAATCTTGTTATGAGAGAGCAATTTTCTGGTGTTAGTTCGATGATGTTGCTGCCCATCTCAATAATTTTGTTGAATTGTGTGAAATGCAAAAGTATAAAGATGTAGATGGTGACATTATAAAATTAAAATTGTTTCCTTTCTCATTAAGAGGAAGAGCTAAAGATTGGTTGCTATCTCTGCCTAAGAATAGTATTGATTCATGGACTAAATGCAAGGATGCTTTTATTGGTAGATATTATCCCCTGCTAAAATTATATCTTTGAGGAGTAGCATAATGAATTTTAAACAATTGGATAATGAGCATGTTGCACAAGCTTGGAAAAGAATGCAATCTTTGGTTAAAAATTGCCCAACCCATGGACTGACTACTTGGATGATCATCCAAACCTTTTATGCAGGACTGAGCTTTTCTTCGTGGAACCTATTGGATTCAGTTGCTGGAGGTACCTTTATGTCCATCACTCTTGGTGAAGCAACAAAGCTTCTTGATAATATGATGATTAATTACTCTGAATGGCACACGGAAAGAGCTACACAAGGTAAGAAGGTAAATTCTGTCGAAGAAACCTCTTCCTTGAGTGATAAGATTGATGCTATTATGTCTATGCTTGTGAATGACAGGACTAATGTTGATCCTAATAATGTTCCGTTAGCTTCATTGGTTGCTCAAGAAGAACATGTTGATGTAAACTTCATTAAAAATAATAATTTCAACAACAATGCTTATCGGAACAATTCTAGTAACAACTATAGGCCATATCCTTATAATAATGGTAACAGTTATGGTAATTCTTATGGGAATTCTTACAACAATAATAGGAACACACCCCCTGGACTTGAAGCTATGCTTAAAGAATTTATTAGTACACAAACTGCTTTTAACAAATCTGTTGAAGAAAAGCTTGGGAAAATTGATATACTTGCTTCTAAAGTCGATAGTCTTGTTGCTGATGTTGATCTTTTGAAATCGAAAGTTATGCCTAATGAAAATCATAATAATAAAATTGTTACTACAGCAAATGCCATCCAAGTTAGAATTAATGAGAATATAAGATTGATGGCCGAATTGCGTGCTAGGTGGGAGAAAGAAGAAAATGCTAAAGAAGATAATATAGCTAAAGTTTGGACTATTACCACCACTAGCAATGCTAATGCTCCACATGTTGCTGCACCTCCTACTAATAATGGTAAAAGAATTGGTGTTGGCAATGTTTCCACTTCTAATGCAAACCACTGCAAAGCTGCAGGAAGCTGCTAAAACTGCTGAAGCTGCACTGTGATAAAACTGCTGAAATTTTTCCAACATTGGGGATGATGATCCCATTGATTTAGATTATAATGGTTTGGATTTTGATGATTGCCACATCTCTGAAGTTATAAATTTCTTACAAAAACTTGCTAAGAGTCCTAATGCTAGTGCTATAAACTTGGCTTTCACAAAACATATTACAAATGCTCTCATAAAAGCTAGAGAAGAGAAACTAGAACGTGAAGCTTCTATTCCTAGGAAGATAGAGGATGGTTGGGAGCTCATCATTAATATGAGGGTCAATGATTTTTATTGTAATGCTTTATGTGATCTTGGTGCAAGTATTTCCGTTATGCCTAAGAAAATCTATAATATGCTTGACTTGCCACCATTGAAAAATTGTTATTTGGATGTTAATCTTGCTGATCATTCTACAAAGAAACCTTTGGGGAGAGTTGATAATGTTCGCATTACCGTTAACAATAACCTTGTCCCCGTTGATTTTGTTGTCTTGGATATTGAATGCAATGCATCTTGTCCCATTATATTGGGAAGACCTTTTCTTCGAACTTGTTGGAGCTATCATTGATATGAAGGAAGGTAATATTAAATATCAATTTCCTCTCAAGAAAGGTATGGAACACTTCCCTAGAAAGAGAATGAAGTTACCTTTTGATTCTATTATTAGAACAAATTATGATGTTGATACTTCGTCTCTTGATAACACTTGATATACACTTTTCGCGCCTAGCCGAAGGCGTTAAGAAAAGCGCTTATGGGAGACAACCCATGTTTTTACTACGAGTACTTTTATTTTATATTTGAGTCTTGGAAGTTGTTACTACTGTAGCAACCTCTCCTTATCTTAGTTTTGTGCATTGTTGTGCCAAGTAAAGTCTTTGATAGTAAGGTTCATACTAGATTTGGATTACTGCGCAGAAACAGATTTCTTTGCTGTCACGAATCTGGGTCTAATTCTCTGTAGGTAAGTCAGAAAATTATGCCAATTTACGTGAGTGATCCACCGATATGTACGCAACTTTCATTCAATTTGAGCATTTTCATCTGAGCAAGTCTGGTGCCTCAATAAAATTCGTCTTTACGAACTGTTCTGTTTTGACAGATTCTGCCTTTTATTTCGCATTGCCTGTTTTGCTATGCTTGATGGATTTCTCTATTCCATTGACTTTCAGTAGCTTTGTGCAATGTCCGAAGTGTTAAGAATGATTATGTCACCTCTGAACATGTAAATTTTAATTGTGCACTAACCCTCTAATGAGTTGTTTTGAGTTTGGTGTGGAGGAAGTTTTCAAGGATCAAGAGAGGGAGATGATACAATATGATCAAGGAGAGTGAAAGCTCTAAGCTTGGGGATGCCCGGTGGTTCACCCCTGCATATTTTAAGAAGACTCAAGCGTCTAAGCTTGGGGATGCCCAAGGCATCCCCTTCTTCATCGACAACATTATCGGGTTCCTCCCCTGAAACTATATTTTTATTCCATCACATCTTATGTGCTTTGCTTGGAGCGTCGGTTTGTTTTTGTTTTTGTTTTGTTTGAATAAAATGGATCCTAGCATTCATTGTGTGGGAGAGAGACACGCTCAGTTGTTGCATATGGACAAATATGTCCTTAGGCTTTACTCATAGTATTCATGGCGAAGGTTGAATCTTCTTCGTTAAATTGTTATATGGTTGGAATCGGGAAATGCTACATGTAGTAATTATAAAATGTCTTGAATAATTTGATACTTGGAAATTGTTGTGCTCATGTTTAAGCTCTTGCATCATATACTTTGCACCTATTAATGAAGAAATACATAGAGCTTGCTAAAATTTGGTTTGCATAATTGGTCTCTCTAAAGTCTAGATAATTTCTAGTATTGAGTTTTGAACAACAAGGAAGACGGTGTAGAGTCTTATACTGTTTACAATATGTCTTTTATGTGAGTTTTGCTGCACCGGTTCATCCTTGTGTTTGTTTCAAATAACCTTGCTAGCCTAAACCTTGTATCGAGAGGGAATACTTCTCATGCATCCAAAATCCTTGAGCCAACCACTATGCCATTTGTGTCCACCATACCTACCTACTACATGGTATTTCTCCGCCATTCCAAAGTAAATTGCTTGAGTGCTACCTTTAAAATTTCTATCCTTTACCTTTGCAATATATAGCTCATGGGACAAATAGCTTAAAAACTATTGTGGTATTGAATATGTACTTATGCACTTTATCTCTTATTAAGTTGTTTGTTGTGCGATAACCATGTTCCTGGGGACGCCATCAACTACTCTTTGTTGAATATCATGTTAGTTTTTATGCATGTCCGTCTTGTCTGAAGTAAGGGAGATTTACCACTCATTTAATGGTTAGAGCATGCATAATGTTAGAGAAGAACATTGGGCCGCTAACTAAAGCCATGAATCATGGTGGAAGTTTCAGTTTTGGACATATATCCTCAATCTCATATGAGAACATTAATTGTTGCTAAATGCTTATGCATTAAAGAGGAGTCCATTATCTATTGTCTATGTTGTCCCGGTATAGATGTCTAAGTTGAGAATAATCAAAAGCGAGAAATCCAATGCGAGCTTTCTCCTTAGACCTTTGTACGAGGCGGCATAGAGGTACCCCTTTGTGACACTTGGTTAAAACATGTGTATTGCGATGACAATCCCGGTAATCCAAGCTAATTAGGACAAGGTGCGGGCACTATTAGTATACTATGCATGAGGCTTGCAACTTGTAAGATATAATTTACATGATACATATGCTTTATTACTACCGTTTACAAAATTGTTTCTTGTTTTCAAAACCAAAGCTCTAGCACAAATATAGCAATCAATGCTTCCCTCTGCGAAGGGCCTTTCTTTTACTTTTATGTTGAGTCGGTTCACCTATCTCTCTCCACCTCAAGAAGCAAACACTTGTGTGAGCTGTGCATTGATTCCTACATACTTGCATATTGCACTTGTTATATTACGTTACATTGACAATATCCATGAGATATACATGTTATAAGTTGAAAGCAACCGCTGAAACTTAATCTTCCTTTGTGTTGCTTCAATACCTTTACTTTGATTTATTGCTTTATGAGTTAACTCTTATGCAAGACTTATTGATGCTTGTCTTGAAAGTACTATTCATGAAAAGTCTTTGCTTTATGATTCATTTGTTTACTCATGTCATTACCATTGTTTTGATCGCTGCATTCATTACATATGCTTACAATAGTATGATCAAGGTTATGATGGCATGTCACTCCAGAAATTATCTTTGTTATCGTTTACTGCTCGGGACGAGCAGGAACTAAGCTTGGGGATGCTGATACGTCTCAGACGTATCGATAATTTCTTATGTTCCATGCCACATTATTGATGATATCTACATGTTTTATGCATACTTTATGTCATATTTATGCATTTTCCGGCACTAACCTATTAACGAGATGCAGAAGAGCCGATTCTTTGTTTTCTGCTGTTTTTGGTTTCAGAAATCCTAGTAAGGAAATATTCTCGGAATTGGATAAAATCAACGCCCAGGGGCCTATTTTGCCACGAAGCTTCCACAAGACCGAAGAGAAGACGAAGTGGGGCCACAGGGCGCCGCCACACTAGGGCGGCACGGCCCAGGGGGGGGGCCGCGCGGCCCTAGCGTGTGGGTCCCCCGTGACGCCTCCTGACCTGCCCTTCCGCCTACATATAGTCTTCGTCGCGAAACCCCCGATGCGAGAGCCACGATACGGAAAACCTTCCGAGACGCCACCGCCGCCAATCCCATCTCGGGGGATTCGGGAGATCGCCTCCGGCACCCTGCGGAGAGGGGAATCATCTCCCGGAGGACTCTTCACCGCCATGGTCGCCTCCGGAGTGATGAGTGAGTAGTTCACCCCTGGACTATGGGTCCGTAGCGGTAGCTAGATGGTCGTCTTCTCCTTATGTGCTTCATTGTCGGATCTTGTGAGCTGCCTAACATGATCAAGATCATCTATACGTAATGATATATGTTGTGTTTGTTGGGATCCGATGGATAGAGAATACTATGTTATGTTGATTATCAATCTATTACCTATGTGTTGTTTATGATCTTGCATGCTCTCCGTTATTAGTAGAGGCTCGGCCAAGTTTTTACTCTTAACTCCAAGAGGGAGTATTTATGCTCGATAGTGGGTTCATGCCTCCATTAAATGCGGGACAATGACGGAAAGTTCTAAGGTTGTGGATGTCTTGTTGCCACTAGGGATAAAACATTGATGCTATGTTCGAGGATGTAGTTATTGATTACATTACGCACCATACTTAATGCAATTGTACGTTGTTTGCAACTTAATACTGGAAGGGGTTCGGATGATAACCTGAAGGTCGACTTTTTAGGCATAGATGCATGCTGGATAGCGGTCTATGTACTTTGTCGTAATGCCCAATTAAATCTCACTATACTCATCATATCATGTATGTGCATGGTCATGCCCTCTCTATTTGTCAATTGCCCAAGTGTAATTTGTTCACCCAACATGCTATTTATCTTATGGGAGAGACACCTCTAGTGAACTGTGGACCCCGGTCCATTCTTTTACATCGAATACAATCTCTTGCAATACTTGTTCTACTTGTTTTACGCAAACAATCATCATCCACACTATACATCTAATCCTTTGTTACGGCAAGCCGGTGAGATTGACAACCTCATCTGTTTCATTGGTGCAAAGTACTTTGGTTGTGTTGTGCGGGTTCCACGTTGGTGCTGGAATCCACGGTGTTGCGCCGCACTACATCCCGCCGCCATCAACCTTCGACGTGCTTCTTGGCTCCTCTCGGTTCGATAACCTTGGTTTCTTACTGAGGGAAAACTTGCTGCTGTGCGCATCACACCTTCCTCTTGGGGTTCCCAACGGACGTGTCATCTACGCGCATCAAGACTGTTTTCTGGCGCCGTTGCCGGGGACCTGAAGAAAAGTTACACTACAGAGCTCTCTAACTCCCACGTCAACTTCACGCCAGCACCAGGCACCAATAGTTTGACCTAAATTTGAAATCAAAGAGAAGGTGGTTAGAAAAAAATCGAAATTGGAAAAGCAAAGCATGAAATCATGAATTTGTGATGCACTATAGCTATGAAAAGTATAAAATAATGCATACCAAAATGATTTTTTTAGAGGAATACTAGTTAAACTTATTTAATTTTATATTAGTAGCCAAAAATCGATTTTTCTACTTTTATTATTACTATACAGCACACGTGTGTTTGCCCGTCGAGTGAAACTCGGAGGAAGAGGGGTCACTCGAAAGGAGAGAAGAAGAGATAGAATTATGGTGTCTCCCCTTTTTCGGGTGATGATGTTGACTGTTGTGCAGGTTTTGTCAGTGAGCGGGAGGTGCGAGCGAGCGAGTCGAGCGAGGCCGAGAATGAGAATGAGAGAGATTTTTTTTTGTGAGAGGGACAACCGAAGGATCCTGATGAACCCAGAGACTTCCAATACGCATCCTGATGCGTCTTCTCTTGACAAAGAAGATGGCTTGGAGTTTGCGTACCTACCGCACTTGACTTGACATCACTGAAGTGTGGGACCTCACGCATGGGCACCACACGTAAGTGACAGACCTGTTGGTGTAAAAACTCGGTTGATTATTATTATACTACTACATTTGTACAAAGTTTCCTATGGATTCAAGGGTACGAAAGCCAAGTTAACTCATTTACATGACATTATTTTTTCCATGAAGCCAAGTTAACTCATCTATCAATTGGTACACTTTGGAGTGACTAAGAAGGATCCAGGCTAACTTTTTCATTTTCATGTTTTAAACATGTTTAAATCGTGGTCAAACCTATGATTTGACCAAGATTCAAATGGGCATAAAAATTCAAAAAAATCAAAAAAAAAATCACGTCGTCTTCTTATGTCATATTGTAAGCATTCAAGGTGATAAACAAGGTCTGACATATTCAAACCACAAAAATCATGTATCTACCCCCTAACCCTAAACTCTGTCTTATGAAGTCAAGCACGATGAGAAGTTGTTTTGGGTTTCAAACATGGACATTTCAAAAACCATCCCAAAAGCTTCATTTTGGAGTGACTAAGAAGGATACAAGCTTACCTTTTCATTTTCATGTGTTAAACTTGTTTAAATCTTGGTCAAACCTATCTAGGATTTGACCAAGAGATTCAAATGGGCATAAGAATTCAAAAAAAACAAAGCGCATGGTCTTCTTATGTCATATAGTAAGGCATTCAAGTTGATAAACATGGTCTAGAAATATTTAAAACAGATGAATCATGTATCTACCCCCTAACCATAAACTTTGTCTTGTAAAGTCAAGCATGAAGAGAAGTGGTTTTGGGTTTCAAACATGGAAATTTCAAAAACCTCCCAAAAGCTTCATTTTAGAGTGACTAAAAAAGATCCATGCATGCTTGGCTTTTCATTTTCATGTTTTAAAATTGTTTAAATCTTGGTCAAACCTGGCCAGTACTTGACCAAGATTCAAATGGGCATAAAATAAAATAAAATAGAAAAATGAAAAACCAAAGCACATAGCCTTCTTATGTCATATATAGTAAGATATTCAAGTTGATCAACAAGGTCTAGACATATTCAAAACAGAAAAAAGCATGTATCTACCCCTAACCCTTAACTCTGTCTTATGAAGTCAAGCATGAAGAGAAGTGGTTTTGGGTTTCAAACATTGAGATTTCAAGAACCCCCCAAAAGCTTCATTTTAGAATGACTAAGAATGATCCAGGCTTGCCTTTTCATTTTCATGTGTTTAAACTAGCTTAAATCTTGGTCAAACCTAGGACTTAACCAAGACTCAAATGGGCATAAACATTCAGAATAAAATCAAAAAATTAAAACCAAAGCACATAGCCTTCTTATGTCATAAGCTCAATTGGGGCACCTAGGAGCATGGGCACCAAACGTGTATTTCGTACATACATGGAGTGTACGTGTCTAAATTACACATACCTAAGGTTTACATACCTAACATATACACATACAAGTTACACATACCTAACATTTACATACTTAACATACACACATGCAAGTTACACATACCTAACATATATATACATATATATATATAGGTAAATTAACTGGTGCTCCTAGGTGCCCGGGCACCATACGTAGATATATATATATATATATATATATATATATCTAGTAAGCATTCAAGTTGATGAACAAGGTCTAGACATATTCAAAACAGAAAAAACATGTATCTACCCCTAACCCTTAACTATGTCTTATGAAGTCAAGCATGAAGAGAAGTGGTTTTGGGTTTCAAACATGGAAATTTCTAAAACATCCCAAAAGCTTAATGTAAGAGTGAATAAGAAGGATACAAGCTTACCATTTCATTTTCAGGATTTATGCTTGTTTAAATCTTGGTCAAACATAGGATTTGACCAACACACACATAGTCTTCTTATGTCATATAGTAAGCATTCGAGTTGATAAACTAGCATGTGTAGACATATTCAAACCCGACAAATCATGTATCTACCCCTAACCCTAAACTCTGTCTTATGAAGTCAACCATGCATGAAGAGAAGAGGTTTTGGCTTTCAAACATTGAGATTTCAAGAACCCCCCAAAAGCATCATTTTAGAATGACTAAGAAGGATCCATGCTTGATTTGACCAAGATTCAAATGGGCATAAACATTCAGAAAAAAATCAAAAAATGAAAACCAAAGCACATAGCCTAGCTTCTTATATGTCATATATATATATATATATATAATAAGCATTCAAGTTGATGAACAAGGTCTAGACATATTCAAAACAGAAAAGCATGTATCTACCCCCTAACCCTTGACTATGTCTTATGAAGTCAAGCATATGAAGAGAAGTGGTTTTGGGTTTCAAACATGGAAATTTCAAAAACTTCCCAAAAGCTTAATTTTAGAGTGAGTAAGAAGGATCCAAGCTTACCTTTTCATTTTGAGGATTTATGCTTGTTTAAATCTTGGTCAAACGTAGGATTTGAACAAGATTCAAATGGGCATAAACATTCAGAAATAATTAAAAAATAAAAAGCCAACGCACATATAGTCTTCTTATGTCATATAGTAAGCACTCAAGTTGATAAACAAGCATGTCTAGACATATTCAAACCCGACAAATCATGTATCTACCCCCTAAAACCCTAAACTAGCTTTGTCTTATGAAGTCAAGCATGAAGAGAAATGGTTTTGGGTTTCAAACATGGAAATTTCAAGAACCCCCCCAAAGCTTCCTTTTAGAGTGACTAAGAAGGATCCAGGCCCTCTTATTTATGGTGTCTGACCTTTTTTACGGTTTGTCAGTGCGCAGGAGGTGCGAGCGAGCGCCCGATAATGAGAGAGATGTTTTTTCCTTTTTTGAGAGAGAGAGGGACAACCGAAGGATCCTGAAGGACTCAGACTTCCAGTACGAACCAGAACACGGTTTACAACAAGACATAGAATAAACAGGAAATTTCATCTAAATCCCTAACTTTTACATGGAAGACCCCACGCTGAAAGCAAGAAATGCGATTGGGTCCTTAACAGCCACCGCCCAGATTGATCCTCGTCCCAGCCGGGGACGAACCACCTAGAGCTCGGCAATGGACTGTACTTGCACATGCACGTCTTCTACATGGGCATGCATGCCATGCACATGAACGTGAACACGTGCAGAAACGTTGCAGACAGCCATGCAGTTCTTCTCAGAGCAATTCTATTAGTATAGTCGGTTGTTGGCTACAAGTAAGATGCCATGTCATTTATAGTCAACTTGTAGCCAACAAGTACAATAGTTGGCTATAAAAATGTACTACTTTCTCAATGGATAGCCCACATTTCATTGACATAACTTTCCTAGGAGCAAGTGCTAGAGCTAGCTCTTGCATAAGAGCCCACTTACACTCTCTCTCCGCTTCTCTCTCCTCCAACTAGACACAAATATATTATTTTAATCCTTGTAGCCAGCTTTTTTTGCGGGAAACCACTGATGATATTAAAGGACAGAAATTACAAAAAGGCACCCAAACAAGATTGAAATTACAGCGAAGACCCTCTGCAACTCGATGTCGCCGGCGTTGTAGCCAGCTGACTAGGACATATTGTACTTGCTCTCATACTTCTCCTTAGCATTCTCGGCGGCTGCAACATGCACGGCGGCAACCACTGCGCGCCCTCGCCATGGTCGAGCTCCGCCTGCTCTACCGGACGACGAGCACCGCCCCTCGCCTTCACGCATGACGCCCTGAGCCTCTTCTTTTTCTTCGGCTGTTGACGGCGAGGCACAACCTCGTCGACGACGGCCACGACCGTGTCCATCGCGGGCGGCGCCACCATCTCCATCGCAGGCGTCACAACCAACTGATCCACCATGACATGGCCGCCGTCGCCGAAGGATTGGATCCAGGTCTGCATGTCTGCGTCGAGAGCTTCCACCCATGCCCACGATGGAACTTTCTCATGGACATGGAACTCTAAATCGCCATCTCTCTCTCCCTCCATTGCTTGTGAGTGTTATTTCCGGCAATGGTCCGACGGAACTCCATGTGCTGCAGCTTTTTATCTCCATTTTACAACTCTCCTTGGGAAGAATACGAGAAGAGAAATCAATCCGTGCAGTTAGCAACGAGGGGAGAAGACGATGGAATAGAGAGGAAAGAGGAGTTATAGCTGGGTACTCCCTCCGTCCCGGTTTACAAGGCCTACGCGTATCCCAATATCGTTAATTTAACTAATATAATATAATATTTATGCTATAAAAATTATACCATTAAATAGTATAACATCTGAGTTTTCTAATGATATATATTTTGTTGTATATATTTTGTGTTACATTAGTTAAATTTGCGATCTAGAGATACACGTATGTCATATAGTAAGCATTAAAGTTGATAAACAATGTTTGGACATATTCAAAACCGACAAATCATTCATCTACCCCTAACCCTAATCTCGGTCGATTTTATGAAAGTCAAGCATGAAGAGAAGTGGTTTTTGGTTTCAAACATGGAAATTTCAAAAACCCTCCCAAGAGTTACATTTTAAAGTGACTTAAGAAGGATAGATGCTTAATTTTTCATATTCATGTTTTAAACTTGTTTAAATCATGGTCAAACAACCTAGGATTTGACCAAGATTCAAATGGGTAGAAATTTTTAAAAAAAATTCAGAAAAATGAAAAACCAAAGTATATAGTGTTCTTATGTCATGCAGTAAGCATTCAAGTTGATAAACAAGGTCTAGACATATTCAAACCAGACAAATCATTCATCTGCCCCCTAACCCCTAAACTCTGTCTTATGAAGTCTAGCATGAAGAGAAGTGGTTTTGGGTTTCAAACATGGAAATTTCAGAAACCTCCCAAAAACTTCATTTTAGAGTGACTAATTAAGAAGGATACAAGCTTCTCTTTTCATTTTCATGTTTTAAACTTGTTTAAATCTTGGTCAAACCTAGGATTTGACCAAAAGATTCAAATGGGCATAGAAATTCGGAAAAAATCAAAAGAATGAAAAAACAAAGGACATAGCATTCTTATGTCATATATATAGTAAGCATTCAAGTTGATAAACAAGGTCTAAACATATTCAAACCATAAAATCATGTATATATCCACCCCTAACCCTAAACTCTGTCTTATGAAGGCAAGCATGCAGGAAGAGAAGTGGTTTTTGGTTTCAAACATTGAAATTTCAAAAACCCTCCCAAGAGCTACATTTTAGAGTGACTAAGAAGCATACATGCTTACTTTTTCATATTCATGTTTTAAACTTATTCAAATCTTGGTGAAACCTAGGATTTGACCAAGATTCAAATGGGTATGAAAATTCAAAAAAATAAAAAAATAAAAAACCAAGGTCTTCTTATGTTATATATATAGTAAGCATTCAATTAAGTTGATAAACAAGGTCTACACATATTCAAACCAGGAAAATCATGTTTCTACCCCCTAACCCTAAACTTTGTCTTATGAAGTCAAGCATGCATGAAGAGAAGTGGTTTTTGGTTTCCACCATGGAAATTTCAATAACCCTCCCAAGAGCTACATTTTGGGGTGACTAAGAAGGATAAATGCTTAATTTTTCATATTCATGATATAAACTGGGGTGCTTATTATATTGTATAAGTACAAAGTTTCCTATGGTTCCAAGGGTAGGAAAGCCAAGTTAACTCATTTACATGATAGTATTTTTTCCATGAAGCCAAGTTAACTCATCTATCAATTGGTACATTTTGGTTATATTCAAAATTTTACTTGAAACTTGTTGGTCATGCCATTCTACTACTTGGCTAACACAATTTTTCAGCTCGGGAAGGTAGGGAGGGGGGCATGATGCTACCCTGAATTTGTGGGACCCCAAAAACTTGCAAATATGAGCGATGCATCCAAAAGAAACACTTGTCCCCTCCCCGCATGATTTTGCCCTACCTAAATTTGAAGTCAAGCCAAAGGTGGTTCAAAAAAGGTAATCAAAAGGCATGGATTGTTCATCATTTTCTACATAGCTAGGGAAAATACCATACTGCCATACCAGTGTCTTAGAAAATATCCCTTCAAATAGTTTGGCAACATGTTTATCAACTTTAATGCTTACTATATGACATAAGAAAACTATTTGATTTGGTTTTTCATTTTTCTGTTTTTTTAATTTTTCTGCCCATTTGAATCTTGGTCAAATCATAGGTTTGACCAAGACTTAGACAACTTTAACACGTGAAAACGAATAAGTAAGCATGGATCCTTCTTAGTCACTCCAAAATGTACCAATTGATAGATGTGTTAACTTTGCGTCATGGAAAAAAATAATGTCATGTAAATGAGTTAACTTGGATTTCCTACCCTTGAATCCATAGGAAACTTTATTCTAATGCACTATATTAATCAATCGAGTTTTTACACCAACAGGTATGTCACTTACGTGTGGTGCCCACGCATGAGGTCCCACACTTCAGTGGGCACAAGTCACGTGCAATAGGTACGCAAACTCCCAGCCATCTTCTTTGTCAAGAGAAGAGGCATCAGGATGCGTACTGGACGTCTCTGAGTCCTTCAGGATCCTTCGGTTGTCCCTCTCACAAAAAAAAACAAATATCTCTCATTCTCGGCCTCGCTCGACTCGCTCGCTCGCTCGCACCTCCTGCTCACTGACAAACCCTGCACAACCGTCAACATGATCACCCGAAAAAGGGGAGACACCATAATGCTCTCCCTTCTTCTCTCCTTCCGAGCGATCCCTCTTCCTCCGAGTTTCACTCGACGGGCAAACACACATGTGCTGCATAGTAATAATAAAAAGGTACTGTACAAAAATCGATAGACGAATCTATAATTAAATAGGTTAAACTAGGGTTTTGCCTAGTTCTACAGATCAAGGTTAAAAAAAATCCAACTACGGGGTTCGAACAAGACGATTCTAATCCAATAATTTTTTCGACCTTATCCAAATGGCCTCAAACTATAGGGTTAGCATCTGGTGCAGTATGTGTGAAAATGTATGCACTATGTGTGCTATAACTTGTATGTCTTTCAAATTTGAACCAAATTTGAATAAGTTTGAAATATTTGAAAAGGGGCTTTTGGCCTAAACGTTTGAAACCAAAACCACAACTCTTCATGCATGCTTGACTTCATAAGACAGAGTTTAGCTAGGGTTAGGGGGTAGATACATGATTTTCCTGGTTTGGATATGTCTAGACCTTGTTTATCAACTTAATTGAATGCTTACTATATGACATAAGAAGACTACGTGCCTTGGTTTTTCATTTTTTCATTTTTTAAAAAAAATTATGCCCATTTGAATCTTGGTCAAATCCTAGGTTTGACCATGGTTTAAACAAGTTTAAATCAAGAATATGAAAAATTAAGAATCTATCCTTCTTAGTCACTCCAAAATGTAGCTCTTGGGAGGGTTTTTGAAATTTCCATGTTTGAAACCAAAAACCACTTCTCTTCATGCATCCTGTGGTTTTGGGTTTCAAACATGGAAATTTCAAGAACCTCCCAAAAACTTCATTTTAGACTGACTAAGAAGGATACAAGCTTCCCTTTTCATTTTCATGTTCTAAACTTGTTTAAATCCTGGTCAAACCAAAGATTCAAATATATGGGTATAAAATTCAAAAAAAAATAGAAAAATAAAAAAACCAAAGCACATAGCATTCTTATGTCATATAGTAAGCATTAAAGTTGATAAACAAGGTCTAGACATATTCAAACCATAAAAAATCATGTATATATCTACCCCTAACCCTAAACTCTGTCTTATGAAGTCAAGCATGCATTAAGAGAATTGGTTTTTGGTTTCAAACATGGATATTTAGAAAACCCTCCCAAGAGCTAAATTTTGGAGTGACTAAGAAGGATAGATGCTTAATTTTTCATATTCATGATTTAAACTTGTTCAAATCTTGGTCAAACCTAGGATTTGACCAAGATTCAAATGGGCCTAAAAATTCAAAAAAATTCAAATTTTTTTGAAAAACCAAGGTCTTCTTATGTCATATAGTAAGCATTCAATTAAGATGATAAACAAGGTCTAGACATATTCAAACAAGAAAAATCATGTATCTACCACCTAACCCTAAACTTTGTTTCATGAAGTCAAGCATGAAGATATGTGGTTTTTGGTTTCGAACATGGAAATTTCAAAAACCCTCCCAAGAGCTTCATTTTAAAGTGACTAAGAAGCATACATGCTTACTTTTTCATATTCATGTTTTAAACTTATTCAAATCTTGGTGAAACCAAGGATTTGACCAAGATTCAAATGGGTATACAAATTCAAAAAAAACAAGGTCTTCTTATGTTATATAGTAAGCATTCAATTAAGTTGATAAACAAGGTCTAGACATATTCAAACCAGGAAAATCATGTATCTACCCCTAACCCTAAACTCTGTCTTATGAAGTCAAGCATGCATGAAGAGAAGTGGTTTTTGGTTTCAAACATGGAAATTTCAAAAACCCTCCCAAGAGCTACATTTTGGAGTGACTAAGAAGGATAGATGCTTAATTTTTCATACAGTAAGCATTCAATTAAGTTGATAAACAAGGTCTAGACATATTCAAGCCAGAGAAATCATGTATCTACCCCCTAACCCTAAACTTTGTCTCATGAAGTCAAGCATGATGATATGTGGTTTTTGGTTTCAAACATGGAAATTTCAAAAACCCTCCCAAGAGCTTCATTTTGAAGTGATTAATTAAGAAGCATACATGCATGCTTACTTTTTCATATTCATGTTTTAAACTTATTCAAATCTTGGTGAAACCTAGGATTTGACCAAGATTCAAATCCGTATAAAAATTTAAAAATAAAATAAAAAAACAAGGTCTTCTTATGTTATATAGTAGGCATTCAATTAAGTTGATAAACAAGGTCTAGACATATTCAAAGAAGAAAAATCATGCATGTATCTACCCCTAACCCTAAGCATGTATCTCGTTGTTTGCCCTATGATACAATATCTACCTATGTTACACTAATCTCCTCTCTCCTACTTAATTAGCTGCCACATCAGCAGTTTTGTGGGACCAATGTGTATGATACTAGCACTATCATGTGGGTACCTAAATCTCGAGTCAAAGTTTGACACGAAACCGATGTGGACTTTATTAATGGTGGAAGGGAGTAACAATCATAAGCACATTATTATTATTGATTGAACAACATTTTATTTGATGTGCCATAAGAAGTTTAGAAACTCCTAGCCCCTGGAGGTGGCGTTTTGGCACACGCGTGCATATGCACCCATTATTTAAAATAATAATAAAACAATTATATAAATGTTAAAAAAATTTGACATAATTTTTTTGGTATACATTGTGACATCCTATGTTCGTTCATAAGTTTTCGTGGAAAAACAACATTTTGTGTGGTGTGTACAAAAAAGGCAGAAATTGTACTGTACGTAGTCGTGTTACAGCATCAAAATTTGTCTTTTTTACAGGAGCCGCATAATTTTTTTAAAAAAAACTTATGTACCAACATAAAATGTTTAGATATACATGTAATATTTTAGTTTAGAATTTTTTTGACACTTTGAAATGTGGATTCACATAATGGATTCCTCTACCTCGACCCCCTTGGATTTCTGAACAGACTTACAGTACTACTAGTAGGGCCTACTATTTTTTATTATTATTACCTACTGCAGCCAAAATTTAATCTCATCGAGCGGTAAAATTCCCCGCCAACGCTCAAATATCTCGCGCCGCAAAGTTTCAGATCTGCGAATATTTTTTTCCCTCAAAAGAAGGACTGCAAAATTCCCTTTTTCTCCTCTATCGCCCAGCTTCGCCCTAGTTTCGCCCGCAAGCCCTCAGAGAAACCGCCACTCTTACCTACCTACCACCTTCACGGCCGCCGCACCGGAAAATCACCGCCGCACTTCGCCGTTCAAGCTGCCACGGCTTCAAACCTCGAGGCTGCCCTATCCGCTTGATCCGTACCTACTCCGGCGTCCGCTGCACCGTATCTCGTTCGCCGACTCTATCGACCACCGCACCTGACCAGCTTCGTCGACACCGACGTCCCCGTGCACTGCACATCATCTGCTTCACCGACCTTCTACTTCGGCCGGCGCGCTGAACACTTCATCGACCGCCCAGCATGTCCTTCTCCGACCCCTGATGTCTACGGGTGCTTCTATTCTTGTAGACAGTGCTGGGCCTCCAAGAGCAGAGGTTTGTAGAACAGCAGCAAGTTTCCCTTAAGTGGATCACCCAAGGTTTATCGAACTCGGGGAGGAAGAGGTCAAAGATATCCCTCTCATGCAACCCTGCAACCACAAAGCAAGAAGTCTCTTGTGTCCCCAACACACCTAATAGGTGCACTAGTTCGGCGAAGAGATAGTGAAATACAGGTGGTATGAATATATATAAGCAGTAGCAACGGCACTAGAAAAGTGCTTTGCCCAGGAGAGTAAACAAGCAGTAGTAACGCAGCAATAGTAACGCAATAAAACAGTAAACAAGCAGTGATAGCAGTATTTAGGAACAAGGCCTAGGGATTAGACTTTCACTAGTGGACACTCTCAACTTTGATCACATAACAGAATAGATAAATGCATACTCTACACTCTTTTGTTGGATGATGAACACCATTGCGTAGGATTACACGAACCCTCAATGCCGGAGTTAACAAGCTCCACAATATTCAATGTTCATATTTAAATAACCTTAGAGTGCATGAAAGATCAACACGACTAAACCAAGTACTAACATAGCATGCACATCTGTCACCTTCACACTATGTAGGAGGAATAGATCACATCAATACCATCATAGCAATAGTTAACTTCATAATCTACAAGAGATCATAATCATAGCCTACGCCAAGTACTAACACGGATGCACACACTGTCACCATTACACCGTGCAGGAGGAATAAACTACTTTAATAACATCACTAGAGTAGCACACAGATAAATTGTGATACAAAACACATTGCAATCATAAAGAGATATTATTGATTGAACAACATTTTATTTGATGTGCCATAAGAAGTTTAGAAACTCCTAGCCCCTGGAGGTGGCGTTTTGGCACACGCGTGCATATGCACCCATTATTGAAAATAATAAAAAAACAATTATATAAATGTTAAAAAATCTGACATAATTTTTTTGGTATACATTGTGACATCCTATGTTCGTTCATAAGTTTTCGTGGAAAAACAACATTTTGTGTGGTGTGTACAAAAAAGGCAGAAATTGTACTGTACGTAGTCGTGTTACAGCATCAAAATTTGTCTTTTTTACAGGAGCCGCATAATTTTTTTATAAAAAACTTATGTACCAACATCAATGTTCAAGAAATCATTTATCTTAACTTATCGGTCAGACTTAACATGAAGATTAATCGCTTATCGGCTGATTAATCGATTTTATCGGTCAGCCATTTATCGGCTTATTTTTATATAAATCCTAATTTTTGACACTAAATTCTCTATAATATGTTACGAAAAAAATAATATTTGAGCATTGCACATAAGTATTACCTTGATTCCTTCCATTTGAGTAAATAATAATGGAAATTTTGAGTTAATGCATAATTCTACAAAACCATATGACGAAAATATTGACAGCCATACAAAATTTCATTAAAATTTCACTAACAACTAGCCGAAATATCGGCCGTGAGATTGAAAATCGGGCGAAATATCGGCTCTCATGCAGAAAATCAGCCAAAATATCGGTGGAGCGATAAACTGGACGATATGCTAAAATCTTATCGGTTACCACCCGATTCACGTTAAATCGGCCGATAAATCGGTATCTCGGCCGATTTTTTGAACAGTGACCAACATAAAATGTTTAGATATACATGTAATATTTTAGTTTAGAATTTTTTGACACTTTGAAATGTGGATTCACATAATGGATTCCTCTACCTCGACCCCCTTGGATTCCTGAACAGACTTACAGTACTACTAGTAGGGCCTACTATTTTTTATTATTATTACCTACTGCAGCCAAAATTTAATCTCATCGAGCGGTAAAATTCCCGCCAACGCCCAAATATCTCGCGCCGCAAAGTTTCAGATCTGCAAATATTTTTTCCCTCAAAAGAAGGACTGCAAAATTCCCTTTTTCTCCTCTATCGCCCAGCTTCGCCCTAGTTTCGCCCGCAAGCCCTCAGAGAAACCGCCACTCTTACCTACCTCCCACCTTCACGGCCGCCGCACCGGAAAATCACCGCCGCACTTCGCCGTTCAAGCTGCCACGGCTTCAAACCTCGAGGATGCCCTATCCGCTTGATCCGTACCTACTCCGGCGTCCGCCGCACCGTATCTCGTTCGCCGACTCTATCGACCACCGCACCTGACCAGCTTCGTCGACACCGACGTCCCCGTGCATTGCACATCATCTGCTTCACCGACCTTCTACTTCGGCCGGCGCGCCGAACACTTCATCGACCGCCCAGCATGTCCTTCTCCGACCCCTGATGTCTACGGGTGCTTCTATTCTTGTAGACAGTGCTGGGCCTCCAAGAGCAGAGGTTTGTAGAACAGCAGCAAGTTTCCCTTAAGTGGATCACCCAAGGTTTATCGAACTCAGGGAGGAAGAGGTCAAAGATATCCCTCTCATGCAACCCTGCAACCACAAAGCAAGAAGTCTCTTGTGTCCCCAACACACCTAATAGGTGCACTAGTTCGGCGAAGAGATAGTGAAATACAGGTGGTATGAATATATATAAGCAGTAGCAACGGCACCAGAAAAGTGCTTTGCCCAGGAGAGTAAACAAGCAGTAGTAACGCAGCAATAGTAACACAATAAAACAGTAAACAAGCAGTGATAGCAGTATTTAGGAACAAGGCCTAGGGATTAGACTTTCACTAGTGGACACTCTCAACTTTGATCACATAACAAAATAGATAAATGCATACTCTACACTCTTTTGTTGGATGATGAACACCATTGCGTAGGATTACACGAACCCTCAATGCCGGAGTTAACAAGCTCCACAATATTCAATGTTCATATTTAAATAACCTTAGAGTGCATGAAAGATCAACACGACTAAACCAAGTACTAACATAGCATGCACACTTGTCACCTTCACACTATGTAGGAGGAATAGATCACATCAATACCATCATAGCAATAGTTAACTTCATAATCTACAAGAGATCATAATCATAGCCTACGCCAAGTACTAACACGGATGCACACACTTGTCACCATTACACCGTGCGGGAGGAATAAACTACTTTAATAACATCACTAGAGTAGCACACGGATAAATTGTGATACAAAACACATTGCAATCATAAAGAGATATAAATAAGCACTTCACTATGCCATTCATAACGGTGAATAAGTATTACGTGAAATATAGCCTAAGAGACCCACACGGTGCACACACTCGTCACCTTTACACACGTGGGACAAGGAGTCTCCGGAGATCACATAAGTAAAACCCACTTGACTAGCATAATGACATCTAGATTACAAGCATCATCATATGAATCTCAATCATGTAAGGCAGCTCATGAGATTATTGTATTGAAGTACATAGGAGAGAGATGAACCACATAGCTACCGGTACAGCCCCGAGCCTCGATGGAGAACTACTCCCTCCTCATGGGAGACAGCAGCGTTGATGAAGATGGCGGTGGTGTCGATGGAGGAGCCTTCTGGGGGCACTTCCCCGTCCCGGCGGCGTGCCGGAACAGAGACTCCTATCCCCCAGATCTTGGCTTCGCGATGGCGGCGGCTCTGGAAGGTTTCTCGTACCGTGGCTTTTTCGTCTCGTGGTTTTAGATCCAGGGGCTTTATATAGGCGAAGAGGCGGCGTCAGAAGGTCGAAGGGGCGCCGACACTATAGGGGGGCGCAGGCCCCCCCTTGGCCGCGCCGGCCTAGGGTTTGGTGGGCCTGTGCCCCCTCTCTGGCGGTTCTCGTGTGTTCTGGATGCTTCCGGGAAAAATAGGAACCTGGGCGTTGATTTCGTCCAATTCCGAGAATATTTCTTTACTAGGATTTCTGAAACCAAAAACAGCAGAAAACAAGAACTGGCACTTCGGCATCTTGTTAATAGGTTAGTTCCAGAAAATGCACGAATATGACATAAAATGTGCATATAACATGTAGATATCATCAATAATGTGGCATGGAACATAAGAAGTTATCGATACGTCGGAGACGTATCAGCATCCCCAAGCTTAGTTCTGCTCGTCCCGAGCGAGTAAACGATAACAAAGATAATTTCTGGAGTGACATGCCATCATAACCTTGATCATACTATTGTAAGCATATGTAATGAATGCAGCGATCAAAACAATGGTAATGACATGAGTAAACAAATGAATCATAAAGCAAAGACTTTTCATGAATAGTACTTCAAGACAAGCATCAATAAGTCTTGCATAAGAGTTAACTCATAAAGCAATAAATCAAAGTAAAGGTATTGAAGCAACACAAAGGAAGATTAAGTTTCAGCGGTTGCTTTCAACTTATAACATGTATATCTCATGGATAATTGTCAACATAGAGTAATATAACAAGTGCAATATGCAAGTATGTAGGAATCAATGCACAGTTCACACAAATGTTTGCTTCTTGAGGTGGAGAGAAATAGGTGAACTGACTCAACATAAAAGTAAAAAGAATGGTCCTTCAAAGAGGAAAGCATCGATTGCTATATTTGTGCTAGAGCTTTTATTTTGAAAACATGAAACAATTTTGTCAACGGTAGTAATAAAGCATATGAGTTATGTAAATTATATCTTACAAGTTGCAAGCCTCATGCATAGTATACTAATAATGCCCGCACCTTGTCCTAATTAGCTTGGACTACCGGATCATCGCAATACACATGTTTTAACCAAGTGTCACAATGGGGTACCTCCATGCCGCCTGTACAAAGGTCTAAGGAGAAAGCTCGCATTTTGGATTTCTCGCTTTTGATTATTCTCAACTTAGACATCCATACCGGGACAACATGGACAACAGATAATGGACTCCTCTTTAATGCATAAGCATGTGGCAACAATTAGTGTTCTGATATGAGATTGAGGATATATGTCCAAAACTGAAACTTCCACCATGAATCATGGCTTTAGTTAGCGGCCCAATGTTCTTCTCTAACAATATGCATGCTCCAACCATTAAGGTGGTAGATCTCTCTTACTTCAGACAAGACGGACATGCATAGCAACTCACATGATATTCAACAAATAATAGTTGATGGCATCCCCAGAAGCATGGTTATCGCACAACAAGCAACTTAATAAGAGATAAAGTGCATAAGTACATATTCAATACCACAATAGTTTTTAAGCTATTTGTCCCATGAGCTATATATTGCAAAGGTGAATGACGGAAATTTTAAAGGTAGCACTCAAGCAATTTACTTTGGAATGGCGGAGAAATACCATGTAGTAGGTAGGTATGGTGGACACATATGGCATAGTAGTTGGCTCAAGGATTTTGGATGCATGAGAAGTATTCCCTCTCGATACAAGGTTTAGGCTAGCAAGGTTTATTTGAAACAAACATAAGGATGAACGGTGCAGCAAAACTCACATAAAAGACATATTGTAAACATTATAAGACTCTACACCGTCTTCCTTGTTGTTCAAAACTCAATACTAGAAATTATCTAGACTTTAGAGAGACCAAATATGCAAACCAAATTAGCAAGCTCTAAGTGTTTCTTCATTAATGGGTGCAAAGTATATGATGCAAGAGCTTAAACATGAGCACAACAATTGCCAAGTATCAAATTATTCAAGACATTTAAGAATTACTACATGTAGCATTTCCCGATTCCAACCATATAACAATTTAACGAAGAAGATTCAACCTTCACCATGAATACTATGAGTAAAGCCTAAGGACATACTTGTCCATATGCAACAGCGGAGCGTGTCTCTCTCCCATACAGTGAATGCTAGGATCCATTTTATTCAAACAAAACAAAAACAAAAACAAACCGACGCTCCAAGCAAAGTACATAAGATGTGACGGAATAAAAATATAGTTTCAGGGGAGGAACCCGATAATGTTGTCGATGAAGAAGGGGATGCCTTGGGCATCCCCAAGCTTAGATGCTTGAGTCTTCTTGAAATATGCAGGGATGAACCACGGGGCATCCCCAAGCTTAGAGCTTTCACTCTCCTTGATCATAGTATATCATCCTCCTCTCTTGACCCTTGAAAACTTCCTCCACACCAAACTCAAAGCAAACTCATTAGAGGGTTAGTGTACAATAAAAATTAACATGTTCAGAGGTGACACAATCATTCTTAACACTTCTGGACATTGCATAAAGCTACTGGACATTAATGGATCAAAGAAATTCATCCAACATAGCAAAAGAGGCAATGCGAAATAAAAGGCAGAATCTGTCAAAACAGAACAGTCCGTAAAGATGGATTTTATTGAGGCACCAGACTTGCTCAAATGAAAATGCCCAAATTGAATGAAAGTTGCGTACATATCTGAGGATCACGCACGTAGATTGGCTTAATTTTCTGAGCTACCTACAGGGAGGCAGGTCGAAATTCGTGACAGCAAAGAAATTTGAAACTGCGCAGTAATCCAAATCTAGTATGAACTTTACTATCAAAGACTTTACTTGGCACAACAAAACACAAAACTAAGATAAGGAGAGGTTGCTACAGTAGTAACAACTTCCAAGACTCAAATACAAAATAAAAGTACTGTAGCAAAATAAACACATGGGTTATCTCCCAAGAAGTTCTTTCTTTATAGCCATTAAGATGGGCTCAGCAGTTTTAATGATGCACTCGCAAGAAATAGTATTTGAAGAAAAAGAGAGCATCAAGAAGCAAATCCAAAACATATTTAAGTCTAACATGCTTCCTATGCATAGGAATCTTGTAAATAAACATGTTCATGAAGAGCAAAGTAACAAGCATAGGAAGATAAAACAAGTGTAGCTTCAAAAATTTCAGCACATAGAGAGGCATTTTAGTGACATGAAAATTTCTACAACCATATTTTCCTCTCTCATAATAACTTTCAGTAGTATCATGAGCAAACTCAACAATATAACTATCACATAAAGCATTCTTATCATGGGTCTCATGCATAAAATTATTACTCTCCACATAAGCATAGTCAATTTTATTAGTTGTAGTGGGAGCAAATTCAACAAAGTAGCTATCATTATTATTCTCATCATCAAATATAGGAGGCAAAGTATCATCAAAGTAAATTTTCTCCTCAATGCTTGGGGGACTAAAAATATCATGCTCATCAACACCAGCTTCCCCAAGCTTAGAATTTTCCATATCATTAGCAACAATGGTATTCAAAGTATTCATGCTAATATGTTCCATGGGTTTTTTAATTTTCGCATCAGACCATCCATGTCTTAAATCAGGAAATAGAATAAGAAGCTCATTGTTGTCCATTATGCCAAACTAGTGTAAACAAGAAACAAAAAGATGCAATTGCAGGATCTAAAGGAAATAGCTTCGAGTACTTACAACGGCGAAAATAGCTTAGTAGCCGAGATCCGGAGTGTGAGTACCTTTTACCTTTCCTCCCCGACAACGGCGCCGGAGAATAGCTTGATGTCTACGGGTGCTTCTATTCTTGTAGACGGTGCTTGGGCCTCCAAGAGCGAGAGGTTTGTAGAACAGCAGCAAGTTTCCCTTAAGTGGATCACCCAAGGTTTATCGAACTCAGGGCGGAAGAGGTCAAAGATATCCCTCTCATGCAACCCTGCAACCACAAAGCAAGAAGTCTCTTGTGTCCCCAACACACCTAATAGGTGCACTAGTTCAGCGAAGAGATAGTGAAATACAGGTGGTATGAATATATATAAGCAGTAGAAACGGCACCAGAAAAGTGCTTTGCCCAGGACAGTAAACAAGCAGTAGTAACGCAGCAGTAGTAATGCAATAAAACAGTAAACAAGCAGTGATAGCAGTATTTAGGAACAAGGCCTAGGGATTAGACTTTCACTAGTGGACACTCTCAACTTTGATCACATAACAGAATAGATAAATGCATACTCTACACTCTTTTGTTGGATGATGAACACCATTGCGTAGGATTACACGAACCCTCAATGCCGGAGTTAACAAGCTCCACAATATTCAATGTTCATATTTAAATAACCTTAGAGTGCATGAAAGATCAACACGACTAAACCAAGTACTAACATAGCATGCACACTCGTCACCTTCACACTATGTAGGAGGAATAGATCACATCAATACCATCATAGCAATAGTTAACTTCATAATCTACAAGAGATCATAATCATAGCCTACGCCAAGTACTAACACGGATGCACACACTGTCACCATTACACCGTGCGGGAGGAATAAACTACTTTAATAACATCACTAGAGTAGCACACAGATAAATTGTGATACAAAACACATTGCAATCATAAAGAGATATAAATAAGCACTTCACTATGCCATTCATAACGATGAATAAGTATTCTGTGAAATATAGCCTAAGAGACCCACACGGTGCACACACCTGTCACCTTTACACACGTGGGACAAGGAGTCTCCGGAGATCACATAAGTAAAACCCACTTGACTAGCATAATGACATCTAGATTACAAGCATCATCATATGAATCTCAATCATGTAAGGCAGCTCATGAGATTATTGTATTGAAGTACATAGGAGAGAGATGAACCACATAGCTACCGGTATGACCCCGAGCCTCGATGGAGAACTACTCCCTCCTCATGGGAGACAGCAGCGTTGATGAAGATGGCGGTGGTGTAGATCTCGGGGGCACTTCCCCGTCCCGGCGGCGTGCCGGAACAGAGACTCCTGTCCCCCAGATCTTGGCTTCGCGATGGCGGCGGCTCTGGAAGGTTTCTCGTACCGTGGCTTTTTCGTCTCGTGGTTTTAGGTCCAGGGGCTTTATATAGGCGAAGAGGCGGCGTCAGAAGGTCGAAGGGGCGCCGACACTATAGGGGGCGCGGGCCCCCTTGGCCGCACCGGCCTAGGGTTTGGTGGGCCCGTGCCCCCTCTCCGGCGGTTCTCGTGTGTTCCGGATGCTTCCGGGCAAAATAGGAACATGGGCGTTGATTTCGTCCAATTCCGAGAATATTTCGTTACTAGGATTTCCGAAACCAAAAACAACAGAAAACGAGAACCGGCACTTCGGCATCTTGTTAATTGGTTAGTTCCAGAAAATGCACGAATATGACATAAAATGTGCATATAACATGTAGATATCATCAATAATGTGGCATGGAACATAAGAAATTATCGATACGTCGGAGACGTATCAACCCCCCAAGATCTGCTTCCCCGGCACCCACCGCAACAGCAGTCCCCTCGCCAACCTCCACGTAACCCGTAAGAACGCGGAACACGTCTAAACGCCGCCCAGAAATAGGTAACCAGACATCCCTGCGCGTTTTGTTCTGTTAGGAGTATTGCAGCTGACTGTATTTCTGAATTCTTGCTATATTTTTAACTTACAAGTGCTTTCGTTGGTAACCACCTCATCCTTTAGATTTAAACACGACGCATAAGTATTTTTTTCCCTGACCTAACCCACCCATTTGCTGAAACTCTACATGGTATCAGAGCCTAGGTTTCCTTCCTGCTAGTGCTAGCCGCCCCAAACAGTACCATACAAGTTCTTCCTTTGACCACAAAAACCACAGTTGAGATGTAGAAATCCAGGCGGCGGGAGGCCGCATCAGGTGCTATGCGTGGGTTGCGGCTATCACACACAGCGATGTGAGTTGTGTGAGATCGGCGGCTGCTCGCGCGGGGACAAAGAAGAGGGTGAAGATCGTTTTGGTTTAGAAAGGAGAGAAGAGGAAGTTAATCTGTGGCAGAGATCCGGATCCGTGCGAGGGGGAGATGTTGGAGGCGTGCGGAGTGGGCCGAGCCTTTGAGCGCAGGGCGGAGCCGGAGGTTGGTGCTGGACGTTGACCAGCGCGAGCCGGTCGATGTGGCCAGGTGCGGTCTGCCAGGTTGGCCAGGGCACGCAGACGAGGCGCCATCCAAGTGGAAGTGAGGAGAAAATGGAGATGTGAGGCTGTGAGGATATGTTGTGATGGAGTTGATGAGGCTGCGGTTGAGTCGTGATGGAGTTGATGAGGTTGCGGTTTAGTGGTGATGGTGATGGTTGTGGATATGTCCAGGGGAAAGGCATGCGTGCCTGAGGTGAGACTGGTTGAGGCCTGACCGGGGGATAGGCATGGGTGCTTGAGGAGTGGATGGTTGAGGCAGGAGTTGGCTGCGGGTTTGTGGGAGAGACGGAAGAGGTCAGTGGCCGGGCAGTGGAGAAGAGAGGCTGAGGACATTGAGGCGAGTGTGGATGGTTCTGCGAAACTTGTGTGGTGAGGCAGCCGGGGTTGTTGAGGACGTGTATGGTTAGGAGTTGTGCGTATCCCAGATGGTTGAAGCTGGATGTCTTCGCTGCTGATGAAGAGATGAATCGAGATGACAAGATGATGGAAAGTGCAATGATGTCATGTATCCTAGGAGTTATGCTGAAAGTTCTTTACTCGTCGTTGTCATATGTGTCATGTTGTTGTTGCAAGATGACCATGGTTGTTTACCCATGATCATCTTGAGGGGGTGTGTTGGACCATGAGTGAGTTTAGTAGTAGCGCTGTAGTAATATTGTATCCAGTGTGAGGCCCATAGAGGCTCATGTCCAGTGGTATTGTAACCCTAACTCAGATGATATAAATACAGAGTGTGGTGGTCTGAGTGATTTAACCCACCCATTCGCTGAAACTCTACAAAATATGAGCCACCAATCATGAACCGTTGAATGCTCTACATGTCCACGATTGACAACAACAACAACAAAGCCTTTATTCCCAAACAAGTTGGGGTAGGCTATACAAGTCCACCATTGACACGATTACAATTTCTCACTATTTGGCCGTAGGCTACTGCTCTAGTTACATCATGTTTGATATCTTTCTGTGATCCTGTATTACATGTTTATGCACGTCATAATGCTTCTACTACTGTTTGGTGTCAATTTAATTATAGTAAACCCCTGACTCGTAACTGTTTGTTGTTATTACACGTGCAGCAGGCACATCTTACACTCGAAACGTAGAGTAAAGCTCGCCTATAATCATGTAAGTACCTGCTGTTTTTTTTATATTGCTTAATGCAAACTTCTATATCTTGGATCCTGTTTCGTTTACAATTGGCCTCTCCTTCATGCAGAGGAGAAACGAGTGAGGCACCGGGTTCTTTCCGTCCAAGTACCCGATGAGGTCAGTGTGACTCAAAAAAAGCTCACGTAAGTTCCCTTTTTTTGGAATGTTAATTTACCTCCCGTGCGTAGTTCAATTGCATCATTTTCTGTATGTTGCACTACCTAAGTTGCCTAATGGAATCTAATAAAATATAAACAATGACCATATGGAACATTGCACACTCGCCTTTGACCCATCCGGCATCCGGCATGCCCGGGTATAAGTTACATGATTTGGCTATGTTAAACAAGTCCTGAAATTCTATTATGTTAATTTTTTGCCTGTTGCTTCATTGAGTTTGCCTCGTTGTTCCATGGCTAGTGCATGAAGTTTGATAGAAATGATCCTAGCTGAAATGATGCACTTCGTGTTTTTTATTGCTTTATTCCTAACCTAGCTTCCTATTCTACTTGAAACATGATTGCTTTATTCCTAACCTAGCTTCCTATTCTACTTGAAACATGATTGCTTTATTCCTAACCTAGCTTCCTATTCTACTTGAAACATTGTGAAAAAAATAGTTATATTACTTGTTTAAATGTCTAGCTTTATTTTTCTGAGTCCCATTGACATGATGTGGTATATCCATATTCAAATGATCTGGGTTGTTTATATAATACGCTCCATGTTCAATTGCTTCATTCATTTTCTAGTAATCTACTAGTAAGTAGCACGTGCTTTGCACGTCACGACATATATAATTTTAAAATATATTTCCATATTTTATTTGATGTTGATAATTATTATTTTTTGCTAAAATTCGTCACAAAGCCTAAAGTTTGGCTTTTGAAAAACTAATACACCCTAAAAGAAGTAATGGAAGGAGTAATATGTGAGTTCACTACAATTAAGTTTTTTAGTCAGTATGAAATAGAAGTATACCCTAATACGAAAGTGACAAAACTTTTTCATGGACACCCCATTAGGATTATGTATATTTTTGTGATTAGAGTCGAGAATTTTTAAGGATCTATCTTACCTTTTGCGGCATGCATATTGCACGGCAAGACTATCTAATTTATATATTTCTACCATATTTTTTGAAATTTAAAATACATTATCCAATATCTATGTATAAATTTACTACCTCAATACTTTTTATGTGACCCACACATGGCCGCCGTTAGATTTTATATCAAAACTGGTTTGTCATGGGGAAAAAAGTTAGACCTTAATATGAGTAAATACGAAATATTAGTACTAAATTAATATATAATATTTTATCAGCCTTGGTTGGTGGACCAATGAACTTCGTATCTTCGAGCTTGAAGATGGTTCTTGTAACATAGTAATTGCTATTTGTTTTCCTAGCACGGAATTATATATCAATATCTTCACATAACCATGTACGATGAAGATGATTTTTTTCATAACACAGTGCCAATGTAGACGATGGCTTGTACTTCTATAAACTCCCAAAACAAAAATGTTTTCTTGAGTAAAACAAAAGAACGGCTGAGATTAAATGATACATGTTTGGTATTAGGGGTGAGATGGCTGAGATTAAATGATACCATGATACCCTTTCGGGGATTACACTATTTTAAATTTTGAGGGTATATGAAAGCTAAAGCCTTAGATTTTGTTGGCAAGTGAATGTTGTCATTGGCCCTGTTATGGATTTTGCATTTCTATTGCCACTACTTGTACTGACATCTCGCTTCATTCGTGTTTAATTCGGTCCCATTGGTACTCGAACCCGGGTGGGCTGGCTACGCACTCGCAAGCCTTGCCACTGAGCTAGCACTCAGTTCTCAGATTAAGCAATGCCTCGTGATGCTTAATTTAAATGTTATGGCACTTCATACAAGCCATACAATTAATTGTTGCATTGACCTTCTACATTGTCGAAGGCACTATCTGAGTCATGCTTAAATCAATCATACATTGTTTTCCTAATTGTATCCAATCCAACATGCACATGTTTGAACTGTATTTGGCTATTTGCTAGATTTCTTCTGTGCAGTGACCTGGCTTCGTTATTGGGCACATGATGTCTAGTTGCTTGGTTCATTGTATACATCATCGCCATGATCTAGTTTGGTTTGTTCTAAGAGGCATGTGGCTTAACTGGTTTCTTTGTTATATCTGCCCATGGTTCTTTCAAAATTATGTCAACGAGTGCTTGTTTGTTTGCCGTGTATTGTATTGCATTTTAACTTGTTTTGTCTTAGTTTCAGCCTCGCAAACAAAGCTGTAATGTCGGTAGGGACAACCCATTTATCAAGTGTTGCGGTCATTTCACGGAGCAACAAGTGATGATGGCACATGCTCTCATTGGTCCACCGAGTCCAATGACACCAACCGTTCCATAAGAAATAGATGTACGAGGCTCTATTTTGGATTGCTTGCTATGTTATATCAGCTCAATGATGCTCTTGAAATTGGAGGTCTTTTATTGCATCATATGATGTTGTAACTTGTTTTATCTAAATTTCAGGCTTCAAATTAAGTAACAGTAAAATGGAACTAACTAGGACTCACCACAGCGCTTTGGCGTTCAGGACCGTCGGATCAGCTCAACCAATGCTCCAGATCAAAATATTAATCCCGAACCGTCGTTAACCTCGTTTACTTCTACAAATCGCAGTTAATGGGTCAGCCCACCGTAACAGGGCTGCTACTCTGCGGATCAACTCAGGCTATTCCTGGTTAATCGGGCCGTGAAGAGGTCATATGGGCTGTATTGGATTATCCCATGTACTATTATTTTTTTCGTCATCCTCCTCGAGTCCTCGTGGCCAGCAAAAGAAACCAAACGCACCCGTTCGCCGTTCTCCCTCGCTCTGCCCGCCCCTTGCCTCTTCGGCGTTTTACCTCCTCGAGCGATTCGTGCCGGCAAAGAACCATTGAACCATCTCTCTCAGTTTTCGATCGATTTCGAATAGGACACGATCCCCCCCACCCCCCCCCACCACCACCACCACCCACACACCCAACCCAATTCGTGCGCTTCTTCTCTGGCGCCGGCGTGATGCAGATGGTTCGCAGCCAGCAGACTGGGTTCGTCCATGCAAGACTGGGACTCCTATATTCTCCTGTGGACCCAGTCCACCCTCAGAGCAGCGCCTCCTATTTCGTTCGTGCAGGCGGCACTGTAATCATGGTCAGCAAACTGAAACCGCTGGCGGCATCGCAATCATGGCGGTACAAATTTTGACCCTCACTCTTCTGTAATTATGGTTATTAAGATCGTAGTTATTGTCAATTTTTCTTTCCTTCATATATAATGTGCAGCTAGCAGTCTTCTTTCTTTACCCCTTCCATCTCGTCTTTGGCCTCCCACTGTTCTTCACTAATGACCTTGCTTAGGGTTGCTTTTTTGTCTTCCCAATATATTTCTTCTTCTCAGTAGTTCCATGACACCAGTATTAGGTACCGATTTGACTTGCTGTTGTTTGTTTCAGGGATTGCCGTGCTCGTTCGTTTGGGAATCAGAAACTGCTAAGAGCACGTGTGTGACTTTCAGCTATGACCATGGCTGCAGGACAGGTACAATCCCATGACACACTTCAACATGAAGCCATTTCTTTTCTGTATTCATAACCCGTGTATATCATAGGATATACCTTAATAAAGTAAAAAATGACAAAAAGTTCACTTTAATGGGAAAAGTTATGCATTGGCACTGTCCTATTGCCCAGGCTGCTTCCCCATCTGACCATGTAAATTGCCGACCTCTGCGCCGTTGACATACATATGAAACTCGTGTTTAAAGGTCGTAGATAGCTGTCCGATTTTCATACGGTTATATTGTCTGTTGGATGAATTCACTGAAGACGATGGGTTAAACTTGTACATTGTGCAAGGAAAACTTAGAGAGTGGATTACAAGAGGTGAAGTCCGTTGCTCACAGCCAAGTAATGGTTTTAGGTCATGATTTTCCCCTACTTTTCCATTAATCTAGGTGAAAGAAGGCCACATCACAGTGGCCTATAAAAGTCATATTTGGTTGTTTATTTAACCTTTATTGCTTCCATGTTTTGCAGCTAATTAGCATCTTGTTGGCTGATGTTCAATCAGTGCTAGAAGTTATGGAAGATATTGGCAAAAATGTCCTCGAAATGATGTCTAATCAACATTCATGTGTTTTGTCTGAGTACCGAACTCCATGACGTTTGATCAAATACGAAATTTTAGGTAAAGGCCATATGTTCCTTGCCATGGTATCTTTCAGCTCTCAGATTCTATTATGTGCTTATATCCTGTCACTATTCAGGGAAGTTCATATGGCTACACTGATTCAAATTGGGTTCCATATGTGTTCTCTCAGGCGAGTGAGGGCTGGATCTTGCCCTCTGCTCTTTATTTTGAATTGTTGCACTGAAGTGAGGATTTGATCTTGCCCCGAAACCAATCCAAAGGACCATTTACTGCCAATATTGAGCAACCAAGTAACCTGAAACAGCACCAATGGAATATATAATTTATTTTTCTGTCGTGTGTGATGCTGGTTTGTATATCTCAAAGATGATCTTCAGTAAGTACTAGAAATTCACTCTTTCAGAACGCTCGGGGTAAAACAAGCAATATTTTTATCAGTTCCTTTTAGGAGTAATCATTTAACTGTTATGTAGGTACTATTAAGAAATCAGGCCACATAGCACTCTGAAAGAAAGGAGCTTTGGCTGTTGGACTCACTGCATCAGTTCACAAGTATGCAGTACCACGAGAATGGACACTTGAGGGATGTGCACAGGTCGTGTTAACAGAGACATATTCCTTATACTGATGAGTTTGGTAAGATAAACGAACAAGATAGATAGTAAATACGCTTCAATGTATAAGCATTTAAATTTCAGAAGTTACTATTAATCTCTTCTCCTCTGAATTTTCCAAATGTACTCGCATGTATTCGTTGGAGGCATGGAGCCACAAAGCATTAGCTCTGTGATAGTGCAACCTTGGATGTACTCGATCCATGTTTGAAGGTTGTAGCTTACATCACTAGAGGGCAGTGCCATATTTCCTAGAAAATTTCGTTGGATTCAAATTAAGAGCTATGGCATATGACAGCTTGAAGAGGGCCACTTTCACACAAGTCTTGAGTTGCGTGTTCTGATCCTTCCTGTCACTCATGGCAGAGATCATGTTTTGGTAAATTCATGGTAGATTTTTGCTAGAATAGCTGGTCCCACAAACGTTGGATGGATGTATTGGATGCATGCTATGTGTAGTGCGCGGTTGGAAAATCATGATTCAGGAAACTCATGCCTGTACATGGACTTTGTTTCTTTCCTCTTATTTTTGTATGTGTATTAACTTCAAGTCAAACCGTATGGTGGTTGTGTCAGTGTTGTTTTGGCTAGCTGAAAGTAGATAATCTGGGATTGCTATATAGAAGATCTTGGACAAGCCTATTGTTTAGTTACGCTGAATAAGTGTAGGCTTTTATGCAAGCAAGAATTGTTAAATGATGGGTGACTCTCTTTTGGTTAACTCCCTAGCTATTGTAAACAACCGCCGGAGTTATCTCGTGTATAAACCAACATCTATAATAAATTTGTAGGCAACCAAAACAATTTAAAACTGATGTCTATATATAAAGTCAATTACTTCTTGACACCGCTGCCATTGATCCTTCCTTCATTCAAGCACCCAGTGCAATCTTCTTAGACCGAGTTAGAGAGAACAAACAAGCTACTGTGGTAACAAACATATCATTATAATTAGAAAACCATCACTCACAAAAATTTCGACATTGCGAACACAGTCTTTATTATTTACCATTGATAACATATGGTAACTGAGAATCATAATATACTATCACCTTTCCACTGACAATACGCTCACTGAGCCACAAAGGTCAAAAAGACCAAGAAAGCAAAAAAACAATTGTAGCCCATTACCCCCATATAAAAATACTACATCTCATTTTTTTAACAAAATATTAAACTGTCCATATGGTCTCTAACCATATCTATAATTCTCTCACATATGGACGGGCGCAGCAACGCGCGCAATCATTGTCTAGTAAAGCTACAAAGCCAGAAGCAAGGGCCAATTTCTCAAGTATTGATGTTTCACAAAGCAGCAGTGAGAGTGCATATTGCTCGCATAGGCCCATGGTATCTATTGCTCAACTTAATCCGGCACAAAGAGATTTGGGGGATGCACTCCAAGAGGCAGTTGATATATTTGGGCGGGAAAACAAAGATGCTGATGAAATAATTGCCGACACACGCCAAGAGATACATGAATTGAAAAATAGGCAAACTTTGACAGAAAATGTTCTAAAGAATCTCCTATGCACTTGTCATGGTAAGCCAGTTGTGATGTGTCTGGGAATTGAAGGTGTCTAGATAAACTTTGATTCTGTTGTTCAGTCAAGTGGACTGCTGATGCCAATGCTGTAATTAATTACTGCTCAAAATTTCGTTCAAAATTTCGTGGTCTGTAATAATTGCTAATTTTGTTGTTGTACTAAAATTAGATATGTTCCATGTGGCTGCTGTATTTTGTGTGAAATAATATCCTGATGTGTACTTCAACTAAACCATAAATCGGCTACATGCTAAAAATTTGAATCTGAGCGCACGTGTGAACTGTTTTCTGCTCGTAATGCAATAAAGGATGTTTCTTCGAAGACTACGAACATGGTAGCCCATTAATATACCTTAATAATTATGCCTGCTAGCAAGATAGATGGTCCTTATTATAGTCAGGCATACCAACTTGTATGATTAAAAGTAGTTTGTACACATTAAATCTACCATATGCATTTTTCTCTGTAATAACTTTTCTTTTTACACAACTCAAAACTTGTCATGCTAATATGAAATTCGAGATGGCAAAACATGGGAAAGATAAAGATATCACCAAAAACTCTTTCCGCGAAATGCTGGGTTTTGAAGCCCAAGTCCAAGTCTTTCTCTCGCTCAAGTTTTGGAGGAACAACTCCAAGTAGAACGAGTTGCAACAGCTATGCTAAGAACAAAAGTTGACATGTTGAGATCGAGATTAGAAGCATGTGATGCCCTACCGCACGAGGCCAATCAAGTTCGTTATAATCTCCCAAAGACTAAGAAAATGCCATAGATAATTGGAGATGAACACTACATAGTGAGTACATTGGTCTTGTGAAATGTTTCCTTAGATTATGGCACCTTTCCTACTTTTGTTGGTGGATGCATTTATTCGCCGTTGGGATCAACTTGGTAGTTGTTCCCGTGGATGTTATATAAATTAATTGCATAGCCTTTTTCAATCAGTTCGAACTTAAATGGTATCATAGCCAAGGTCTCAAGTTTGAATTGTCGAACGTGTGGTTTAATTTAATCTCAGTCGGGCGGCAAAATCTCCCACCAATCCTGAAATATTTCAAACGCATTTTTGAATTGGATTAAGAAGATAGGGACAGAGATCCAGTGCCCCCACGTTCACAGGGCACAACGTGACCTGAGGATTCCCATCCACCATTCGTTTCAATCCAACGGCAAGGAAAGCAACAGCGTGACCCGATTAATTTCTGCTGAACTGAAGAGCTGCAGTGTTCTCTCGAACCTGAAGAAATAGAGAAGGGAACAGAAGATGATTTCGGTTCCGAGCGCATCTGGCCGGGCCAAAAATGCGTCTGGTACACGCTCCAGCGGAGCGACGCATAGTGACTGGGCCGTTCACAACGACGCAAACATGCCTAAATATGCGCCTCACATCCGTCGCGCGGACGCTGCGTGGACGCGTAAAGTGTCCGCTCCCGTCTGGCTGACGTTTCATTGGGCCCACCTGGCAGTGACCTAGCGTCGATGCGTCTTCTTAGCGGCGCCGCTTCGGCAGTCCGCAGTCGCGTAAAATGGCGATGCCTCGCGTGGCACGCGCTGTCACCTACCTCTGCGAATGGCGATGCCATGCGTGCCGCGGCCGTCGCGTGCCTCCGACCTATATAAACAGGAGCGCACGCATATCATATCCTCCCACACTAAACAGCGGTGAGTAGGAGGTTGAGCGGCATCGGCTAGGGTTTAGTGTGGGAGGAGACGATATGCGCGCACCCCTGTATATATATGTCGGAGGCAGGCGACGGCCGCTGCACGCGTGGCATCGCCATTCGCAGAGGTAGGTGACGGCGCGCGCCACGCGAGGCATCGCCATTACGCGGCCGCAGACTGCCGAAGCGGCGCCCTGAGAAGACGCATCGACGCTGGGTCACTGCCAAGCGGGCCCGACGAAATGTTCGCCAGACGCGAGCGGACACTTTACACGTCCAAGCATCGTCCGCGCGACGGATCCGAGACGCATATTTGGGCATGTTTGCGTCGATGCGAACGGCCCAGTCACTATGCGTCGTCCCGCTTGAGTTTGTACCAGACGCATGTTTGGCCCGGCCAGATGCGCTCGGAACCGAAATCATCTTCTGTTCCCTTCTCTATTTGTTCAGGTTCGAGAGAACACAACAGCTCTTCAGTTCAGCATAAATTAATCGGGTCACGATGTTGCTTTCCTTGCGGTTGGATTGAAACGAATGGTGGATGGGAAGCCTCAAGTCACGCTGTGCCCTATGAACGTGGGGGCACTGGATCTCTGTCCAGAAGATAGATCATGACCATGGTAGTGACCTATATTCAACGTGATGATGATTTGATTTTGCACTCGGCCTTGAACAGAGGTACTAGTACGGTCTCACAATTTTTTATCATTATACTTGGACCTTAGCCAAATTCAAAATCTCATAGCGGCAAAACTTCTCGCCCACAAAATACAAAAATTTCACACGCTTCCAAATTCCCATTCTACCCCTGTGGAGATGACAGCAAAGTCGGTTGGTGGGGGGGTCTGCCCGTCATTTTTTGGATCACCACCTCCCTAGCCCGGAAACCCTCGTAAAAAAAATTCATTTCCCTCAGACCACCCACCGGAACTTCCCAAGTCCCTCTCTCCCACCTCCACGACCACCGCACCGGAACATCCCCGCCGGACTTCCCTGGCCTACCTGAGGCCTCGCGATCCTCGTCATCCGGCTGCCTGCCGTAGCCGCTTCATCGACGCCTTCATCAACCGGACCGGATCATCCCCGCCGAACCTCGAAACCATATGCTCATCCAGCAGTCTACCGCAGTCGCTTCAGCTGCCGTATCGTCCACCCCACCGGAGCCGCTTCGCCGGATCCGTCGTCCACCGCATCGGATCTTGCTCACCGACACCGCTGTGCATGAACCGGATCTGCTTCACCGGCGCCGTGCATGATCTAAACTCTTCTACTGTCGCTTTTCTATTGCTTGCCTGCAAGTTCTTGTTTAATCTTGCGGGAACCTGTTTGTGCTAACGACGCGCCGTTACGTTTTTGCAGATGAGATGAGTAAGCATGAAGTGTAATGGCCTTCTCTCCAACCCCAAGTAGCACATGTAGCGTACTTCATCACCGGATCTATCAACCCCAGGAAGATCTGTTGTGACTCCCACAGAGTGCTTCTCCTAATGTAAGTCCCTTGTTTTAGCGCCATGTTCTGGGTTCAAATGCTTGTTTGTCTGAAGCTCTTTTAGTTCATTCCTAGATATGACCGTAACCTTGCTATTTTCTAGTTCATTGCTAACTTTAAGCGATTGAACATTTTGGTTTGCATTCCCTGCTCTGTAGATGTAGCCATCATAACTTCTATCTTGCTCAGTCGTTGTTACAAAAATTATAGGCTGCTACTATTTTGTTCATGTCAATCTTGTTCTCCCTGAACATGTTGGTTTGCATTCCCTATACTACAGGTGATGCCATTGTTATTTCTATCTACTTCGTCGTAAGCTAACAAAGTAACTGCCTTCTATTAGTTCCCGCATGCTATCGCTCTCGCCATCCCGCCAGTACAAATTTATTTGAACTCGTCACAGCAGCTACTTCCATCATAATTTTGTCTGCCATCTGATTCTTCAAAAGTTGCAATATTAACTTGTTTCTCTTAATTGGCATGGCGCTCACATATAGAATGGTGAACATATTGGTGTGCATTCCCTCTTCTATAAGTGCACAGGTGATCCCACTACATTCCGTTTCTGGTCCATCATAAGCCGTAGCATTAACTATCCTCTATGTGTTGCTCATTACAACTTTATATCCCGAAACAAATTGATTTGTTTCCCTTATCTACAAATTTATGAGTGATGCCATTATAACTCCTATCTGTTTTATTCCTAGCTATTATAGTAACATCCTGCTATTATTTAGTTCACGGCCAATTTTAAGTAATTGCACATGTTGGTTCGCATTCCCTGCTCTATAGCTTTTGGCATCGTAACTTTTATATTTGGTTTACATTCCCTGCTCTGTAGATCTAGCCATCATAACTTTATCTTGCTCAGTCGTTGTTACAAAAATTATGGCCTGCTACTATGTTGTTTGTGCCAATTTTTTACTCCATGAACATGTTGGCTTGCATTCCCTGTACTACAGGTGATGCCATGGTTTTGTATCTAGTTCATTGTAAGCTAACAAAGTAAGGACTTAGTTTGGCATGCTATCACTCTGCTATCTAGCCTGTAGTACAAATAAACTTGTCATACTACTAGATAATAATTTTGTGTGCCATCTTGTTCTTCAAAAGCTGCATTATTGACTTGTTTCTCTGACTTGGCATGACGCTCACATATGGAATGTTGAACATATTGGTTTGCATTCCCTCTTATACAAGTTCACAGGTGATCACACTATATTCTGTATCTGGTCCATCCTAAGTTCCAACATTAACTATCCTCTATGTGTTGCTCATTACAAGTTTATATCCCAAAACATCTTGATTTGCATCCCCTTCACTATAAGTTCAGGAGTATTATTTAGTTCACGGCCAATTTGAAGTAATTGCACTTGGCACATGTTGGTTCACATTCCCTCCTCTTTAGCTTTTGCCATCGTAACTTCTATTTTTGGTTTACATTCCTCGCTTCCGTAGATGTAGCCATCATAACTTCATCTTGCTCAGTCGTTGTTACAAAATTTATAGCCTGCTACTATGTTGTTCATGCCAATTTTGTACTCCCTGAACATGTTGGTTTGCATGGGACTCGACAGTAGTAAGTCTGCTGTTTCATTTTAACGTGCTCTGTTATATATTGGCTGTTGGTATGCGGCATGCACTCTTTTTTTTGCTTATTGTGCGCATTACAATGATCTTCTTATAACGATGAAATGATGAGTTCTAAATTCTTTGGCAAACAATATTGTAGTGGCTTTGCCTTTCCATTGTTGTTGTCTTGACTTGTAATGTCTTTGTTTCAGATATAGGTGCTGCATGGACAACTTAAAAGATTGCCGAATGGCTTTCATTGAATTGCTAGGTTTAATTACCATTGAATTTCTCTGGGTTCTGTAATATTTTTTCAAAGCCTTGCAGCTGATGTAATATTTAGTTAGTTTTTATAGTTCTTTCGTGCATTTTTTCTATGGTGCTTGTGGTAAGTGAGGCTATCCGACAGAAATCGTGCTGCATAAATATTCTCAGTATCTAAATCACAAATTCCCATCCCTTAAATGCCCCAATTAAGCGAAATCACATATGTACCGGCCCGCAAAATCCTAAAGCGCCTATTATGCCGTCATAAAAACACCAACTAAACGTGCTGGCCCACTACTTATTGGGCCAGCCCACTTGCTTTAAGGTGGTCCCCACCCACTACTGGGCCGGCCCTGTAACAGAAAAGTGGGCCCCATAAGCTTATTGGGCCGGCCCGCTAACTCGTCGGGCCAGCCCACCCGATTTGCAGTGGACCCCACATACTAAATGGGCCGGCCCTTTAACAGGAAAGTGGGACCCACCCGTGTTTTTGGGCAGGCCCACTACCTTGTTGGGCCGGCCCACTTGCTATATGGTGGACCCCACATACTAAATGGGCCGGCCCTATAACAGGAAAGTGGGACCCACATGTGTTTTTGGCCCGGCCCACTTGCTATATGGTGGACCCCACATACTAAATGGGCCGGCCCTTTAACACGGATGTGGGACCCACCTGTGTTTTTGGCCCGGCCAACTTTCTTGTTGGGCCAGCCCACTTGCTATATGGTGGACCCCACATACTAAATGGGCCGGCCCTTTAACAGGAAAGTGGGACGCACCTGTGTTTTGGCCCGGCCCACTATCTTGTTGGGCCGGCCCACTTGCTACATGGTGGACCCCACTTACTAAATGGGCCGGCCCTTTAAAAGGAATGTGGGACCCACCTGTGTTTTTGGCCCGGCCCTTTGGCTTGTTGGGCCAGCCCATTTGATCTATTGTGGACCCCACGTACAAAATGGGCCGGCCCGATAGTAGGAAAGTGGGACCCACATGCTAATTGGGCCGGCCCAATAAATTTTTGGGCCGGCCCACTTGCTTTAAGGTGGACCCCACTTGTTAAATGGGCCGGCCCGATAACAGGAAAGTGGGTCCCACATGTCTTGTGGGCCGGCCCTTTGGCCAGTTGACCGGTCAAACGAGTGCATCCGGCCCGGCCCACATGCTTAGTGGGCCGGCCCATTAAAGTTTTGACTAGTCAACCTTAGATGTTAGGCCCGGCCCACGTAACTAATGGACCAGCCCAGCTATATAGTTGACCGGTCAAACTAAGTCAGCTGGCCTGGCCCACAAACTTAATGGGCCGGCCCGCTTAAGACGTGGCAGGCCTCGTGTGGGCCTACCATCTACCACGGGGTTTCAGCCGGTTAACGCCATTAACTGCCAGTTAACGGCGTCTGCCACGTCTCAGTTTGCATGACGTCAGCAGTCAACGGGCTCCCAGAAACACTTCTGCAACGGTCCGATTTTCCGTGGCGGAAGGGCGCCCAAACGCAACGGACCGAAAAAATCGTCGTAGGACTTTGCCTGACGCAGTTTGGACAACAGAACCCATATCGTCGGGTTAGGCCCATAGGCGACGAAAAATACCCCTTAGCGGACGATTTTGGGACGTTGTCTATCAGAACTTTTCTTGTAGTGACAACAATAGTTTGAGCTTCAGAAGGATAAGCATCAAAACCATCACTGTCATAATCATCATCATCTGGAGCATTTGGATCAACATCATCTCAAGTTTCATACTCATTGTCCTCATTAATGATCATAACTTTGTGGTTAGGACAATCTCTCTTGAAGTGACCCTTGCCACCACATGTATGACAAGCCATATCGCGGTTGCGCGCTGTTGACATGCTAGAACTAGTTCCACTTGCTGCAGGAATGGGCTTCTTTGTGTTGGACACAGTGGAGACCGGCTTGCTAGATGAAGTAGAAACATCCGTAGGGCGCGATGATGGCGCCGTGGAGGGTGGCGCCCTAGGCGTGTATCGCCCAGCTCCCGTAGCACGACCCTTCATTTGCAGTTCTTCAGCCAACTGTGATTCAGCTTCTCTTGCACGATGTAGCACCTCATTCATAGTGGTGTAGTTGTGATGACGCACAATGCCTTTGATGTTAAACTTGAGACCATTCAGAAAATGATGTAGTGTCATCTCAAGAGACTCACGGACACGGGCACGCTGCATAAGCATCTCCATCTCCATGTAGTAAGCATCAACCGTCATAACACCTTGCTTCAATTGGGTCAACTTGTCAAACACGGAACACAAGTAATTGGTAGGAACAAAACGAGCTCTCATGGCCGCCTTCATAGCACGCCATGTGATAATAGGCAGCTCACCATCTTCTTCTCGAGCACGAACAAGTCCATCCCACCAACGCAATGCACAACCATCAAATTCAGAGGAAGCAAGCTTGACCTTCCTATCTTCAGTATAATCATGTAAACGCCATAATCTCTCAATCTTCAGCTCCCATGTGAGATATTGTTCAACATCAGTACCTCCTTCAAATCTGGGAATTGAGAACTTGGGCTTACCCAAACCATCTTCTTGTTGGTTTGGAAGAATACGTTGGGCTCCGACGGGGACAAAACCACGACCACGGAAATTATCACCAACACCACGGCCAATACCACAACCCATACCACGTCCTTGAGCATTAGCAGCGTCCGCATTAGTACATATCTCACCAACGGCGTTAGTCAGAGTTTGTATAGATGCTTGAAGAGTCGTCATTGATGTTTGAATGGTGTTAACCGCTGTAGTAGCTTCATCGACCTTCAAGTGGACACTCTGAATATCCTTGTCCAATGCTTCATTAGCAACACGGATTTCACGTTGTACATGATCACGAAGTCCCTCATATTCCAGCCAAGTAATTGTTGCAGTTGGATCCTTTTTCTGCATCACATCAACATCCTCAGAAGACATGATTAGTAGGTTAGTGCACTAAACAAAAATCTTTGGTGGTACTCTCACAACTCACTCAAAACTGATAAGAAAGGTAAATCTTACCGCTCCAAAGTGAATTAGTATTGCTTACCAACTTGGATTGACGGACTAGTGCACCGATGTAGCGAAGCGAATATCAAGGGTAGAGAACAAATCACACGACAAAGCAAGATATATGTGGGGCTGTAGGTAGGCTACCTATTTGCACCAATAATAACCTCTAGCGCTGACCGTAGACAACCAATGATACTCACACAAGGCGATAAATGTGGCAATGCAACTATATGTAGGAAAGGTTGCAATGCACGAGAGAGACGCTAACAAAGCTCAACGAGACAGGCACAAGATTACTCAACTACTGGTGCAGTAAAGAAAACTTAGGCCGTCACTTGATTCTAATAGCACTTCACTTTTCTTTTTGGATTTTCTTTTTGTATAACACGCAGCTATGTAGCTCTTTTTGCTTCTTTTCTATTTTCTTTTTTTATTATTTTATGACTCAACTCCTTGATAACACGGCCAACAGAAATTGCAAAGCACCGATAACCTAACGAGCAGCCTATCGAGCGGTAAAACTAGTTTCTTCTGGGGAAGTTCCTGGTCACTTATATCGAAAGGCTGTGTCTATGGTTAGGAACAAGCACACTGTACGCTATGTGGACTCGGAGTAACAAAAAATGAAACTAGATGATAGTGGAGACTCAAACCCTAACAATACTAGATGGAAGAAAAAGATACGGAAAAAACAACTACGAAAAGCAACTAAAAATCGAAATTAGTGCAATCTAAGGCTATGGAAAACCCTAACCCTAACTTTTTATGGCTTTTTCTGGATAGGAAACACTCACAACTCAACTATGGGGTGGATTGTGGATGGCTTACCGAGGAAACGCTGAAATCTGATACCAAGATGATAAGGGGTTGCCCGATCTTCTCAGTAAGCGACGGGTGGTGATGAACACGCGATGGTAGCAACGGATGGAATCGATGATATGAGGAGGATAACTTGTATGACGTCGACGAAGTCTCTCGATTGATTCCTGTCGCCAATGCAACAGCTCCCAACCCTGCAAGATATTCGCAACTCCACACACTTGCGCACGTAGCCGCCGACCACGAAACGGTAGATTGCAATCTTCTAATCCCCAATGGAATAGGAGATCACACAAACTTTCAGTAGCATAAAACTCCAGATCGCAATGAATTGGAGAGTTGTGATTCAATAGTTTTGCATAGCAAACAACTAAGAACTAGGGTTTATCTTAAACGTGGTCTAAAGAAACTCTGGGGGGCGTCATGGGCACTTATATAGGCGTCCGGGACAACCTCAGGTCGAAAAAGTACGAAAATAACCGACCCATAATAGATCTGGTGGAGACAGACTCGGACTCGGCCGGTCTGGGGGCCGGTCGACCGGGCCTGGGACCGGGCTGGACGGTTCAAATCGGGCCAGGGACCGGGTGCTGAACGGGCGGGGGAAGTGTCGCGCAGTAACCCTCCCGGTTGGCATCAGCTGGTCGTCCGGTTGGAGCCGGGCCGGATCCGACATGCCGCCCGGTCGGACCGGGCCAGGGACCGGGCGTGGCGGCCGGTCTGACCGGATGCTGGGCCGGCCTGGACTTCGCCTTCCTCTCTCGTGCATGCCTCCCGCTCCTCCCTCGCGCGTCCATGGAATATCTTCATGTCCAGCTCCATGTCTAGCTTCACGTCCATCTTCACGTCCAGCTGCTCCTCTCCTCCTCGTGCGATGCTTGTCTCCTCTTCATACCTGATCATACATAAGTAGCAAGACTTAGGCAGTATAAAGTTCTCATCAATCAAACTATCATTTAGGAACAAGTTCACCTGTTGTTTAAGTAGCTTCGCATGAGCCCTTGTAATAGGTCCAATCCGAACTTCATTGGACTTGAGCTTCACATCAGCTTCATCTTCATCTTGCAATGACGGAGGTAGTAGTGTATTAGGGATGTCCTCAACACAAAGACTTCCGATACGCATCCTGATGCGTCTTCTCTTGACAAAGAAGATGGCTGGGAGTTTGCGTACCTACCGCACGTGACTTGTGCTCACTGAAGTGTGGGACCTCACGCATGGGAACCACACGTAAGTGACAGACATGTTGCTCTAATAACTCGGGTGATTATTATACTGTATTATTACAAAGTTTCCTATGGATCCTTCTTAGTCACTCCAAAATGAAGCTTTTGGGAGGTTTTTGAAATTTCCATGTTTCAAACCCAAAACCCACTTCTCTTCATGCTTGAATTCACAAGACAAAGATTAGGGTTAGGGGGTAGATACATGATTTTTCTGGTTTGAATATGTCTAAATCTTGTTTATCAACTTGAATTCTTACTGTATGACAAGACTATGTGCTTTCGTTTTTTATTTTTTGATGTTTTTTGAATTTTTATGCCCATTTGAATCTTGGTCAAATCCTAGGTTTGACCAATAGGTAAACAAGTTTAAAACATGAATATGAAAAAGTAAGCCTGTATCCTTCTTAATCACTCCAAAATGAAGCGCTTGGGAGGTTTTTAAAATTTCTATGTTTGAAACCAAAAACCAGTTCTCTTCATGCTTGACTTCATAAGACAAAGTTTAGGGTTAGGGGGTAGATACATGATTTTCTGGTTCAAATATGTCTAGATCTTGTTTATCAATTTGAATTCTTACTGTATGACATAAGAAGACTATTTGCTTTGGTTTTTCATTTTTTTTATTTTTTTTGAATTTTTATGCCCATTTGAATTTTGGTCAAATCCTAGGTTTGACCAAGATTGAAACAAGTTAAAAAAATGAATATGAAAAAGTAAGCATGTATCAATCCTTCTTAGTCACTCCAAAATGAAGCTCGAGGGAGTATTTTGAAATTTGCATGTTTGAAATCCAATACCACTTGTCTTCATGCTTGACTTCATAAGATAGAATTTATGATTAGGGGGTAGATACATGATTTTTCTGGTTTGAATATGTCTAGATCTTGTTTATCAACTTGAATGCTTACTGTATGAAAAAATTATGTTCTTTCATTTTTTTTGATTTTTTTTTATATTTTTATGCCCATATGAATCTTGGTCAAATCCTAGGTTTGATCAAGAGGTAACAAGTTTAAAACATGAATATGAAAAAGTAAGCATGTATCCTTCTTAGTCACTCCAAAATGAAGCACTTGGGAGGTTTTAAAATTTCTATGTTTGAAACCAAAAACAACTTCTCTTCATGCTTGACTTTGTAAGACAAAGTTTAGGGTTAGGGGGTAGATACATGATTTTTCTGGTTCAAATATGTCTAGATCTTGTTTATCAACTTGAATGCTTACTGTATGACATAAGAAGACTATGTGCTTTGGTTTTTTATTTTTTTAATTTTTTTAATTTTTTTAATTTTTATGACCATTTGAATTTTTGTCAAATCCTTGGTTTGACCAAGATTGTAAAAATTTGAAAACATGAATATGAAAAAGTAAGCATGTGTCGATCCTTCTTAATTAGTCACTCCAAAATGAAGCTCGTGGGAGTATTTTGAAATTTTGATGTTTGAAACCCAATACCACTTCTCTTCATGCTTGACTTCATAAGATAGAGTTTAGGGGTAGGGGTAGATACATGATTTTTCTGGTTTGAATATGTCTAGACCTTGTTTATCGACTTGAATGTTCTTACTATATGACATAAGAAGACTATGTGCTTTGGTTTTTCATTTTTTGGTTTTTCTTGAATTTTTATGCCCATTTGAATTTTGGTCAAATCCTATGTTTGACCAAGATTGAAACAAGTTAAAAAGATGAATATGAAAAAGCAAGCATGTATCGATCCTTCTTAGTCACTCCAAAATGAAGCTCGAGGGAGTATTTTGAAATTCCATGTTTGAAATCCAATACCACTTATCTTCATGCTTGACTTCATAAGATAGAGTTTATGGTTAGGGGGTAGATACATGATTTTTGTGGTTTGAATATGTCTAGATCTTGTTTATCAACTTGAATTCTTACTGTATGACAAGATTATGTTCTTTCATTTTTTTTGTATTTTTATGCCCATTTGAATCTTGGTCAAATCATAGGTTTGACCAAGAGGCAAACAAGTTTAAAACATGAATATGAAAAAGTAAGCATGTATCCTTCTTAGTCACTCCAAAATGAAGCACTTGGGAGGTTTTTAAAATTTCTATGCTTGAAACCAAAAACAACTTCTCTTCATGGTTGACTTCGTAAGACAAAGTTTAGGGTTAGGGGGTAGATACATGAATTTTCTGGTTCAAATATGTCTAGATCTTGTTTATCAACTTGAATGCTTACTATATGACATAACAAGACTTTGTGCTTTGGTTTTTCATTTTTTTTATTTTTTGAATTTGTATGCCCATTTGAATTTTTGTCAAATCCTTGGTTTGACCAAGATTGAAACAAGTTAAAAACATGAATATGAAAAAGTAAGCATGTATCGATCCTTCTTAATTAGTCACTCCAAAATGAAGCTCGTGGGAGTATTTTGAAATTTCCATGTTTGAAAGCCAATACCACTTCTCTTCATGCTTGACTTCATAAGATAGAGTTTAGGGTTAGGGGTAGATACATCATTTTTCTGGTTTGAATATGTCTAGACCTTGTTTATCGACTTGAATGTTCTTACTATATGACATAAGAAGACTATGTTCTTTGGTTTTTCATTTTTTGATTTTTTTGAATTTTTATGCCCATTTGAATTTTGGTCAAATCCTAGGTTTGACCAAGATTGAAACAAGTTAAAACATGAATATGAAAAATTAATTAAGCATGTATCGATCCTTCTTAGTCACTCCAAAATGAAGCTCGAGGGAGTATTTTGAAATTTCCATGTTTGAAATCCAATACCACTTCTCTTCATGCTTGACTTCATAAGATAGAGTTTATGGTTAGGGGGTAGTGATGTCTACGCACACTTCTATGAAGTGTAGACAGTGTTGGGCCTCCAAGAGCAGAGGTTCGTAGAACAGCAGCAAGTTTCCCTTAAGTGAATCACCCAAGGTTTATCGAACTCAGGGAGGTAGAGGTCAAAGATATCCCTCTCAAGCAACCCTGCAATTAAGATACAAGAAGTCTCTTGTGTCCCCAACACACCTAATACACTTGTCGGATGTATAGGTGCACTAGTTCGGCGAAGAGATAGTGAAATACAAGTAATATGGATGATTATAAGTAGTAATTGCAATCTGAAATAAAAATGGCAGCAAGCGAACATGTAGCAGAACTTGTTGGAAACGGTGTTTCAATGCTTAGAAACAAGGCCTAGGGATCATACTTTCACTAGTGCACACTCTCCACAATGATCACATAATTGAATAAATAAATGCTACTCTCAAACACTCTCTTGTTGGATAACAAACACCATTCATTGTGTAGGGCTGCAAAAGCACACCTCAAGCCGGAGTAAACAAGCTCCATAACGTCATAAAGGAATCACACACGATGCGCACACTGTCACCATCACACCGTGGAGAGTGACTCCGGAGTTCATATTAAAGTAACCTCTAGAGTGCATAATAGACAAGAGTAACATCTACATATTCAACTAGATTACAAAGCTCATGATCACATAAAGATCACACCATGGGAGAGAGAGATGAACCACATAGCTACCGGTAGAGCCCTCAGCCTCGGGGAGAACTACTCCCTCCTCATCATGGGAGACAAGCAACAGCGATGAAGATGGCGATGGAGTCGATGGAGATGGCTCCGGGGGCAATTCCCCGTCCCGACAGGGTGCCGAAATAGAGACTTCTGTCCCCCCGAATTAGGGTTTTTGGTGGCGGCGGAGCTACGGAACTCTTCTGGAGAAATCGTCGATCTCCC